>NC_139569.1:37999994-38468140 GCF_965112155.1 Podarcis liolepis
AACTGGGAGTTCTTTGAAGAGCCACTGAGACCTGCTGGACTTTGCAGCAGAATGGTGTCTTTTTGTCACGTATTTGTCACCAGAGACACCGAGTAAGCAGATCCTTTGAAAATATGGTTTGGAAATGTTTATAGTTTGCAGCTGTACAGGTTTTTCCTCTGCTTTGGGGGGGGGGGCACTGTGACTGGGCCTGCAACAAAACAAACAAACAAACTTTGTAGTGAGTTTCCCCATCCTTTTTCCAGAAAAAAGCACTGGCTTTGCCATGTAGGTTTGAAATTTGCAGTCATCCAGAGGGTTTGGGGTTGTTTTTTATTTCTTTTATTTAAAGTGCAGCTCATGCAGGGAAGCTGTTGTGGTTTTGGAATAACTCCAGAGCTTCTTCAGGTGCACAGAATTAGTTGTGTGGGTGTTTAGATTCTGGTTATTGTCTTATTCCTCACTCAAAAACTGTTGTTGGTTTTTTTTAAATGCAGGTGTTAAAAGCCTGGAGAACAGCTGGCACAAGAGACCTCCATGTGAAAAATACTCAGAGAGGAATAATGCTCATTCCAGCCACCGCTCCCAAAAGCTTATGATCCGTTCCAGCAGTGACAGCAGTTACAACCCCAGGCCATCATGTGTCAACGGCCTTCCCTACCAGCTGGCTGATATGAAAGAAAAAGGACACAGCATAGATGCACCGATTACAAGACAGCCTGGCTCCTTGTATTCTTCCTCTAGAACAAGCCTGGAGAAGGATTCCTCTCCACCAATGTTGAAAGAAGCCGGTCACCTCTTGCAAAATACAAAGAGGTCGGCAGAGATCCTTGTTAGGAAACCCAGGTCCTCAAAGCCCAAACCTCCGCCGAGGAAATATTTCAAGCAGGACTGCACCAGCACCAAGCAGGCAAGCAGGGAAGCGAAAGAGAAGCCCAAGCTGCAAGGGGACGGGAGCCCACCTCCTTCCAACGCTCAGGTAAGACAACTTCCCAGGGAATGGAGCCAACAAAAATAGGAGTCTTAAAGGTGTGGATTTTACCTCCCTGGTAAAATCCACACCTTCTAAGAGCAGTGACTCTTGGACTAGGAAGAAGGTCCACTTTCACTGGGCAGAAGTGATGTCAATGGGTAAGCTGGGGAGAAATTCAGTTCAGCTCACATTTAAAAGCAAATTTATCCAATTCACACTTTCTGAAACCGAAACAGAGGTGTCCTTTGAAATTCACACTTCTCCAAATTTCACAATGTACAGTGGATGCTCGGGTTGCGAACGTGATCCGTGCGGGATGCACTTTTGCAACCTGCAGCTGCACGTCTGCACATGCGTGGGTTGAGATTCGGCACTTCTGCGCATGTGCGACTGCCAAAACCCGGAACTAACCCGTTCCTTTACTTCCAGGTTTCAGTGGTCCATAACCCCAAAAAAACGCAACCTGAAGTGTCTGTAACCCACGGTATGACTGTAGTTCTTTAACCAAGTAATTTGTACAAAAATGCACATGCTAAATTAAGTGGTCTGATAAATGCATATACAGTGGTACCTCTACTTATGTGCACCTCTTGTTATGTATCCTTCGTGATAGACGCGCGGCAAACCCAGAGGTATACTTCCAGGTTTCGCCATGCACGCATGTGCAGATGTGCTTTACTGCGCTGCATGTGTGCGCAGAACAGGCACCACCGGTTGCGGAAACCTCGGGATCTAACCGGAGCTCGAAACAGATCCCATCCACAACCAGAGGTACCACTGTATTTGTGAAAATAACACACACACAAATGCATTATTAAGGAAGAGTGCTTCGTAAACAGTAGGGAAGAAATTAAGCAGGACCTGAGCACAACTCTTTCTGGGATGCTCGAGAGCAACTGATACTAGTCCAGATGGACCAATGGCCTGATCTGGTGAAATATCTGCATTCCCATTAAGAGTGGGAAGATGGAACGTGAGATTCCACACTAGGGGAAAGTGAAAGGGAAAAGGCAAGCAAATGGATGGGTGAGTGTCAGGGACTGGCTGGACGAAGAGGAGTGGAGGAAGGCACCAGCCAGGGAACCCCCAAGGGAAACCCCAGAGGAGGAAGGCTCAGAACCAGGGGATTGGTGGTGGGACACTGAGGAGAGGTCAGAGGGAGAGGATTGGGAGGAGGTGCTGGATGCTGAAGGGGTAACAGGGTTTAGTGAGAAGGAAGAGCCAGTGAAAGGGAACAGTTCAGACTCTCAGGCTGGAGCAGAGGATGGGAGTCAAGAGACTGCTGAAGAATCCAGGGAGTCTCCCTCTCCTGCTGCAACAAGCTCTCCTCCACCCCTGGTCTCCAAGAACTCACACAGTTCCGAGAGGTCAGAGATGTTCAGAGATTGCTTGGAAACATCCGAGAGAAGAGGGGCCTTAGAAAGGGTGGAAGGCAGGGACCTTCATCCCTGGCAACTGCTCCGTAGGTGCAAGACCTACTGGAAAGGGTTGCCGAGTTGTAGGTTGTTTCCTTGAATAAAGAGTTAACTTCACTGACAACTGAGCTCTGCTTCTTTTGTGCTGACTCCATCCCTGGCGATGAGTTAATAAGCAGCTAAATGACAGACTTAAGCACTCATTTAACTGTCAGGTTTTTATTGCTGGTAGCCAATGGCAATGACAATGCAAACTCTCCCCAAATCATTTAAAATTTAAAAATCTCCTTGGTATTAAAACCTGTTTTGGATCAGGGCGCATAACGCTACCCTATACTGTAGGTCACAGACTTGTCTGCATTGCCAGCAGCCATCTAATTCTTAAATAATCTGATTGACCACCTAGAGAATTCTGAAATGAGTGAAGGACTCTATGCCTAGGTGAATTATGTAAAGGACAATGTGACATATAGTCACAATGTCTTCAGTCTGACCTGATCTGTATTCACAAAGATGGTAGCTTGGTCTCACAACTGTAGGTGCCTGGGGCCATGGGTGCTATGCAGTCTATGGTGTTGGCTATTTGTATGTGGGATTTACAAAAAGGCTGATTTAAGCGCAATGTATCAAACTGCCCTTGACTGACTGATTCCCAAGAGAACTGTGAGTGCACGCTTCTTCTGGTACATTTGCACAAGTATACAAAGCTTCAGCGAAAAAGGAACTAGTTTTTAGATAGCATGAGCTTAACAATGGAAAGTACCAGGTAGCATATATGCAAAGCAAGCAAAACAAATATATCACTGGTACAAAGTTTTGCAAGAACTTATGAAACGCTGCAGAATGATTAAAAAAAAATTAAGCGCCAATTATGGTAAAAATTTGTAGGTATGATTTTTTTGTCTTCCACCCTTCAAATATGCACCAGTAGCATCCACAGATATTTAACCCTATAAGTCACTGAGGAAGGGTAACCCCTTAGATCAGGGTTTCCTAAACCTGCTGGGTCTCCAGCTGTTTTTGGACTACAATTCCCATCATCCTGATCACTGTTCCTGCTAGTTATAGATGATGGGGGTTGTAGTCCAAAAACAGCTGGAGACCCAAGTTTGGGAAACCCTGCTTTAGATCCTTCCTCCCCAAACTGGTGCCCTGATTGCAACATCCCTTATCACTGGTCATTCATCCTAAAAAGTTTATGTAAACGTTCAATCATATTCAGTCTTTATCAAGTAATTCACTTTGATTTGTTTGCAGGGCTGCTATATGACTGTGATTAGTCATCTTCTATTCATCTTGATTTGCTTGTGGAGTGTTTCTAAATCTTCCCACTCAATAATTTGTTCATTCCACAGTTTTCAATGCATATCCCTGTCACTTTCCTAACTGCAGAAAGTCATTTTTTTAAAAAGTGGATTTGTTTGTGTTAGGACAGTAGAACAGTTTAAATTAGGCATGGGGAGAAATTTGGTGTGATTGAGATTTTAATGTGCACGTATGTAATTTGCACGTTCCTACACAATATGCAAACAGGAACCACATTCGTCCTTTGAAGCTGAATTTTGTGGTGCAGTTCTCTAACCAAATGTCTACAAAATTTGTGTATATTGGGAGAAGTGTAGATAAAAATACGTACATTAGTGAAATTAAAATGCACTGAATTGGGGGAAATTGCTTGCAAAGGCGCATATTAAGAGAAATCCTGATAAATTTTCATGAGGACTTTACAAACAAATCTAAACTGATGTAGAAATGTGGAGAATTGATGACTGAAGGAATGAGAAGCTGGGAGAAACAAAACAAAAAAGGACTTATCTGTCTATTCTGAGCTATAATCCACTTTAATTGCACAACCCTAAATTTCCCAGAATGCACTGGAATCCTTGTCAGAAAATATTGACAATCTGGGGGCATCCTTAATTATCGGTTCATTCTTCCTTAGGAGTCCCAGCGTAAATGTTTCGCCGCCATTCTAGAGAGCAGGGGCCAGCTGGTGGGTGCAGAGAATGTAGTTTTTGTGCAACCGGGCCTCATTACACTTGAGCTTCCTGTTTATTCCACAGGAAGCAGAAGATCTGCTGCGGCAGAGAACTAAGACAGTTGTCACTCACGGTGCTTTTGCGAGCTCTTTAGTACCCAGAGCTTCAGAGCAGCCAGATGCCTGTGTAGGAGCCTCAGCCCAAGACAGAAAAACCAGCAAAGGTATGTTTCCTTGTATGATGACAAACATCACTTGTACTCACCACAGCAAAGAAACTGAATTTATTTTGGAAGGAAATTTCTGTTCCGTGTTAAATTGTGAATTTATGCAAATGTTAAATTATGAACAAGACTGCACACTTATGCAGACTAGGTGTGTATAGGATTGCCCTGTAAATCCCAGTGGAACAAATGAATTTTGGTGAGCTAGCCAGTGCAGTCCTTCCTATACACATCTGCTCTGAAGTAGTCACACTTCTAAAGGAAGTTTCACTATATTCAGTGGTGATTGCTCCCAGGTAAGTGTGTAGGGAATCAAAGCTGCATTGCTTTCGATGAGACATGCAGGAGAATCCAATGCATGGAAGGAACTGTGTCTTGTGGGACTTACCTTTGCACAGGACTGCAGCCTTGCTGTGCGATCCTGCGCATCTCCCCTGAGAAGCAAGCCCCATTGAGTTCAATGGGACTGGCTCCAACCTAGGTTGTAACCTGAGTCACAAGCCTTAGAAATCAGGGCTGGATTTAGGTTTGGTGAGGCCCTAAAGCTATTGAAGGTAATGGGGCCCATTATATGTCCAGTTGTCCTTTGCCAACAACAAATTGTTGCTGTTTTTTGAGTTGAATATATGCTATATGGTAATTTATGGACCTAATAGGTATCTAAAGCGATTTGCACATGTTGCCGTGCAACCAGTTCATGCAGAATGCAGGCATCCCACATATATAGAAATGAGCAAACCAGTGATATTTTAGGGAGCAGATGGGGCTCATTACTTACAGCATAGGAGCCTACACAACACAAAACACTGTTGCAGTATGTAGGTTTTATTTTTTATTTTTTAATCTTATATTTTGGAAATGTACTTCCAGTTTTTTTTTCTTTAAATTTTTTGGGGTCCCCAAGAGAGTGGGGCCCTAAGCTATAGCTTGTTTAGCTTAATACATAAATCTGGCACTGTTAGGAATGCAGCCTTAATCACAGCTAACTTTTGTTGTAGAAAGATAAATGGCAGCAAAAGTGGAACATGATCTTGAGGAATGGACGGCTCATTTATTTTACGACGTGTTTTGTGCAGACTTTTGTGATATGGCGCTTTTAAGATCTGTTTCGGAGATTGTTCCGCATACATAATTTTTAATATACCTGCTGCTATTTTGATATTTATTTTCTACTCTGCTTCATAAACATTTACTAGGAAGTGGTGTATAAATGCATAAATCTTGGCTTATTTCTCATCCTGCCTTAACCCAAAACACCCAGGGAGGAGCAAAATGGGAGCCAAGACATCTGTGCAGCCATGGTAAGCCATACTCTGGCATGCCATGATATATGAACCATAATGTTCTCTCTTTATCCTAGCTCACTACATTGTTCTCATGCTCACTGTTCTGAGGTCCTTAGAGGGCTGTTGGAGTAGAAGTGGCACAGAAAAATCTAAATGCAATTAGAAAAATCTAGACCACTCTCTCTATCCCCCAAAGATACTAGAGCTGTATTATGTTTCTTTAAAAAATAAATAAAACTTAGAGGAGAAACACAGGTGTTGCTGTGGTCTAAACCACTGAGCCTAGGGCTTGCCGATCAGAAGGTTGGCGCTTCGAATCCATGCAATGGGGTGAGCTCCCGTTGCTCGGTCCCTGCTCCTGCCAACTTAGCAGTTCGAAAGCACACCAGTGCAAGTAGGTAAATAGGTACCACTCTGACAGCAAGGTAAACGGTATTTCCATGCGCTGCTCTGGTTCGCCAGAAGTGGCTTAGTCATGCTGGCCACATGACCCGGAAGCTGTACGCCGGCTCCCTTGGCCAATAAAGCGAGATGAGCGCCGCAACCCCAGAGTCGTCCGCGACTGGACCTAATGGTCAGGGATCCCTTTACCTTTACCTAGAGGAGGCATAAGCAGCTGAGTTGATATTATAATGAATATTTATTCAAATGAAGTAGCCTTAACTTAGATGCTAGAGGGCATTGCTCATTCAGTAAAATGAAATGGCCCCCAAATGAAAATATATGCAGCGTTCAGGCATGGCACTTTCGTTCATTTCCTGTTGCATTAGACTGGAGGGAGGCCAGTAGCTCAGACACAGCTTCAGAAAACTTACCCTGTTGTAAACTGAAATCTGCCTGTCCCACGGAAGAAGCAGGGCTGAGGGAGAGCGCACCTCACCGCCCCCTTGTGGTGGCCTTGTGAGTTTGTGAAGCGATTTTGTAATAATAATAATAATAATAATAATAATAATAATAATAATAATAATTTGTGATGCAGTTTCAAGGGGCGCTCAGATAGAATCGGATTGAGATCCTTTGATTCTTGCTCTTCTCTCTGGAAAATGCAATGGGCGAAAATTTCAAGCTAGCAGATTTAGGTCTGAGAACGAGAAGAGAGGCTTGCAACATCGTTGTTCCTCCAGCACCTCCTGCATCTGTCACCAGAGACAGGGGCTATGGGAGACATCAGTGGCAGCCACTCTATGAGGAAGTCATGGCTTGCATGGGGAAAACATTTAGCTGCTTCAGTAGTCAGCTCTAGGCCAGGAAACTCGGCTGCAGAATGGAGCTTTTGTTGAAACATTGGGGAACCAGGGGAAGAAATATATACATTTTTTTGCCCTGCTTACATCATTATCTGTTTTACTGTGTTTGCAACTTGGGTTAGTAGATGGGGTGGTGTATAAACAAACAATCTCTTTCAACTCTACAATCATATTGACTCAAATTTAAAAAGAGTAAAGAAAGCAAGATAATCATCTCTAGAATGTATACCGTATTTTTCGCCCCATAGGACACACCGGCCCATAGGACGCATCAAGTTTTTTTGGGGTGAAATAAAGGGAAAAAATTTTATTCCCCCCCCCCCGGCACTTGTGGGGCCGGCAGCGGGGAGAAGCGCTCTTCTCCCCGCAGCCCGCCTTCAGATCAGGTCTGGGGACAGCGGGGAGACTGTCAATATATATATTTAAAAATATATAAGTCAATATATTTTTAATTGTTTTTTTTAAGTGTAGAAATCTTATGTGATCATGGCCACAGGTTTATGCAGCAGGGGGACAGGGAAATTTGATTCAGTTTGTGTTTAAAGGCAAACCTATCTATTTCACATTTTCCGAAACAAAACTGAAACGCAGCCATCCTTTTAAATTCGTACTTCTCCCAGTTTTGCAATGCAGTTCTTCAGCCAGGTAATGTGTGCAAAAGTGCATATTCGGGGGGGGGGGGCAAAGTTTGCATAAAAATGCACAGATTAATGAAAGTAACAGACAGCAAAGGATTACATTCGGGGAAAGTGCTTGGCAAAAATGCGCACATGGGGCAAAATTGCATACAGAAATGTGTGCATTAGGAGAAATTCACACTAAAACGCTAATGAATTTTCAGAAGGACTTTTTAAAAAGAAATTGCAAAGTGATGTGGAAATGAGAACTAAGCTTGAGACTAGAACAATGAGAAACTTAAAGACAATAAAATTGACTTGTTGATTCCTATCTGTGCGAAATCTTGGAATGAAATGAACATCCCTTCTTCACTGTTAACCATTATGGTACATTTACAGGAATGCACGATGTTCCTGTTAAATCACATTTTTCCCCCGATACAGGGAAGACTCTTTCACCAACTCAACGGCCTTTGCTCAGAAGGCAGGCACGGGTAGATTATAGCCTTGAGGCTACAACTGAAGACCCTTGGGTTCGAATTTCGGACTGCATCAAAAGCTTGTTTAACCCCAGCATGTCAGAAGGCAGCTGCCCCTTAAACCTGCACCCAACCATTGATGCAAATGAAGGGAACCAAACCTCTAGCTGCTCAGAAGCAGCCCTGCAGAGATCAGACACGGAAGAGGGGGACTCAAAGGCACCCAGGTCATCCGATGAAGGCGACTTTGCTAAGAAAGGGCCGCCAGTAGCCCCTAAGCCAGCCTGGTTTCGTCAGAGCCTCAAAGGGTTAAAGAAAGGAAATTCTGATGCAGCAGCCGTCAGTAGCACCACTGAGCACCAGAGCGTCTCTGACAACGAAGTAGGTTCTACTTCGAAGATAATCCGGGCCTCGCCTAGAGGGTCGTCAATAAAGCAAAGAATAAGCTCATTCGAGAGTCTGGGCACTCCTCAGTCTCCAGAAAGAGGAAACAGAAAACTTCTATCAATGCAGAACGAAAGATCTTCCAGTAGGAGGGAGCCAAACTCGGCCGCAGTTCATCCTAAACAAGTTCCCAGTGAGAGCGTTGACTTTCAAGGTCCTGAACACAGCCACTTTCAGCCCTATCCGGATGCCACCGGCCTAGATTCGTTGTCTTGTTCAAGAGGAGACTGTGCCCCGAGTCCAAAAGCATGTAGCAGTATCCCCACTGAATCTTCCTTGACATCAACACCATCACAAGGCACGGAGCCCATCTCACAAGTCGCCAAAGCACCCAGCAAAAGAGCCCGGAGTTTCCCACTTACCGCGGCCCAATCTTGCGAGATGCAGAAAATGGACGGGGAGAAATGCAGCAAGATCTATTCCATCAGCAACCACTTCTCATCAGCGCTAATGAAATCGTTGCATTCCCTTCCTCAGTCCCCGCTGTGTTCTGGGAAAAACCCACGGAGGCCACACAATGGGTCACCAACCCCCCAAACAGAAGAAAATGGGACAACTCTCGTGCAGACGCATGAAGCTCATTCTTCGGATACCAGCTTTTCTCTTAAGTAAGACCTTCCTACTTGGTATTTTTAAATGTGTGTTTCTGATCAGTGAGTAATTTTCTGTGTGCCATCAGTTGCTCTACTGGGATTGGGGATCTAGGGCCCTTCAGATGTATGGTGGACTCTCATCTTCCACCAGTCCCAGCCAGCATGGCCAATGGGCAGGGATGAGGGAACCCTCCGACAACATATGGAGAGTTACAGGTACTTTACAGGTACTTTACAGTTTAGGCCAGAGATGGGCAGATCATAGAATCATAGAATCATAGAGTTGGAAGAGACCACAAGGGCCATCGAGTCCAACCCCCTGCCAAGCAGGAAACACCATCAGAGCACTCCTGACATATGGTTGTCAAGCCTCTGCAAGATGACAGCCCCCCACAAGCCACCTCTGGGTCACATATGCTGGCTTGATCTCCCTATCACATTTGAATCAGTGTTTACTCTGAGTTTCATTCATAACGTTTCCCAAACTTGGGTCTCCAGCTGTTTTTGGACTACAACTCCCATCATCCCTAGCTAGCAAGACCAGTGGTCAAGAATGATGGCAACTGTAGTCAAAAAAACAGCTGGAGACCCAAGTTTGGGAAAAACTGAATATTTTCAGGTTCAGAAGGGGGAGAGGAGTGGCCCACACTTCATTGCCACATCTCTTTGGGGATTCTGTCGTTTTGCATCCAATGTTAGCCCTAAGGCTCTAAGGCCTCATCGGCACTATATATTTAAAGGAGTACCGTACCACCTTAAACAGTCACGGTTTCCTTCAAGGAATCCTGGGAAGTGTAGTTTGTTATGGGTCCTGAGCATCGTTAGACGATCCCTGTCTCCTTCACAGAACTACAGTTCCCAGAGTGCCCTGGGAAGACAGGCTGATTGTTAAACCGCTATGTGAATTGTAGCCCTTAACAAACTACAATTCCCAGGATTCTTTGGGGGAAGAATCATTGAACAAGTGTGAGAATGGATTTTTAAAATTGTAAATAACAGGCACAAGACTCCCCAATGCAGATCAGAACCACACAACCCTGCCACATCTGCAGCTTGTGTTGGTAGAAAAGTGCCACATGGACCTATGAGAGAAAATCTCTCCCAATGCAAAGAACAGGTGAAGGGGACTTAATTTGGATCAGGCAGGAGGGGGACGATGGAGGGGTAAAGCCTTCCCACCACCCCACCCCAAGTTCCAATTTGGATCAGGTCCTTTGTGCTTACTTTGATAAATGTAAAAAGTACGTATTTGCTAAAGGAATTTGGACATCGAAGTCATTCTGGGAATGAAAAGCACATTCATAATAAACCCACTGCAGTAGACACAACAGCCTCTGGTGTGTGATGGGTCACAGGGAAAGTTTACTATGATAATTTGGTGTTTCTTGTTTCCTATTCTACAATCGGACAGCCTCTCCGAGCTGAGAGACTACAAGGCAAGTAGGTCAGGCAGCGAAAAGGAGGGAAACATGAGGGAGCGCTCTTCTCCTCAACCTTTAGGCGCCTCCTCAGGACAGGCCGTCATATCGCTGCTCACCCCTGAAGAACTGGAGAAACTCATGGAGGAGGTGAAGTCCTTAGACGAGGCAACGTTAAAGGTAGGTCTCTTGCTATGGACACTTTCAGTTTCCCCAACCCCATCCATGTTCAGTGGTTTTCAACTATTGGGTTAGGACCAGGGCTGGATTTTCCTCTTACTGTGGAGCATTTGATACATGTTGTTTAGTCGTGTCCGACTCTTCATGACCCCATGGACCAGATCACGCCAGGCCCTCCTGTCTTCCACTGCCTCCCGCAGTTTGGTCAAACTCATGTTGGTATCTTTGAGAACACTGTCGAACCATCTCATCCACTGCCGTCCCCTTCTCCTTGTGCCCTCAATCTTTCCCAACATCAGGGTCTTTTCCAGGGAGTCTTCTCTTCTCATGAGGTGGCCAAAGTATTGGAGCATCTAAGTATTGATACATAAGGGTAAAGGGACCCCTGACCATTAGGTCCAGTCGTGGCCGACTCTAGGGCTGCGGCGCTCATCTCGCTTTATTGGCCGAGGGAGCCAGCGTACAGCTTCCGGGTCATGTGGCCAGCATGGCTAAGCCGCTTTTGGTGAACCAGAGCAGCGCATGGAAACGCCATTTACCTTCCTGCAGGAGCGGTACCTATTTATCTACTTGCACTTTGATGTGCTTTCAAACTGCTAGTTTGGCAGGAGCAGGGACCGAGCAACAGGAGCTCCCCCTGTCGCGGGGATTCGAACCGCCGACCTTCTGATCGGCAACTCCTAGGCTCTGTGGTTTAACCCACAGCGCCATCTGCATCCCATTGATACATAGAAGCGACCTATTATATGCCTTGCAAGCCACCACTGGTGTGGAAGGTTGTTAGAGTACTTTAAAACGGTGGACGGTTGTCACGTGTGGGGTGACGTTTTGGCAGCGGGGGCTGGTGACCATTGGAAGGTAGGGAGCCCAACAGGTGCAGCCAATGACAGGAGGAGCCAGTGTGATCTAGTTTTGTCCTCATCTTTCTCCTCGTTGACTTCAAGCTGATGGACAATGCCACTCCCTGAACTGCTTTGGAGTGAAAAGGCAGGTGGGGGCAGGCTGTGGGTGGCACAGAAGGGCCCTAGTCACCCTAATTGAATCATCCTTGGTCTCTAACACAGCACCAGTACTTCTGTTTGCTCCTCACCTGAGCATAACCTAGCCATTTTATTTCTAACAGCTTAAAATGCATGAGTGTGCCTATTTCCACCAACTCCCGTCCTCTGAAGGCATAAAGAGCAGGCCCTCTTGGAGAACCAGAGGGCCACTTTCAGCTGTTCAGGCAAATAAATAATAATAATGACACAGAAAAAACAAAATAATCTATATGACTTAACAACAACAAAGTATTTTACGAAAGCACGTCTCTTATTTGCTTAAATTTGCAGCTCTAAGCTGATAGAGTCTGTCACCTTTTGGACTGACGCACAAGTTGCAATGCTGATCAAATACCAAAAAAACAACCAACCAACCAACCAACCAACCAACCAACCAACCAACCAACCAGTGTTTAAATTGGAGATCTGCTTTGCACTTGAGGCCTAGGCCAAGTTATCCTCTACAGTGGTACCTTGGTTTAAGTACTTAATTCGTTCCGGAGGTCCATACTTAACCTGAAACTGTTCTTAACCTGAAGCACCACTTTAGCTAATGGGGCCTCCTGCTGCTGCTGCACCACTGGAGCACGATTTCTGTTCTTATCCTGAAGCAAAGTTCTTAACCAGAAGCACTATTTTTGGGTTAGCAGAGTCTGTAACCTGAAGCGTATGTAACCCAAGGTACCACTGTACTTCACCCACCCCTTCTCTGATAAGCCCAGATAAAGAGTCTTGCACAAGATCTCTATAGACGAACAGTCATATCAATATCATTCTTGTGCAAGACCTCAGCATTACAAAGTAAATGAAAATAAAACCCCATAAGGCTCTATTTTGCCCTTTGGATGCAATCCTAACAACCCCACTTACCTTGGGGTTAGCTCCACTCAATTCAGTAGTGCTTACAAATGAGTAGACATGGGACTTTTTATTTTATTTTTAAGGTGCACTTGCACAGATAAAGGAATATTTGTGTGGGTGCCCAAAACAGAAAAAGGAAGGAGGTGATGGGAGAAAGAGTGTAAAGGGGGGGGGGGGAGAACACCTCCAGAAACATTCCATGAAGTTCCGTCTGCCCAGCCAAACCTCCGCAACGAAAGGTTATGGCTCTGATTCCACCAGTGTAGTACTGCTTGTTTCTGCAGCAAAGACGCCACTGGGAGATAGGCTGCAGGGATGATGGGAACCTGGTGTCATCCAGACTCCAGTTCCCATCAGCCACAGCCAGCATGGGCAGTAGAGTCGTGGATGATGGGAGCTGGAGTCCACCATCCCCGAGAGGACCACAGGTTTCCTTACCCTTGACCTTCCATATTGGCAAACGTGGCAAAGCTAAAGCCTCTATGAAGTCTGCTTCACTGGCACCGCAAGGGTGCCCACACACAGAGCAATCTTCTTGCAAAGGAAGGCTCCTGCTCCATTAATGAGCCGAAGAGGAGATTTCAGCCAAAAGAAGCTTGTCACATTGGAGAGCTGCTATGGAATCACCTCCTTCAGCCCGCTATTGAGAGCATAGGCACTCTGGCTGTTATCCCTCCTCTTCCCATTGTGTGTGCATCCTGCCACTGCCTTGACTGAGGTCCACTTTGTTCTCCCTTTGCACAGCAACTCAGCGACATTCATGTCACAATTCTGCACAAAGAAGAAGGCGCTGGTCTTGGTTTCAGCTTGGCAGGCGGAGTAGACCTAGAAAACAAAGCCATTACCGTAAGTTAGCAGAGGGTTCCCCCCCCCCCAACCCAAAGGGCACATACTCTCATGGACAACCTTCCTGGGGAGCTACATTCCAGTGGTGGGGAGGGCCAAAGGAAAAGGGGTGTGGCCAGTGACAAAAGTGGGCGGAGCTCTTACTTTTGTACACGCGATAGGCAATATTCCGGTTATACAAAACTCAAGAGATTTCAACAGGCTCAGTTCAAGGACACAGTCTAGCCAGACAGAAGCATCTGCAGAGGGCATGGTGCACGACTGATGAGGGGTGTGGCCCTGTGGAGATTCCCGAGGGCCGGATAGAGAAGCCTGGGGGCCGCATTTGGCTCCAAGGTCTGAGGTTTCCCACCTCTTCCAGAAACAATCTTGTTCTGTTAGGTTTTTCATCCCAAGGCATATGAAGAGCTATGGGCATGAAAAACGCAGTTCGCTCATTAGCAAATTATAACATTTCTGAGCATAGATTTCCAAGTCTATGATTGCATCTGACTGTTGGCTGTAGCAAGATCCTGAGCTTCGGGCAGCAAAATGTATTGGGTCAGCACTGGCAGGGACATTGCAAGTTAAATGACTTCCTACACCCTCCATTTTTTTTTAATGTGTGGAGATGGGACAGATTTGCTAATTTGGGTTGGGAAGTTTGCAGGTCCCAAGACCTGGATGGCTTTCAAAGAGGATCTGGCAAATTCATGGAGGATGCATGTCAGTCTGATATGTCAAATTGAAAATGCCACATATCTTTCTTTTATGCATGCGATTATGTCGTCTAACAGGTCCACAGAGTTTTCCCCAGTGGGCTTGCGTACCAGGAAGGAACTATTCAGAAAGGCGACGAGGTCTTATCGATAAATGGGAAGTCACTCAAAGGCACCACTCACAACGAAGCACTGGAGATCTTGCGAAATGCCCGGCATCCGAAGCTGGCAGTCATCGTCACGAGAAAACCCAAAGAGGCTGAAAGGAGCCCCAATGTGTCCATTACATCCTCTGTATCTATAGGAAGTGAAACTTCAATGGAGTCCAGTGAGTTATTTGGTAACAAGGCTTAAATAAGCAGTAGGGTCAGTCAGTGCTATTTTTCTAGAAAAAGAGGTGCCAGAACCCACCATGAAGCCTTCCCTTGTTCTCATATACAGTGGTACCTCGTGTTAAGTACTTAATTCGTTCCGAATGTCTGTACTTAACCTGAAACTGTTCTTAACCTGAAGCACCACTTTAGCTAATGGGGCCTTCTGCTGCTGTGCCGCCAGAGCACGATTTCTGTTCTCACCCTGAAGCAAAGTTCTTAACCTGAAGCACTATTTCTGGGTTAGCGGAGTATATAATCTGAAGCGTATGTAACCTGAAGCGTATGTAACCCGAGGTACCACTGTAATGGGAATGGCGTCCACCTGAGAGGTGCCAGTACTGAGTTCTGGTGAGTTCCGGCTGAAAAAAGCCCTGGGGTCAGAGATGGTGAACTTCAGCCTGAGGGCCACATTCCCTTCTGGGTAACCTTCCAGGGGCCACATAGTACTGCTGGGGCCAGATTCTTCCCAGGTGTACTTGGAGACGCACACTCCCTACCACTGAGCTTCAGCCCATCCAAACCAACACATCCCCCTCTGACGATATTATTTCTCCACACAGCATCTGAAGACCTGATCTTCACAGTTATACTGGAGAAGACATCTGCAGGCTTGGGTTTCAGTTTAGAAGGAGGGAAAGGCTCCATCAACGGAGATAAGCCTATCATTGTCAACAGACTTTTTAAAGGTATGCAATGGCAACGAAATAGTTGAGCGTTATTCTTTTTCAAACTGTAGACACTGTGACGCTCACAAAGGGGATCTTTAGTTTGCAGAGGAGGGACGGAGAACCTGTGGCCCTCTAGATATTGTTGGTTTTTTAGTCTCAGCTAGGATGGCAAACAGTAGGGGATGATGGGATTGTAGTCCAACATCTGCAGGGCCACAGCTTATCCACCCTTGGCATAGAGGCTCAACCCAGGGATGTATTAAACTCCTCTGACCCTAGCAAACAGCACAAATGTACTCATTTAACTTGGAAACGCACAGAACAGACTTCAGCATGTACTTTCCCCAGGGAGTTCAGTGAACTGTGCAGGACCTGACATGTAAGGTAATGTGCCCTATCAAACTCTTTACCTAGAGAGCAGAAAGGCTTATTTCCAAACATGACGCATTTAGAACCGTCTGTCTTGAGAGAATCACAGCGCCTGCTGTGGCTGCAGAGACCAGTAACTCGTAACTGGTCTTGCACTGGTTTGCTGCATTTGCAGCACCAAAGTGACCTCTCCAGGGCAAAAGCCTAGGCAGTGTGTATGGAGGTCTTGGGCTGCCTGGACAAAATCTCCCTCTCAGCCTCACTGAAAGCAGAGTAATACATTTGGCCCCAGCTTGGCTGCAGAAGTTGCTGGAAGGAGCAGTGGCGTAGCGTGGGGGGTGCAGGGGGGGCGGCTGCACCGGGCGCAACATCTGGGGGTTAGGGTTAGGGGGCGCAAATCCACGGGTTAGGGGGCGCAAATTACTTGCCTTGCCCCGGGTGCTGACAACCCACGCTACGCCACTGGGAAGGAGGTGTATAAGGCACCATCCAACCGCCTTATGGACTCCACTCTGGATTTGTGTAGGGTTTACTCCTCAGCCTTTTCTTTTCCCAAAGATGTCCTGCACTCCATATAAAAAAATATTTTTTTTTAATATAAAAAACTTTGCACTGAATTTCTGACCCAATAAAAGCTGGAGTTTGCAACCTTTAGTAGCGATCACACAGGGTCCCCGGACGTTTAACGGTCTATTGATCCACCACTGTGCTCCCTTCCTCGCTGCCACCAACCAGTTACTCTCTGGTAAAACACTGAGTCCAGTCAGTTGTTAAAAGTGAACCAAAAAACAAGTTTATTTTACAAACATTAACAAGTTTATGGTTTCTCAGATAATATTCCTGTCAGTATCTTAACTTTAGTTTCTTTACCGGCCTATACCTTCCTAATACCTTCTGACTGATTATATCAACTGTTTGACTGACTCCTCTTAAGAGATTCTCTCACTCTCTCACATCAGACTAGCCCAACCCACAGACTTATCCCCTCTGTTTCTTCTAACTCCAGACCATCTTCTCAACCACCCTAACTCTAACTCCTCCAAAAGCCCTCTGTGCTTAAACCTTATACCCTGTTAACTCTGCCCCCTGGGGTTCCCATTGGTTAGTCATTTTACAATAAGTTAACCCTTTCCTTATGAACCCAGTATGATGCCACACACCTAGGAGGGAAAATGCCACACCTTTACACTGGTAACATTTGCAGAATGTCTCTTATGTGTATTTTTGCCACTGGCCCAATGGTCTCAAGCACAATGGGAATTGTGGTACAATGAGACATATAGGTCACTATGTTGGCAATCCCTGCAGTTAGGAATGGGAACTACTGGTTGTGCCAAAGGCTTCATTGGAAGAAGTGGCTTGTTTCTCCATGTGTTTGTACTGTTTCCCATATACCATATTCTCATAAGCCGCCTATTGTACTCCTTTTGCTTCTTTTAGGGGCGGCATTGGAACACAGCCCCACAGTTCAGCCTGGAGACGAGTTGTTACAGGTGCACACAACCCTGATGCAAGGGCTCACTCGTTTCGAAGCCTGGAACATCATCAAGACGTTGCCCGATGGACCGATTAATGCTGTCATCAAGAGAAAAAACTCCATCAGCAAACCTACGGCATCTCTCCATGGAGAGGAATGACAACGATTTTAAAAAAGGAAAGAACAGAGCCTGAACTGCTGCCCATGTTAAACAATGACCAAAAAAGCTTTCATTTATCACTCAAAAGCCACAGAAGACCCTGGTGCCCAGCACCAGATGTTCGTTGCGAGCAAAGAGAAAGTTGGCCAGGACTGAGAAGAGGTGTATGTCAAAAGCTTGGTTGGTCGTGGTCCCAGTATTAATAAAGCAGCTGCCGCGAGGGTTACACTAATTAAAAGGAGGCTTTGTTAACAAGCAACTCAAGAGCCAAAACCTGTAAAACAGCTTGGGGGTGAAACAGACGCTGATGAATTAACATGTCTTGATTGCATAATGAGTTGATGAAGCACATTGCACATGCACCCACATCTGGCAGGGAAGAGTGGCTCATGGAAGTGGTTCTGGACATATGGATCCCCATTATGGATGGGAACCACATGTGTAGTCTACGTGGCACGTTTTGACATGAGGCACCCTCTATTGCTGCAAGATGTAGAAAGTGGGCGCGTGGTGCAACACTGACGGGAACACATGGCCTCATCACTTAAGGACCGTGCATGGATTGTGGGCATATCTGGCTCAGGGACACTTGATTTAGCAACATCTTTCATCTTTGTTCTATGTTGCCCAAATAAATCATCACTGTTGTAATCACTGTAAGTTTACTTGTAATTACCACCCAGCCCTCTTTAATGAACTTGCCTGATCACTCAAAGTACCATGGCTTTCCAGCCACAACACAAACACACCAGCGACAGTTCAAAAGCACCATCTATTATGACTATGTTTATGATTAATTTACAAGGTACTAACCATCTTATGGGATGCGGGTGGCGCTGTGGGTTAAACCACAGAGCCTAGGGCTTGCCGATCAGAAGGTCGGCAATTCAAATCCCCGCGATGGGGTAAGCTCCCGTTGCTCGGTCCCTGCTCCTGCCAACCTAGCAGTTCAAAAGCACAACAAAGTGCAAGTAGATAAATAGATACCACTCCAGTGGGAAGGTAAACGGCGCTTCCGTGCGCTGCTCTGGTTCGCCAGAAGTGGCTTAGTTATGCTGGCCACATGACCCGGAAGCTGTGCGCCGGCTCCCGCGGCCAATAAAGCGAGATGAGCGCCGCAACCCCAGAGTCGGCCACGACTGGACTTAATGGTCAGGGGTCCCTTTACCTTTAACCATCTTACGTTCCATAAAAAACAAAAAGGGTAGAAGAGTTTTATTGCCTGAGCTATGCGAAGAACCAAATCGCACATGGTGGGGCTGTGAAATGGTGCAGGTAGGAGGTCACATGCTTAAATGCTTCTCTTTCTCTCCCTCTCTCTCTCAAAAAAAATCCCTGCACACAGAAGACTAGCATGTTAGAGAGAAGGCTAAGCCTGAACTTTTCTCCCTGATACATTGGCTTTCTATCAGCAGAGGTGGGTTTTTGTGTGATGCTCTCACCACCACCACAGACGCTGTTACCTGAATGCTGTTTGGTAAATGGGAATATGAGCAAATCCACAGCAAGGAGAATTTGTGCTAAGATTACCGTGGCATGGCTAAGGATGCCCACAAACTGTAAGGCCTTGTAGACCTAACACCAGATCCAAGTGTGTGTGTATTTTTATTGACATACAGCATTTGTACAAAGGTTCCCAGAGTTGCTTAAGCAAAGCCATGAAAAACAAGGCAGTTCCTTCCTGCAGGCTTACAATCTAAAAAAACCCAACAACGCAAAACACAAGGAGGAAGGGAAGAAGGCACAGGGGTACGAAGGTCTTCTCCATTCAGCTCAATGGGGTGGAACTGCCTTCATTGGTCAAGCAAACGAGAGCAGGGATATTTCCCCACAGTTCCATGTGTGCATTGCAGCACGCATGGGATTCTGCTTCAGGCTGCTAGGCTACCCAGATCTTATCGACCTGGATTGCAGCTGACTTTATAGGCAGGCGATCACAAGTTACGTGCTTCCCACCCTAGGGCAGAAGTGTGCAGATAGTTTCCCTTCAAGAGCCACCCCACCCACAGTTTTTCCTGCTAGCATGTTTTGCTTGTCATGCAAGCAGCACCTGACTCCTTGGTGCTTGGATTGGAAAGGCATCATTAGAATGAACGACATTGAGTCTATACAGTGGTACCTCGGGTTAAGAACTTAATTCGTTCTGGAGGTCCGTTCTTAACCTGAAACTGTTCTTAACCTGAGGTACTACTTTAGCTAATGGGGCCTCCCGCTGCCGCCACGCCACTGGAGCACGATTTCTGTTCTCATCCTGAAGCAAAGTTCTTAACCCGAGGTACTATTTCTGGGTTAGTGGAGTCTGTAACCTGAAGCATCTGTAACCCGAGGTACCACTGTATAGGCGTCTGGACAAGCAAAGCCATCACTGCAGAGATGGTAGCGCCCCCAGAACACACACACAAATATGTTCAGGGATTCCAGAGGTGTTCTAAAGTGGGATGGGACTCATGACAGCCCAGGATTTAAAAAAACTGGAATCAAAAGGGGGTCCTTCGCTGTACTGGAAAACCACAGTTCATAATTATTATAGAATGGCAAAATAACTAGGACGGGGTAGTCAATGTGGTCTCCTCCCCACCCCAAATACTGTTGGGACTCTCAATACAGTGGTACCTCGCAAGACAAATGCCTCGCAAGACGAAAAACGCGCAAGGCGAAAGAGTTTTCCGTTTTTTGAGTCGTTCCGCAAGACGAATTTCCCTATGGGCTTGCTTCGCAAGACGAAACGTCTTGCGAGTTCTTGCAAGTTTGTTTCCTTTTTCTTAAAGCCGCTAAGCCGTTAATAGCCGCTAAGCCGCTAATAGCCGTGCTTCGCAAGACGAAAAAACCGCAAGACAAAGAGACTCACGGAACGGATTAATTTCGTCTTGCGAGGCACCACTGTACTCACCAGCCCAGGATTATACCAAAGTACTGTAAGGCAAGCCCTGATGATGTCAAGGCATCTGTTAAAAATCTTCCCCAACTAAAAACCAATGGGATTTGCAATTGCTTAACTTTGTTTCAATCATGCCCCAAAGCTGCCACAGTTTTGAATCCCACATCCCCACATTACTTGCAGAGGGCAATCACAGAATTCTGTGCGCACACATGTGCAATTGGAGTTTGTTTGTTTTTAATTGCTTAAGCCGCTAGTTTCAACACTGCTTTGGTCAGATTGCTGTAAAAACCGGTCATGCTGCTTGGGAAGAAGGACTCCACAACTGTTTGAGGAAGGTTGCCGGCTAGGTCTGTCTGAAAGAAAGTGAGGAGTTGCGTCTTACATGGCTCTCTGTAGGGAGAGAAACAAAGCAAAAAGCCCCAAATAAGTCAGCAGAAATCACCAGTTTTAGCCAAAGATGCAGGAGAGCCCATTCCTGTAGTCCCACCCATGTGGCCCAAGGTTTCTGATATTTGAAGCACTAGGATACCACTTCAAGAAGTCATGGTTTCCCCAAAGAATTCTGGGAGCTGTAGTTCATTAATTGGTGCTCAGAGTTGTTAGGAGGCCTCTATTCCCCTCACATAGTTGTAATTCCCTGAGTTCCCTGTGAAGAGGGATTGGTTGTTAAATCACTCTGGAAAATGTAGCTCTGTGGGAGGAACAGAAGTCTCCTGACAACTCTCAGCACCCTTTGAAAACTACAGCTCCCAGAATGCTTTGGGGGAAAACCACGCCTGTTTAAATTGGTATCACAGTGCTTTTGTATGATGTTAATGTGGCCATTATCAGAATAGCAGGACATGTGGCAATGTCTCCCATGTTGCATTATAAATTTAATTATGGTACCATTTTAATTATGTTACCATTCTAACTGGAATGGCTTCCCTCAGAGAATCCTGGGGATTGTGGCCTGTTGAGGGTACAGAGAATTGCTTGTAATTCCCAGAATTCCTTAGGAAGAGAGATTGATTGCTAAACCACTCTGGGAATGTGTGTGCTGTTTGAGCCCCATACTGCAACAGTACTCAAAGCCTGCATATATTGGAAATAAGAGGGCATTATGATACTCTGGCTTCAAAGGCCCCAACCTCCCATAAGCCTTTGCAAAAATGAACCAGGAAGAAGCTGCTCACAATCAGCCATTTTACCTGCAGTAAGCTGACTGCATCTCTCAGCAAATTCAGTCTCCTTGTATCAAATTGGCCTTTAGAGGCTTTAGCATCTAGTTGGATGGTGGGCAAAACTTTCCCTAAACTTTGCAACAACTCCTCTCACTCAATGAAAGCAAGAACCCAACAACATGCACCATATATATACAGTGGTACCTTGGTTCTCAAACAACTTGGAACCCAAACATTGCAAACCTGGAAGTGTTCCGGTTTGTGAACTTTTTTTGGAAGCCGAACGTGCTCCGTTTTGAGTGTTACGCTTCCCGTTTGAGTGCCACACTTCTGTTTTGAGTGTTATACTGAGGTCTGTCTGTTTCTGCTAGTTATTTTGCGTTTTTGTGGCTTTATTGTTTTGTTTTTGTGACTGTGTGGAACCCGGTTCAGCTACTGATTGATTGATTGATTGTGTGACTGAAGTACATTGTTTATTGCTTTCATTTTGTAGATCAATGGTTTCGTTAGATAGTAAAATTCATGTTAAATTGCCCTTTTAGGGGTTGTTTTTAAAAGTGTGGAATGGATTAATCCGTTTTGCATTACTTTCTATGGGAAAGCCTGCCTTGGTTTTCGAATGCTTTGGTTTTGGAACGGACTTCCCAAACAGATTAAGTTTGAGAACCAAGGTACCGCTGTACATGCTTGTGGTACTACAACATTTCCACCCATCTTACCCTGGGGCCGGGATGCAGAAACAGCCGCAGGGATAATTAAGGCCTCTCACGTAACTTGGTTGAAGTTGGCAGAGCGGGTGTTCCACATTGGTTGCTGCAAGGAAGAGATATGAAAATAATGCACAAGATAAAGTCCGTTTAGTGCTTTGGGGAAAAGAAAGCCTTTTCAATTTTATAATAATAGTAGAAATACAGTTGTACCTTGAATCCCCAACGCCCTGGAACTCAAACGTTTTGGCTCCCAAACGCCACAAACCCGGAAGTGATTGTTCCGGTTTGCAAACGTTCTTTCGGAACCTGAACATCTGATGGGGCGTCTGTGGCTTCTGATTGGCTGCAGGAGCTCTGATTGGCTGCAGAAGCCACGATTTGGTTTTCAAACATTTTGGAACTGGAACGGACTTCCAAAACAGATTCCGTTCGACTTCCAAGGTACAACTGTAATGAAACAGCAAGAGGAGTGTGTCAGGGAACTGCCATCAGTGCCGGAGGGAGAGAGCAAAAGCCAGAGGGATTATAGAGAGCTTCCAGAGATCGGGAGAAGCAGCTTCTCTTCTGGGGAAGAGAATAAGCACAGCTCCAGGGGAGAGGGGGTGCAGGAGTCGGATGTGGCGAGGCGGTCCCACGACTCCTTGCCTGGGACAAGCGGGGAAGGAAGGGGTCCTCCGCTGCCCACGCCCTCCTTGCGCAGAAGGCTTTCGCGCAGAGAGGGAAGGCGGAGACTCGGCATCAAGGAGCTTCTTTGATGGAAGAAGTTTAAGAAACGTCCACTCACGGATTCTGCCAGAGATTGAGTCAGCCACGGGTGAGTGGCTCTCCGGACAGATAAAGTTTCCATTAGCAGCCAGCCAGGGAGAGGTTTTCCCTGCTTGCGCACGAGCAACCCCTTGTCAACCTAACAGAGTGGAACACTTTTAAGGTCAGGGTGAGGTGCAACATTATAATGCAATATCTCGCTCAGAATGGGGCAGCTTCTTATGTTTCTTTATCCATGAGGACTAGAGTCTTACTTTATTTTTAGGGGAAAGTCCACTCTTTGGTACAGCATCTGCTTGGCATGCATCCCAAGGACCATAATTTCCCACTGTCAGACAGTGTAGGAAAAGTACACACCCTAGAATGGACCAACGGTCTCATTTGATGCAAGGTAGCTTTCTAGGTGGCAAGAAGCACAAAGTTTGCAGCAGGGGGTAGCCAGTGTGTGTGTGTGTGTGTGCGCGCGCGTGCATCATATTGATTTGAAATAGCCAGTTAATTGCTTAGTTGCCAGCTTCTAGGAATTTTTTGGTTTTTTGTTGGTGGGGATCAAAACTGAGATTTTCAGGCTGTTGCATTCTGTGCTACGTATGAGATTCTTGGGTCTCTCACCTATGCTGTTACGGAATGGCTACTGGCTTTCAGAGCATCAGTTCACACATGTGAGACCATTGCTTGATGGCAGCAATATCTAAGAAGTGGTGCGTGTGTGTGTCATAGCTGTCAACTTACAGATTTGAAAATAAGGGACCAGCAGCCTCGAAAATAAGGGATCAGCAGCCAAAATAAGGGATTTTCTGGGCACAGGTATGTTCAGCTTCTGAGCCCCTCTGAGCCATAGGCAGAAAGCCCAGCCACCAGCCAAACGAAGCCTCAAGCGGTGGTTCCCACAGCGCAGCAACCCGGCAAAGGGGATGCAGCAAGGAAAACCACCATCACCTCTCCGCTGGGAAGCGCTGAGCAAAGGCGAGTCTCCAGGCAACGCGGCCGATTTGATCGGCACAAGGCATGCAAGCTCCATCCCCCAGTCGTTCTTAGACTTCTTATTGGGTGAGCAACATAGCCAAGCAACACAGTTGGAGCCTCCCTCCTCCCTGGCCGGCAGGGAGGGAGGGAGAGGAGCTGCTTCCTTTGAAAACCGGGAAATTTAAGGGACATCATCAATAAGGGACAGCAGCGGGACACGGCGCTGGGATAAGGGAGTTTCCCGCCAAATAAGGGACAGTTGACAGCTATGGGGAGTGTGTGTGTGTGTGTGTGTGTGTGTGTGTGTGTGTGATGGCGCATGACAGGTCAAGCACCACAGAAAGAGAATTTCCTGGTTGCCTCAGGTTGCTGCCAGTCCATACCCACAGCCACTGGTATTGAGTAATCATACTAACATGGGCACCAGCCTCTGGGGGCCAATATATTTAGGCTTTGGCCATCTTACCATTAGATGTGATGGTTCCATCCTCATCCCGCTGAATCAGGACGACGTCTATGAACTCCCTCGGAGAGATGATCTTCATAAAAGCCGACGGTGTGATAGTTCTGACTATGGAAACATCCTACAAAGCACATACCAGGGTTATGATGTAATATTGGGGCGTATTTGTTGATCTACTGCAGGTACCCCATCCCGGCCTTCATCTGCACCATACATTTAAAGAAGTATCATACTCCTTTAAACAGTTATAGCTTCCCCCAGAGAATCCTGGGAGTTGTAGTTTGTTAAGGGCACCAAGAGTTGTTAGGAGACTCTGATTTCCCTACGGAAGCTGCAGTTCCCAGAGTTCCCTGGGAAGAGGGATTGATTGCTAAACCACTATAGGAAATGTAGCTCAGTGAAGGGAATAAGGTTCTCTAACGCCTTTCAGCACCCTTAACAATCTACATTTCCCATGATTTGGGAGACTGTTTAAAAGTGAAATGAGACTACTTTAAATGTTAAGCGCAGATGGATCCAAAATGTAGCAGCTGCACTTTACCAGTTGCCACAGTCCAACTGTGTTATACTTACTTCGCTAATCTCTTCAACGACTTCAATCTCCTTCACGTTTGGATCCCATTTTTCTCGAAGTCCACCCGTCTCTGGTTTCAAACATTTAAAGACATCCTCCGGTTTTGCAGGCATAATCCCTTCCGCTTTGTATCTTTCAGGGGAAGGAAGAACAAAAGGGACATACAGACATAAACAAATAATTAAAAAATTGACCTCATTTTATTTCGGTCTCCGTAGGCAGACCTCTGGCGCTAGAGATGATAGGATCCCATTCCAGACTAAGGATTTTTCAATGTCCCATCCACATGATAAACTCAAATCAAATGCCATGTGTATTGGAAATGCATTATTCATGCCAATGACTTTGCTTTGGTCTTGTACTTAACAATCCACCTGCTCCTACAGGTGACTACAAATTTCATACAGGTATGGGCTGGTGGAGGAGAGATGGATTGCTCCATCCCTCTTTCCTCCAGCTCGCTCGGTGTCCGTGCTAGTTGAGGAGAAAGGGGCGTCTCCCCACAACCAGGATGCACACAGAGTGGGTTGATGTAGGGTGGGGAGTGACAGGTCACCCTCTTCTTCTTCCCATAGTCCACTTGGTAGAAGACATTTTTAAAAATTAGCCTGCCAGTTGGTTGGAGGCTGTGTGGGGAGGTTGGGGAGAAAATCTGCTCCCAACAGAATATTAAAAACATGATAAAAGATCAAACATTAAAAACTCCCCTATACAGGGCTGCCTTCAGATGTCTTGTAAGAGTCAGATTTCCTGGATGGGAGGGCGTTCCACAGGGCGGGTGCCACTACCAAAAAGGCCCTCTGCCTGGTTCCCTGCAACCTCGCTTCTTGCAGTGAGGGAACCGCCAGAAGGCCCTCAGTGCTGGACCTCAGTGTCCGGGCAGAACAATGGGGGTGGAGACGCTCCTTCAGGTTTACTGAGCCAAGGCCATTTAGGGCTTTAAAGGTCAGCACCAACACTTTGAATTGTGCTCGGAATGTACATTTGATAACTCAGATGTATAAAAACTGAATGGAAACTGCCCGTTCAGTCCTATACTCAAGTTATTTGGCAATAGGCCCCAGTGGAACTTATTTCTGAACAGACATATATTTTTATTTATTTATTATTTATTAAATATAGATACTGCCCTTCATCAAAAGATCTCAGAATGGTTCATAGAATATATAGGATTGTACTGCAGATGTGACCAAAGTGGTGGGATTTACCTTATTCCCCAAGTAATTTACCTCCTAAATAAATATGCTCATTTTGGGTGTATGTGTGTACAACTTTACTTACATGTTTCCATGGAACTCAGTTGATGGTCTCCAAGATATTGAAACTTCATTCTAGAAAAATTAAATTAAACCAGTCAAAATCCACTCCTACACTATAACTGTGTCAATTGAGATTATTTTTTAAAAAAACTTTTTTTAAAAAACTCAGCAATTATATAGCACTTTAGAAGTATTTCAAGCTCTCTCAGTATTATCTCAGTATTTTGCACAGGGTCCTGTAAGATAGTTAGAATGAATATCCTCTTATATTGCAGGTGGGGAAACATGCTTGAGACAGAGTGTGTGGCTTAAACCAGTGTGCTGAATTAGTTAGAACGCTGGATTAAATTCAGGGAAATGCAGGTCTGAATCCCTACTCAGCCCTGAAATTCACTGGGTTATCTTGTGACAGTCACCAACTCTTTGTCTTACATCTTACAGGTTTGCTGAAAAGACAAATGATTAGGATACGATCCAAGTTGCCTTCTTCTCCTTGACGGCAATGTAGGATACAAATGCACCAATAAATGCACCATTCATATTTGGAAGTCTTGTTTATTTGTTTCAGGGGAATAATGCCAAGGACCAGCATTCAAATAGGGTACCATTCGAAACAAAGAGGTCTGCAGCACTTCAAAGGCTAGCACATTTAGTGTGGCATCAATGTTCATAGACTAGACCAGCCTGTCTATAAACAAACGGAACTGCCTTATTTGAAGTCAGACCATTGGGTCCATCTAGATCAGGGGTCTGCAACCTTTAAGACAAAAAGAGCCACTTGAACCCGTTTCCGAAGAGAAAAAAAAACTGGGAGCCGCAAAACTCCTCATTATAAAAATAACTTTTTTGTCACTTTTTAAATTATTTCTTTGTTTGACCCCTCAGAATTACTCCTCCTCATAGAAATAAACGTTAAATTAACAAGTTACCTTTTTGTGTGTGTGTGTTCTTCACTCCCCTTCAAAACAGTGACCAGCGTACATGCCCCTTACAATGTAGCGGGCGGGCGGGAAGGTAACGTCGGGATGGTGCGTGACTAACGCACGCACTGCCCCCATGCGACGTCACAGCCAGTACAGCGCCCGCCACAGTGGGGAGTGTTGGGGCGCACAATGCGCCTCCTTCCCTCGCTAATATCCGCCCCGGAGCCGCAGCAAAGGTGTAAAAGAGCCACATGCGGCTCCGGAGCCACGGGTTGCAGACCCCTGATCTAGATCAATATTATCTACACCGACTGGCATTACTGCAAATGGCACCTGGGACTTTCTACAGCAGATGTTCTACAGAGCATCATCAGGAACAGAACCGGCTTCTCCCAATATCTATGGGTGCAGTGAAGCTGTTCATTTCTGCCTGTGTATACACCAGGGGGCAGGGACAAGACAGGGGTGCCTTTACACTATGCTAAGGTATTCACACAAGAGACAAATGAGGAACGCCTTAAGGACCCCGATCAGTGAGAAGTTGGCTTGAGAAATACACACTAACAGTGATATCTTAAAACAAAACACAGGATACATGTGCATTTTGGTTTCCCCCGCAAATTTTTGTTATTCATTTTATAACACAAATAAAAAACAAAGTCAGAAAAGACAAACAATACGAACAAATTCTTGTCATATCCTTATTTTTCTAAACATTGTTAAGTGGGATTCCCCAAGTCCCACCTATCTGATTTTCATTTTACTTCATCTTTAGCAGTTTACCGTACATATATCATAATTTCTAACCATCTTTTTTATCATACTTAAATTAACTTCACATTTTATCACTTACAAATGATACTATTTTAAAATACCCTATCTTCTACGTCTAACCCTACAGCCTATATCCACTTCCAAAGCTATTCTAAAGTTTAAACATTAACATATTTTTTCAAATATTCCTTAAACTTCTTCCAGTCTCCTTCCACCGTCTCTTGTGGATTTTGGAGAACGTTTGTATATGTTTTTTATTGAATTGTCTGTTTTACAATTTAAAGTACAGTGGTACCTTGGGTTAAGAACTTAATTCGCTCCGGAGGTCTGTTCTTAACCTGAAACTGTTCTTAACCTGAAGCACCACTTTAGCTAATGGGGCCTCCCGCTGCCGCTGCCCCGCCGGAGCACGATTTCTGTTCTTATCCTGAAGCAAAGTTCTTAACCCGAGGTACTATTTCTGGGTCAGCGGAGTCTGTAACCTGAAGTGTCTGTAAGCTGAAGTGTCTGTAACCAGAGGTACCACTGCACTACTGAAAACAAGTTTGGCGGCTGCAGCTTCCTTGAAACCACATTGTCTCCTCCCAGCTGGCAACATCACACTGTAGCATGTCCTCAGATGCACCAATGAGACCTGCTGATGCCTCCCCCTTCCCCCTCCTCCTCCAGGCTAAACAATGAGTGTCACATTGCTTGCTTGTTCGAGGCAGGAATAGACACCAAAGAGCATTCAAGGGGAGAGGGAACTGAATGAATTCCCTCCAACATTTCAGAGATGCAGGGGCCGCGGCGTGTGTGTGTGTGTGTGTGTGTGTGGGAGATTACAAGCCCCTCTTCACGCACTTGGAAAAGGTTCATGCCCTCTCTTGCCCCTTCCAAATAATGCATTGTTCCCCATTTTCTCTCCAAGGTTTCCTTTTCAGATCATCCATGAATCTGCCCAACCCTATTTGAAAGCCACCGCTGCCTCTTGTGGCAGCGAGTTCCACAGATTTAACTGTGCTCTGGGTGAATTGCTCTCTCTTTATCTTCTAGCATTCAGCTCTGTCTTATGTCCAATACAGTGGTACCTCGGGTTACAGACGTTTTAGGTTACAGACGCTTCAGGTTACAGACTCCGCTAACCCAGAAATAGTACCTCGGGTTAAGAACTTTGCTTCAGGATGAGAACAGAAATCGCGCGGCGGCAGCAGGAGGCCCCATTAGCTAAAGTGGTGCTTCAGGTTAAGAACAGTTTCAGGTTAAGAACGGACCTCCGGAGTGAATTAAGTTCTTAACCCGAGGTACCACTGTACTTCTAGCGTTACGAGAGAGGGGACTTTCCCCTCTCCACTTTCTCCAATGCCAGGCACAGTTTTATACACTGAGTTACTACTGTTCCTCCTTTCCAATAACCCGTGCGCCCACCCCACGCTGTAAGGTCCCGGGGGACTCAAGCCAGAACAGATGCCTTCTCAACACACATTCAGCAGCTACAGCAAAGCGTCTCGCGGCCCCGGAAAGAACCTTTTGTCACCAATTCCTTCTGCTGCTGCCAAAGCAGACAAACAGGGATAGATTAGAGGAAGCAGCTTGGTGGCATTTTGCGTCCCTGCGCTGCGCATTAAATGCACGCACGAGGGAAGCCACCCACCACATGCCGGGCCAGCTTCTTTTTCCACCTGCCAGCCCGGACCGGCAGCGGCTCACTCAGGACGAACAAGCTAGGCGCATCGCCCCGTCCACAAGCGGTACAATCCTAGAATTGTAGAGTGGAAGGGACCCCGAGAGTCATCTAGTCTAACCCCCCTTCCCCTGCGTGCGCAATGCATGAATCTCAACTAAGGCACCCATGACAGATGGCCATCCAACCTCTGCTTCAAAAGGAGAGTCACCAGGATTTTACCCCCTCTCAGCCAGGCTGCAGCGGTGAGAAGGGGGGCACCCTCTCCAAGCGCGCCGCGCGGGCCTCACCGTGCGCTTGCAGCTGCGCCATCCGCTGCAGTCCTTGCGATAGCTCTGCATGCGCTCCGCAGCCCAGCTGGCGGCCTCCCGGTAGTCCATGTCGCCGAGAGGGAGGGCAAAATGGCTCTGGCGCTGCCGGCTGCTGGCCCAGAAGCTCGGAAGCGGGGGAACGGAGCTGTCCAGGCCGGCCCAGAAAAGGGGCCGAGCCTCTGCGGGGAAGCGCCCCCACGTGGAGGCAGCATCGCGGCGCCGGGGCTGCTCTCCCCGGCTTGTCCCAGGGAGCGCCGCTTGCGCACGTGGGCGGATCAATGGCCCGGAGCGGAGCGGTGGTTCCGGTGTAAACGGAGGAGGAGGGAAGAGGTTTGTTGCGTGCCATCGCTTGCTGAATCGGGTGGGAGAGGGAGGGTGGCTGGCTGCCGGTCTCCCGCTGCCCCCGCGCCGCGCTTTTAAAGGTGAAGAAGGCGCATGCCTTTCATCCATCCAAGAGGAAATTAAAGCAGCGCACAACATTAGCCCCTCTCGGTAAATGGGTTGCCGGGGTAAAATTTCAAAAATAAGGGGCACTTCGCCACGGGAGTGCCCTATATATGGGAACACCCAGTATATTTTAATTGAAGCGGGAATAAAAGTTGGTACTATAAAATAGAGGCCGTGCGCCCAGGAACCTTTCACAGTTCAGTTTCCAGTCGCGTTACTGGCAGAATTCCAGAAGGCACTAACAAGAACAATCAACAAAGCATCGGGTAGCAACTTAAAGGGTAAGCAAGACATTACTGGAGTATGTATGAGTTTTTGTAGGATACAGGCAACTCTGCAAAATGCATGAAGTGTTTATGCTCAGCTGGCACTTAAGCAGGTAAGAAAAGAAAAAAGGGAGTGGTGCTCCATGTGTTTGAAATAAGATTTATTTCAGCTCCGATGTGTTTTTTGGAACAAATCCTCCCTTGGGCTAAAACGTGAAGGATTTATTCCAAAATAAGTCAGGCCTGGAATAAATCTTATTTCAAGCACCTGATGTTTTTCCTCTTTCTACCTCTGCTAGTAGTGTGTTCTCCATTTTTAAAAAAAAGTTATATTGAAGTAGCCAGTGTGGTATCCTATTGTTGGTGGTGGACCACAGCTCCCATCATTCCATGGGCATAGCCAGGTGGGTGCAGGGGAGCAGCTGCCCCCCCCCCAAATCAAGTAAATGAAAGTACTTATCTAACTGACCATCAGAGTCGCAGATAGCTTGGTTCTGCCCTCCCCCCAACAAAAGGCCTCCCCCCCACAACATAAATTCTGCATCTTCCCTGGCCATTGGTCATGCTGGCTAAGTCTGATGGGTGTTGCAGTCCAGCAATCCCTGTGCTCTATAGATAGGAAGCTGCCCACAGTTTGTCCCATCTGGTTCAGTACTGTCTACTGGGACTGGCAGTGGCCTCTCCAAAGGTTCAGGCTTTGCCATCACTTGATCCTGGAGATGCCAGGGACTGAACGCAGGGCCTTCTGCATGATGATCATGACAACTGAGCTGCAGATGGGATAGGAAAGGGGGTGAAAGTATTGCTGCAAAATAAGACCCGAAGACCCAGCTGCAGGAGAGAGGTGTGCCACAGCCATGTCCAATTTGTTTCCACTAATTCTCATGAGAGTCCAGTTTCACCAGCTGTAACAGAATGGCAATTGCGTGGACAGGCTGAGTAACCCCCCCCCCCAGCCCCTGGCGACCCCTGAGCGGAATAATGACTCAAGACAACGTGCTAAATTGGCCACAACTTTATTAAGTTTCAGATGTAGGGAGACCTTGGCTCAGGCACTGGGCATTTATCCTTCCCAGTCCCCAGCCGGGGATCTGGGAGACATCAGGGTTATCCAGAATGTGTGGGGATTGGGCTGACTCTGGAGAACGTCTGTTCAAGCAGGGAGCCCACCCCCCATTTTGCCGCCATTGGAGGGGAGAGCAATGACAACCTACAGCCAATGCCTCCCCTCAAGACCCCTTTAATGGGGAACCCTGGGATCACCGCTGCAAGGGGGTGTGGGTCACCGCTTCATGCCCCTCCCCATTTAGGAAGATAAACTAAAGGATTCTGCCCAAGGCCTGAAACCGCCAAAGTTGTGACGTTTTGCTATAGGAAAGGTAAAACCTGCCAATGCAGGAAAATTCCTTTCCGGCTTTCAACAGCGACCCTGGTGTAGCAGCACCTGCGTACCTGTGGAGAAGAGGTTAATCTGCAAAAGAAGGCTTAATTGAGGGAGGGCAGGGTGGGAGAAGCTCTGGAGCCAACTGACGCTCCACAGGTAGGATTCACCTTCTGTTGTGTGGGCAGGACGGTCCCTCCCCCTCCCCGGCTAATCCCCTGGCAACGCCTCCCCAGGCGGGATTGGGCAATTGGCTGAGGTAGGCGGAGACCTCCAGGTATCCAGCCTGGGAAGGATGAAGCCAGCCTGAACTACCAGGGGCGCACTGGGATCCGGGGGGGGGGGGCTGCACCCGACCACGCAAAAAGCACCCCCATTTGATGTGGGGAGTGGTCATTGCTAGCACGCAATGGCATATATTGCCTGTTGCAAAGGGACGCTTCCAATCTGTTGAGCTGGAATTCATGTGTAATTTGATATTATCAGATTTGGGCTCAACAGAGACTGGGTGTGGCTAGCCCAAATGTAGAAAGTAAATGTGCCCTGTTTGTGCCCGCTACGAATCTTGCTTTGTCAGCTCATTACCAGCTGGGAGAGGGTTACGCCCACTCCGGTTGAACCTTTTACACTTTCGACTGGATCTTGTTTTCACTTATGCCCTATTTAACACGCCTCTCTCTTTCATTGCCAGTCTTCTCATATAACAAGAAGCCTCGCCCTCCCCACTTCCTGGAATCTGCAGATATGGCTGGGGAAGGCGTCTGTCTGAAACCCCAAAGAGCCACTGCCAGTTGCTGTAGACCAGGGTTTCCCAAACCTGGGTTTCCAGCTGCTTTGGGACTACAATTCCCATCATCCCTGACCACTGGTCCTGCTAGCAAGGGATGATGGGAGTTGCAGTCCAAAAGCAGCTGGAGACCCAAGTTTGGGAAACCCTGCTCTTGACAATATCAAGCTAAATCAATCATCTTCAGCCTTTTCAGACTCAAGGCCCATCATTTCCATGATATATCTGTATGTTGGTAGTGCTGCCATGGTGGCCCAGCTTAGATGAGGTTGTGGTCTCCAGCCGAAGACCAATGAGGCAGATGAGCTGAAGGTTTGGTTTGGTTTAAGCAGATTGCGAATGCAAAATGGGGAAGGGTCAGAGTTCTTAAGCTTCTGGGAGGAAAGATGGACTATAGTAATTTGCACAGTCGTATCTTGGTTCTCAAACGCCTTGGTACTCAAACGCTTTGGAACCCAAACACTGTAAACCCGGAAGTAACTTTTTTCAGAAGCCAAATGTACTCTGTTTTGAGTGCTACACTTCCGTTTTTAATACCACGCTTCCATTTTGAGTGCTATGCTGTGGTCTGTCTGTTTTTGCTATTTATTTTGTGTTTTTGTTTTTACGGCTCTTTTTGTTGTTGTTTTTGTGACTGTGTGGGACCCAGTTCAGCTACTGACTGATTGATTGATTGTGTGACTGCAGTACATTGTTTATTGCTTTCATTTTATGGATCAATGGTCTCGTTAGATAGTAAAATTCATGTTAAATTGCTGTTTTAGGAGTTGTTTTTAAAACTCTGGAACAGATTAATCTGTTTGGCATTACTTTCTATGGTAAAGCACACTTTGGTTTTGGAACGCTTTAGTTTTGGAATGGACTTCCGGAACGGATTAACCAAGGTACCACTGTAGTCTCCAAGTTGCCATCAGACTTTTTGCTTCACTATAAAGTTACCCTTGTGGAGTACGTCAGTAATAAAATAAGGAGGCAGGGTTTACAGACCAATCTTGCAATCCGTTTTTGCCTCCACCTACCATAAAATGTGGAAGAACCAGTTTCGCTGCTACTGTGTGTAAACAGATGAGGCCTGCATCTCACCTCGTCTGTGTTAGGGTCAGCCCAATATATTTTGCTGTTTCAGTGAGATTTGTCCTCACCTCTTAGAACAATTAAACTTTAAACTGATTTATAATATTGCAGCCTTAATAATTATATTGGAAATGGGCACCGTGCAAAACTGAAGCAAAGCAGATACTAAACACTGATCTTAAGAAGGGAGTTGACCAGACGTGAGTTTTCAACTATGTTCAACTACTGCTTTTAATATTTTATTTAATGCCAGTGATGAGCACTGTATTGTACAGAGTTAGAAAGTGCACTGTTGATCTGGAGGCAGAACAGGCAATGAGGTGCTAAGTAGGTTTGCAATCTGAAAGTGGTTGTCATACAAACTCGGAGCAAGGAGGAGCCAATCCGAGTGATTTTATACAGCCAGGTGGAACCCTATTGGGCTACCTGTGTCATGTGGCAACTGCTGAACTGGAAGATGTAGTACCATCCTCCAGCCATAGGTGGTACCCAAGCATAACAGAGAGCAACTCAGCAGCGCCACCTTCTGGCAATGATGCAGAATGCAATACTTCATGTTGTGTTCTTATACACACTTAACCTAGTAATATGTCCTTTTGAATGCATTGTGGCTTACTTGTGAGTACACTACACCAAGATTCATGAGAGGGTGGAATAAGCTTCACACAATGGTTTATGTACGTTTCTTTTGAGTGCTTTTAAATGCCTTTCTCTACCGCTGCAATATCATTTCACAGTAACAGTTCAGCCACGAATGATTGAATATAGAGAATCTTGCTCAGTATAAGGACTGATTGGTATCTGCTCCAAGCACAATGCAATTGCCTCTTTGCTTCAAAAATGTTTTAAAAGCAGGGATGTGTACCATGTGGCACTCTGGGTATGGCTGGACCCCAGCTGCTATCAGCCCCAACCAGCATGGCCAGTTGGGTTGATAGGAAGCTGTGGTTCACCAAGCCCGGAAAGTGGATTTCAGCTTGCCTGCCTATTTGGCCAATGGCAGGTGGGCTGCGGCACCACCCCTGGGGCAGATTGGACTCTGGTCCACCCCATGGGTTTTTATTCCCGTGGCCTACCCTACCCTTCATCCAGTTTTGAAAAACCTTTACTGCGGCAGGGGGGAGACACAGAGTACAGTGGTACCTCAGTTTTCAGACATCTCCATTGCCAAAAGTTTCGGTTTTCAAAAGCCAAATACCCGGAAGTAAATGCTTCTGTTTTCTATTGCGCCTCACAAGTCAAACGGCTTCCACTGCATGTCTCTGTTGTTTTTCACAATTTTCTCTATTGAATTGGGAGACCGCCCTTTGTGCCTCGGTTTTTGAATGTTTCAGAGGTCGAACGGTCCTCCGGAATGGATTATGTTCAAAAACTGAGGTACCACTGCATTTTCTTTTCTGAAAGGGGGGGGGGGTGTTGTAGGCCAAATAACTTTAGGAACCTCTGCTCTTGAATGAAGCAGCCTCGTCTTTCCCTACTAAACATTTGAGCATATCAGTTCATTAGCCTCGGCCATATTCAAGTCAGCACCAGTCTTGGATTTCTTCCTGGTTAACGTCGCTCCAGGTTTCAGGTACTTGTCTTTGCTGTGGATGACTTGGATGTATTGGTCGTTGCTGCTAGTTGGCTGGTCACTGCTTGATTCGACAGAGATGGAGTCAGACTCCGTCGGGGACGGCTCGGGCTTGTGTTTGGATTTCGCCTTCAGGTGCTGCTCCGGGTAGCGCGGGTCCAGTTCAATGTTCTTCAGGTGAATCTTCCGGTGGGCGTGAGGGGGCCTGCCAAACGTGAGCCCGAAGCCATCTTCCCAAGATTTGTAGTGCATCTTCGCCAGCGCCTTGCTACTAAGGATCTGGCTGTCAGCACACTCTCCAATGTAGAAGCGGGGGGCTGCTCGGAGATCGGAGAGCGACCGTGGGCGGTGAGATCTATTGGCCAGAGCCCTCCTCAACTCCTCTTCTTCCTCCTCTTCGCTGAAATGAGGGGAGTAGGCCCTGTGTGGCGTCCGAACCATGTACCTCCGGATGTTTCTCGGATACAGCTCCACGATGTCCCCCGACTCGTCCATTCGGAAATTCCTCGGCAGCCGCGTGGTGGAGCGGAGGAGCTTTTTCCGGGGTTCGTGCTCGTTGACAAGGAAGTACCTGGCGGTGTGAGACCTGCGGCCCACAAAAGCAGGGGTGCCGCCAGCGCCGCGAGCCTCGGGGTTGGCTTGCCGGAGGCTCTTCCTGAACAGAGGTTCTGAGTGAACATCTTCTAGGCGCTTCTTGTACTTCACAGGGGTGTAAGCCTTGGCTTTGCAGAGGTCGCTTGCACTTCCATGGGCAGCACTTGGGTATCTACAAGAAAGAGAAAGAGAAAAAGTGTGTGAGAGATTAATTTAGGGCTTATCCACACTTCCACTTCTCCTCCTGCTTTTCTCCCTGGGGAAAACAGCTCTTTAGCGCTCAATTGGGGCCAACTATTTGGGTTTTGCCTGGATTGCCATTTGTTCCGGTCTATCTAAAAAACGGATTTCCCCTTGGAAATGAGCGATAACTCCTGTCAGACAGGATTGATGGAAGTCAAAAATTTGAATAAGATGTAAAAGTATGTTTAATTACAGTTGAAAATGATATATTAAAAAAACCAAATATATATATATATATATATATATATATATATATATATATATATACCCTATATATATATATATATATACCCTCACAACATGAACAAGCGTGACGACACGTCCCGCCTGCCAGACATCTGGAAATTAGCCCTCCCCACAAAAACCGACACCAGAACCAGAGGCACACAGAACGCCATCACCAATCAACCACACCAGACCCAAACCCAGACCCTCTCCACAGATAAATTACAGACACCATCCAGTAGCCAAACCATAGTGGCACCTCCGGATGCTGCACCCCCCTGCAATCCCTACACAGATCTGGCTGGCACAGGGCACAAAACCACAGCTCGCCCCTATACACGAAGCCAAGCCAGAGCACAACTAAGTGCAGTACAGCCATCTTCTCAGAAAAACTCTTCACAAGCTCAAGAGGTCAAGACACGAAAGCTTTAGCAACTAATCCACACCTAATGACCCACCTAAGTGGTACTCAGAATATCACTCAAGAAATCACTCAAGATATCCCTCAAGTAATTAAGGAACAAAAGAAGAAAAGGCACACTAACCTGGGAACTTCCTCTCTGCCCAGAACGTTGGAGGCTATACACCACACCCCCTCAACAGTATTTATAGGAACTCAAACACTGAGATCCTGCTCTGTTCCAGTAACAAGAAGCCGAAAGCACCAGCCTGAAGATGACGAGTGAGACCTCGTCGAAACGTCGCCTAGACACCCCAACTCTTACACGGGAAGACACCCGAAGACACCAAAACCTGCATTCCTGTACCCGTGAAAATCTACGAAAGCATATATATATATATATATATATATATATATATATATATATATATAAAGGAAATGAGCGATAACTGCTCAGAACCATGCTTTCTAGGCATGGCACAAGCGGAAGTGTGGATTATTATTATTTATTGAATTTATATACTGCCTGGTTCACAGAACAAAATCAAAATATAAAACCACAAAATATATAATCAAAATAAAAACAACAACCCAATAACGCCCCCCTCCCAAACACATTTTTAAAGGGCATAGGATGTCCAACAGATCAACCAAAATAAAAAAATTCCTTCCAGTAGCACCTTAAAGACCAACTAAGTTAGTTCTTGGTATGAGCTTTCGTGTGTACTTGGTATCTGAAGAAGTGTGCATGCACACGAAAGCTCATACCAAGAACTAACTTAGTTGGTCTTTAAGGTGCTACTGGAAGGAATTTTTTTATTTTGACTATGGCAGACCAACACGGCTACCTATCTGTAACTAGATCAACCAAAGGCCTGGTTAAAAAGGAACGTTTTTGCCTGGTGCCTAAAGGTGTATAATGAAGGCGCCAGGCGAACTTCCCTGGGGAGAGCATTCCACAGACGGGGAGCCACAGCAGAGAAGGCCTGTTCTCATGTTAGTTCTCGTCCTCAGTCTACACCAGTTTGTTATCAAATGGGTGTCTTTCCGCAAGATCATCAGTAATGGCCAACTATCTTCCTGAAAGAGACATTGCTAAATGCTACCAGCTTTGAGGGGTTTTGCTTACCTAGTAACAATCATCACAACTTTTGTGAGGTTAGGCATTGGGTTGGAGGGAAGGTTGTTGCCTTCGCCTGCTCCTCCTCAGTAAGGATATCCTTCTAAGGGGATCTGGGGTGTGAATACTGTCCGAAGCCTGGGCATGGGCTAGGGCCATGTCACAGCTCCTATGGGGACCCCACGGGGTGCCACTATCTGACCTAATTATAAGTCACCCCCCCTATCAGTGGTTTACCCTTCTGTGGACTTCCTGCAGACAGGCAGGAGTCAAGATATAGCCTGGCTTCACCACCAAACCGCTCACATCTGTAACCAATAAAGTTGTGGCCTATTTGAACCTATAAACCAAATATTCCGTGTCAGTGTGATTTATTGTTCTCCTGGGAACGTTGGGGCTTGGGTGCCTTGGCATGCAATCTCATGGTTTGGTTTCCAATCTCAACAACTAGGCTAGTTCTAGCTGGCTCTTCATACTCTGATGAATAGGACCTCATATTGGTTTAGAGAGGGAAAAGACTTAGGTCTTCTCGTTGTTGTTTTGTTTGCAAGTTAAGTCTCCAAAACAATTCAAGGCGAGCTTCAAATAATTCTTCCTATCTCTATTGATCTACCTTCTCTGCCAGAGGCAGCTTGCCTCTGGGTTCCAGTTTCTGAGATTCACTAGTGGGAAGATTGCTGTTGCATCCATGTGGGTCTCCCATAGGCATTTGGTGGCCACTGTGTGAACAGGATGCCGGACTACCTGGGCACCCAGCAGGGCTCTTCTTGTGATCTGCAATAGCGTAACATGAATGAAACAACTGAAGCTGCTTCTTGTGGGCCTCCATTTACTTCCAGAGCTCAAGAGGAGGGTTTTACCTGTTGGCGATGGGTTCCGCTCTCGGCTTCGGTACACTGGGCAGAGAGGGTGTTGGAGTGACGGGTGTCGGAGCTATAGGCACTGGGGATGCTACGGGCAAGGGAGCCGCTATAGGCGCTGGGGCTGCAGGAGGAGCATTTGCCGGCGGTGGGCTGACTGGCTTGGCTACTTCAGGCTGTGCTACGGACTGGGAGATGGTTTGTATTCTCCTGCCTTTGGGCGACTCAAAGTTCACCACACTGCCGTTCTTCCTCGGCGTCGAGCACCGGGCTGAGGACTCCTGGCTGATGATGTCACTCTCCTGCTCCGGCCTTATGTCGTTTCCTTCTGTAGTTTGTATTCTGGCTAAAGATGCGGATTAAATCAAGAACACGGTTATAGCCTCTTTATTCATCAACTAGTACATTTGTTTTCACAACTGCAGACCCTCCAAGTGTCCCTATTTTCCAGGGACAGTCGCAGATTTACAGAAGCTGTCCCAGTTTCTGGTTTGGTCCCAGAATGTCCTGCTTTTCCTTAAAGGTAAAGGGACCCCTGACCATTAGGTCCAGTCGTGACTGACTCTGGGGTTGTGGCGCTCATCTCGCTTTATTGGCCAAGGGAGCCGGCGAACAGCTTCCGGGTGATGTGGCCAGCATGACTAAGCCGCTTCTGACAAACCAGAGCAGCGCACGAAAACACCGTTTAACCTTCCTGCCGGAGCAGTACCTATTTATCTACTTGCACTTTGATGTGCTTTCGAACTGCTAGGTTGGCAGGAGCTGGGACCGAGCAATGGGAGCTCACCCCATCATGGGGATTCGAACCGCCAACCTTCTGATCAGCAAGCCCTAGGCTCAGTGGTTTAACCCACAGCGCCACCCGTGTCCCCCTGCTTTTCCTTAGGACATCCCTATTTTTATTGAAAAAATGTTGGAGCCCTGAGCCATGGAGATAACTAACTAACTAACTAACTAACTATATAATCTTTAGAAGACACCTGAAGGTAGCCCTGTATAGGGAAGTTGTTTAATGTTTTAGTATGCTTTTATATATGTCAGAAGCTGCCCAGCGTGCTCTAATTTAGCAAACAAAGCTAAAAACTTTGAAACTGTCAAGCCCGTCTAATATTGTATTTGCAGTTGCCATCCATTCATTGTTAGTCACGAGCTCACGAAACAAATTTTTCAGCGGAGGAATACAGCAATGGAAAATTTTGCACCCAACAATATTGATGCTAAGTCTCCCACTGACATAAATGTGACATGATTTCCTCATGCTTCTGGTGGAAGTAGTTGCTGAAATAGATGGTCTTTGCTCCTAAAGAGCATTCAGTCAACTACAGCTAAGTGTTTCTTAGGTTCCTGTTTGTGGATTTAACATTTCTTCTCACCTGCTACCATTTGGACCACTTTTTTCTTGTCTTCAGTTCTTTCCTAGAATGCACACAAAACACTTGGCATGACGTAATAGGATCTGCCAATAACAGAAGCACCCAGTGCAAATTGCTAATGCAGAATAAATATCACAGTTCCTCTTCCAGTCCTCGCCCACCCAATATTTTGGTGCTAAGTCTTTTATGAAATGCCACTAAACATGTAAAATAAAAGCTTTTAAAAATTGAAAGATATCAGTGCTTACATTCTGGATCTGCATCCTCAGTTGATTGTTAGTGAATTTTAGCGACCTAGCAATACTCTGCAGATAATAAATTAGCATGCTGGAAGAGAGAAGCAGAGGGTCATCACAGAACCACATTGCTCTGGTGCAGGGACAGGAATTGATTATAACTGCAAACCATTCATTTCCATGAAGATCAATGAATGTTGTGTAAACGTCTAACCTTGCAGAGTTGCTGAAACTAAGCAGGTGTGGACCTGATCAATAAGCTGATCAATACACTGAAATGGGAGACCACTTACATAAGAGCAGGTTAGAAGAATACCAGATAGCCTCCAATCCAAAATATACTATGCACCAATCTTCCATTATCAGTAAGACTTAAGTACACATTAAACTCCTGATCCAGACCGCTGTGTGAACCAAGATGCACATGATTCATTATTTCCATTCATTTCACTGGAGAACTTTGTGTACATTTTCCTTTCCAAGCCACCTTCAATTGAAGCATTCAGTTGAAGTGGACAGGGTGGCCTTATTGTATGTGTTACCCTGTGAACCTCCCAGACACCTGAGGACAACATACATGCACAGATGTATCGCCTTAAACCAGAGACAGCTTGTCACACTAAAAACCCCATTGAAATTAGCAGAATGAAAATAAGTCACAGCTCACTTGTCCTATTGAGCTCAATGGGACGTGGACCCAAATCCAGACATGTTGTGTGCATGCTTGTGTGTGTGTTTATAAATAGGAAGATTGGAAACTCCTCCACATTAAAAATAAAAATAAAATCTGGAAAGACAGCATGTCAGGAAGAAAGCTTCAGGTCTAAAGTGTTTCTTTATATGCTACTTTTTCTATGTCTGGGGAGATTTTGTCATGGGAGAGCATATTCCACCGCGGTGTCAGTCATCATTCTAAAATGATACAGTCTGCAGAAGGGTCAAAGGATGTTCTGAACATGTAGGTCAACAGCAACTGTAATGTTGGCAGTGAAATCGATAAAAGAGGTTTATAGACTTACAAGAGAAGCAATAAAGCCGGGAGGACAACTACAGGGCTGCTCACATAAATCATCATCTTGTGGAACCAGACAGGAAAGTCAGCTTGAATGGTTTCGGACACAATGTCATATATTTTTTCTTGTCCGCTAGGGTGAAAAACATTCAGTTGCTCTCTCAGGAGAAAAATAATAATAATCCCCAGCATCTTAAGACACTTCATATTTGTTTTCTGGTAACAGCCATATTATTGATTGCATTCTTATCCCACCTTTTTCTCCAAGGAGCTCGAAGTGATGTACAGTGGTACCTTGGGTTAAGAACTTAATTTGTTCCGGAGGTCCGTTCTTAACCTGAAACTGTTCTTAACCTGAGGTACTACTTTAGCTAATGGGGCCTTCCACTGGCACCGCACCGCCGCTGCACGATTTCTATTCTTATTCTGAAGCAAAGTTCTTAACCCAAGGTACTATTTCTGGGTTAGCGGAGTCTGTAACCTGAAGTGTATGTAACCTGAAGCATCTGTAACCCGAGGTACCACTGTACATGGTTCTGCCCTTCCACATTTAATCCCTGCAACAACCGAGGTAGGGTAGGCTGAGAAGCAGTGACTAGCCCAAGGCCACCCAGTAAGCTTCACAGCCATAACTGGAAATCTTGTGTAGGCGTCTCGCCCTGCGTTTGTTGGGGAAGTGGGGAAAGGACTGGGAGAAAAGGATGGAGATAAGCACATCTGAGTTTTGTCTTTCCGAACTTTGTCAGATTCCTGTGCTGAGCAAGGGTGCATGGGCTAGATGACGTCTAAGTGATTGTCTTGCTGTAGGATTCTCACACAACACAACAAACTCCAAATAAAGACTCACTAGCATCAACTCACCTAAACGGCCCACAGGTAAGGGATGGCTTATAGCGGGCAATAGCAAATATGGTTGGAAGCATACACAAAAACAGCATGAAGAGCAGCATAGCCAGGTAGAAGTTATTAGATCTACAAGGAAAGAAATAGTTAATACCCAGTTCTTCTGCATAAAGGGTTCTAGCAACACCCTAACTCATTCACAACATATTATTTTGCTAGGGGTATCCTCCCTTGAGTAGGATTTCCCACTTCCCTGGGCATCTTACCCAGCAAACTTGAATTCTGGACCCCAAAGCCTTCCTTCCACTGTATCCCATAGCTAGGAAGGAAGATATATGGCATTGCCCCACCTTGGAAGTTCCTGCTTTGGTTATTGGGGGGATATAACCAAGGTCTAGAGGAACATGGATGGCGCTGTGGGTTAAACCACTGAAGATCAGAAGGTTGGTGGTTCGGATCCCTGCAACAGGATGAGCTCCCGTTGCTTGGTCCCTGCTCCTGCCAACCTAGCAGTTCGAAAGCACGTCAAAGTGCAAGTAGATAAATAGGTACTGCTCTGGCAGGAAGGTAAACGGCGTTTCCATGCGCTGCTCTGGTTCGCCAGAAGCGGCTTAGTCATGCTGGCCACATGACCCGGAAGCTGTACGCCGGCTCCCTCGGCCAATAAAGTGAGATGAGCGCCGCAACCCCAGAGTCAGTCACGACTGGACCTAATGGTCAGGGGTCCCTTTACCTTTTATCTCTTCTTTACACCCCTCCCAGTAATATTTAATAAAGCATAGCAAGTCACATGGTGGCAGAATCCAAGGAAAAGAGGAAGGAAGGTGATCACAGCATATGACATCACAGGTTTTGCTTTATTAAATACTACTGGCCAAGAGAGGAGCAGGATGGCTGCCATTTCTGGTGGTTAACCACACAGTTGGCGTTGTTGTGCTGTTGTGCCCTCACTGCCCAGTTGTTATCTGTGCCTTTGGTCTGCCCTCACTGACCAGTTGTCATCCCTCTGACCTATTCTATACTTCTTGGCCCAGCTTGGCTTTTGGCATTCACCCTGAGCTGCCCAGCTCCAATCTTTGGCCCACGGCTCCATCTCTCGCCGAGGTTCCATGTGATCCCAGTGCAATACAGTCACTTAGAAAATGAACTTCGAACAATTCAATTAACAAAGTGCCATCAAACTATAGCCTTTCTCTCCCCCTTGCTGGCTTCGAATTGATGACCTGGAGGCGAAGAAGCTGATTTGCGATCTATGAGACCTGGGAGGGGAGGAACTTCTGAACCTCCAGATGTCATTGAGCTCCAGCTTCCTTCAACCATTGATGGGGGTCCCAGAACCTCTGGAGGGCTGCAACAGGTCCCCACCCCCTCGTGGCACCATCGGTTCTAATAAACACACACCTTCCTTTAAGGCATTTGGAACATTCTCGGGATCTACAGTGCCCTGCAAAACTCTACTTCCAGAGGAAACTGAAGGATATATTAAATGGATGCTTGTCTTTGAGGCATCCTGCTAAGGCAGCAATTACATGCAGGGGAATGGCCTGGGATGAGGGTTGAAGCACCCACCCTGTGGTGGCTCCCACCCTGTGGAACACCCTCCCCTGTGCCATGCTGGTAATAATGATGGTGATAATAATAATAATAATAAGAAGAAGAAGAAGACATCAAAAACATAAAACATTAAACATTAAAAACCTCCCTAAATAGGCTCCCTTCAGATGTCATCTAAAAGTCAGATAGTTGTTTATTTCCTTGACATCTGATGGGAGGGTGTTCCACAGGGTGGGAGCCACCACCGAAAAGGCCCTCTGCCTGGTTCCCTGTGACCGCTAGAAGGCCCTTGGAGCTGGACCTCAGTGTCCAGGCTGAACAATGGGGGTGGAGATGCTCCTTCAGGTATACTGGGCCAAGGCCGTTTGTCCTTTCTCCCAGATGCCTCTTCCCCTCTTGCCCCTCCATTGCCATGGAATGCCCATGCTGCTTTGCTGCATTTTCACCCTTTGGCATCTGAGAGGCAGGCATGACACACGCACCCCATTAGCTGCCCCTCACTGGCTGGCCTTATTTGCATCACTGCCACCCCCACCCCAAGCTGCCCCGGACTTCAGTCATGAAGTCTGCACCTAATGTTGCTACTGGCAATGAGAATTGAGACTGCAGTACCTCGAGAGGGAGGTTAACTCTCTCCCCTCACCCCCAGCTCCTTGGTCCCTGTAAAAATCACGTGCACAGCCTCCCCAACTGTGTTTCTGGCATCAGGTCAGACCCTCTAATGCCCTCTAGGAAAGAGGGGGTCTTCACAGTGAAGAGGCCACTGTTGATTTTATCTATACTTTGATGGTTTTATAGATGTCTACTTTTAAAAAAGTTTATTGATCACTGTTTTGTTATAAATATTTTATACTATTTCATATAAATTGCTTTGAAATCTTTTTTTAAAAAAAAATTAAGCAGTCTATACGTTTTGTTACATAAATAAACTAATTAAAGGTGAGTGATTGAAAATCTGCTTCCCAGATGTGTGTTTCCACCAGCCCCAGCCCCCAGCAGTTGTTATTTTTTTAAAAAATAAATTAAAAGCAAGACACACCCATTCATTTAATATATACAAGCAGAAGCTACTGTTTTCCACTTCGCTAGACTGGTGTGAAGCCAACAAAGTCCTACTTAGAGGAGACCAATCAAAATTAGTGGACCTAAGTTGATTGTGTGCACACCAAGTTTAGTGGGTCTACACAAAATAGGACTAGCATTGGAGACAACCCTATGGCCATCTTACTTACTTACTCACTGACTAACCTACCTTGAGGCTCTGAAGACTTGCTGATGGGGGACATTGCAAGTTAGCACAGCCCAGCTCCGCAGGTACATGAGCCCTATCAGCTTGAGAACGTTGAACGCTGGGAGGCAGGGCGAAAAGAAGGCTCCCATCCTAGGAGAGAAAACAAGCATCGTCCCCCCAAGCAGTGATGAATTTGGGGGAGGAAGGCACTGAGGACAGGGGAGATACAGGTAAGCAAGCTTGCCATTGGTCATCTCAGAGCAGGTGGGGTAACTGTGAGCTCTCTCAAGCCATGACATTTTATTCTAGAATCAGTGGAGACAGACTACTTGTTTTTCCTGTGTAGTTCACACACAATCTAGATCTATCGCGTAAAAAGTTATTTTGAATCACTATGAGATTGTATTGAAATGTGTTAACAGTTTGGTGAATTTGTTTGTTTTCTGCCTTCTTTATATGCTGTTGCGCTTTTGATACGATTAATAGTGACTGCAATCTTTGTTTAATTTTTAATGCCATTCTGAGCCACTTTGAGCTCAGTATTGTCAGAATGCAAGTATTGAAAAAATTAAAATAAAATCAATTGCAATTACAATTAAAAAAAAATACAACTCTCACAAAATTTCATATGTGTACTCACTTACCAAATCATCCCTTGATTGTAGACCAAATGCAGGACATTTTCTGCTATTTTGAATTCTCCATATTCTGGCTGCAAAGTAAACAAAAGTACAGGACTAGAAAGCCACTCTTTTTTTCAGAGTAAATATTCATCAATGGCACTCTTAATGTAATAATATGCCACAGCCAGTTGTCAATATAATTCTTTGCCCTAAAGAGAGCAGATCTGGCTGGAACACCAGGTGATGCTTACTGTAAAGCAAAGAATGGGGAATGTTGCATTGTGGCTAAATGAAATTATTGTTAACACTCACTTAGAACAGCAGACTTTATAACCAATTAGCAAGTTAAAACAACAGTGCTTTGGTCCCCAGTTTAGATCTGCCCAATTTAGGAACCCCCAAAGAAAGAACAACAAGATGGACAAGGTATAGAACCTTAGCTGGGCACTAAAGGATGTGGAACAGCACCATCTATTGACTGGAGGTGTTATAATAATCACAGATATAATCATCAGTAGTGGTAGGGAGACTGTGGCCCTCCAGATGTTGTTAGACTGCAACTCACATCAGCTCCACCAGAGTGACTAATGGTCCAACAATATCTGCAGGGTCCACAGATCCCCCGCCATTGTGTTACGGTGAAAGGGCTGGATGATGCAATATAGGAATGTAGTAGTCAGCAGCTACCTCCATGTCCGTGTAATGTGCCCCCAGTTTTTACCTCCCATTCTCCTTTACTAATAGTAAGTATATACTCACAAATTTGCTTTCCAAATCCCAGCACCAACAGTCACTTAAGTATCGGACAAAAAGCCCACGGAAGAAGTCAATCAACAGGATGCTCGCCACGGTGAAGAGCATGTCAATAATCGACAGCTTCAACATTTCCTGAAACAGGAAGGATGCAAAAATATCACATTCCAGGGCAAGGGATGCGCCTCTGTACCTTCCATTACTGCCAGGAACAGGGAAAGATGGATCAAACTATTTCTATTCTGTGTTGATGTCACACACGCTTTAGTCATGGGTAGGAATGTCAGAGAATTCCAACAATGCAGATACGGGAGTAGAAATTGCCTAACAAAGTTGGTTTGTCTGTCCCATGTTTGGAATGGAAATCAATCCAGTGAATACAATTGGCCCAGCAACATTTTGAGGGAAACAGCATCCCCATCCCTGATCCAAAAGCTAACATATAACGGCCTCAACAGATCTCCACAGTCGAACCATTCATCAATCCTGCTGCCATCACTGCAAAGACCTTGTCTTGGGTTCCTGCCTGTCTAATCTCACAAAAAGGTCAAACCTACTTGACCAACATAGGTCTCCCAGCATTGATCTTGGTGGCTTTGAGTGTTGGATTCATAAGATGCTGTCTTGTTGGTCACCATGCTGATGGGTAGAGCGTAGCTTTGAGTGTGGTTGTCAACCAGAAGAAAGGTGCTGGTCCTCATAATGTGCATACTAGGAATGATTGTTGAAAAGTTGTCTTCTCTAACAAGTTTAGTAGCTGAAGTGGTTGTGGCAATCACTGTGGTGCTTCCATTGTTGTGAACTTCAGATTCCTGAAATCATGGAGCAAAAGTGAAACTCATAAACGTAAGCTTTAAGAAGATGGTGCTTAACATATCCTGGTTCCAGCCAGTTTGGAGATCTAGATCTTTTAGGACAGAGCTAGGGAACCTGTGGCCCTCTAGGTATTGCTGGACTCCAATGCTCATCAGCCAACAGCCAATGGTCAGGGACAATGGGAATATGGGGTACACCACATTTGGAGGGTGACAGGTTCTCTTCTAGCCCTTATAACAACCCTATAAGGTAAATCAGTGGGCACAGCATCTTACGAACTGGGAGCAGTTCAGAGGAGAGCAACAAAGTGTGAGATAACCAGCCTCATATAGCCAGCATAAAAGGTAAGGGGACCCCTGACCGTTAGGTCCAGTCGCGGACAACTCTGGGATTGCAGCGCTCATCTCGTTCTATAGGCCGAGGGAGCCAGCATGCTTCTAATTAATGCATGAAGGGGTTAATGCCATAGAGTAAGCTGTCCTGTCTGTTGGTCTCTTCTTTATGCATTTGGACCCTCTTAATACTTTTGAAATATTGTTTTTGCATTTTGACTTGTTATCCACCTTGAGTTCTTCAGAAAAACAGGTGGAACATTAAAGGCCAAAAACATAAATAAAAAGAATAGAGCTTACACCCCAAAGATGGTCGAGATTTGCAACTTACAGCGATGCTCATGCTGTCCACTTTGTCCAGAAGTGCAATGATCAAACTGTATAGATTTCCCAGATATAAGACAAGAACTCTGTCAAAACAGAAACAGAAACGTCAAGTGCAGAAAGCTACCATCAGTTCACAGTGCTATATAGGAAACTGAATTATACTGAGTTAGACACTTGGATCTGTTCCAGCTTCTTCTTGCCTATACAGTGGTACCTCGGGTTAAGTACTTAATTCGTTCTGGAGGTCTGTTCTTAACCTGAAACTGTTCTTAACCTGAAGCACCACTTGAGCTAATGGGGCCTCCCGCTGCTGCCGCGCTGCCACTGGAGCACGATTTCTGTTCTCATCCTGAAGCAAAGTTCTTAACCCGAGGTACTATTTCTGGGTTAGCGGAGTCTGTAACCTGAAGCGTCTGTAACCCGAGGTACCACTGTATACAATCAGTCCAGCCCTCCTTCCCATACCTGGCAAGCTGAAAGCGTAGGGTTGTTCGAGGGTGGTACATCTCTAGTGCAGCAACCAATTCGAAGGCAGAAGGAGCGAGCATTGTGATGAGGGAGACAACAACACTTACCTGGAAAGAAGAGGGACACGTGTGATTTTTAGCAGAGGTCCCTGTGGAATTCTTTTTTTAAAAAATAGTTTTTATTAAGGATTTCAACACAACAAATTATCAAAACATATCATCTTCCTCCCCCCCAATTTTTTCCCCTTCCCAAGAAGAACCTTCCCTCCCCCCCCCAAGACTTCCCTCAGCTCCTCTCTCTGATGTTTCAACACATGTTGTTCTCTGCATATTGTAAAATTGTAAAAATCTTTAAATTATCTGTCTAGTATGTTAACAACCAATAAATTTGTGTATGTTTATTCAAAACCTGCCAAGGAGTCCAATTCATTTTGTTTGTTTTTTTAAATAAATTGTAAAAAGTTCCCATTCTTCTTTAGAAGAAGAAGAGTTTGGATTTGATATCCCGCCTTTCACTCCCTTTAAGGAGTCTCAAAGCGACTAACATTCTCCTTTCCCTTCCTCCCCCACAACAAACACTCTGTGAGGTGAGTGGGGCTGAGAGACTTCAGAGAAGTGTGACTGGCCCAAGGTCACCCAGCAGCTGAATGTGGAGGAGCGGAGACGCGAACCCGGTTCCCCAGATTACGAGACTACCGCTCTTAACCACTACACCACACAGTTGTCCTTGTCTCGCAGTTTGTACCTCAATTTCGCCAGGGGTCCCTGTGGGATTCAATCATTTGCTAAACGGGGTGCAGAATAACTTGATCCACACATCTCAGATTAATGTTCAGATCAAACTGCTGCTCTCTCTTGGATTCCACACTTCTACATAAGCTGTGGCTCTCAGTTCTTGGCTCAAAACCCGTATTCAAAATAAGGTTTAAAAATGTGTATTTTGAGAGAAAATTTTTCAAAACCTGTATTTAAGTGTGGATAGCCCAGTAACAAAGGTCAATGTAATCACCCCCATACTGCAGACAGAGACGAAGAGAATGTGTTTTTATTACCTCATTCTTTTCCCAGAGTGTTAGTTCCTTTTTCGTGCGCTCTAATTTCTGGGATCGATCCACTACGAAGTAAATGATGTAAATGCTTCCGGCGAGTGAGAGGAGAACAAGGATGTTGGCGATGATCCTTAAGCTTATGGTCACGGCCCTTTACACGAGGGTAGGACAAAGTATGGATATTGCTTCAGCAAGTCATTTTCATATTGTTTCAAAAGGACAGGAGGAAGACAATTCCACTTTTGCAACCGTGGAACACAGGCTGGGAATTGATACATATACATACATGTTTGTGCTTTTCTTCTTTTCCTGTTCTTCTAGTATGGCTTCCTGTGAAACACAAAAATAATAGCATGTAGCAGGGATGCCAACCTGAATAAAATCCTGGGGGTGGGGCATGTAAGCCCCGCCCCACATAATCGATCACATGATGCAGTGCACGCTTACCATTTGAATGGCAATGACCATCAACTTTGGGGGGCAGCCCCCTCAAATATTTTATTGGGGGGCAAAGGGACCTTGGCCCCTAGGAGTTGGTTCCTATGGCCTGTGGTGAGCTTTGTGGGACTTGCTTCTGAGTAGACATGCATAGGATTGCATTGTTGAGTCAGCCCCCTTTTGGACTCTCCTGTCCCTCTCTAAGGCAGGCATAGGCAAACACAGCCCTCCAGATGTTTTGGGACTACAACTTCCATGATCCCTAGCTAACAGGACCAGTGGTCAGGGATGATGGGAATTGTAGTCCCAAAACATCTGGAGGGCCGAGTTTGCCTGTGCCTGCTCTAAGGTATTAGAGAACTGTTAGGGTGCAAGTCAAGCTTTTTAGGCGCCACAACCCCTTTTTGTTGTTTTTACTACCCCCAGTCAGAAAGGAGAGGCAGACTATTTGAATTCTTATGGATAATAGGATTTAGGAGTGACCATGTGCTGCTATTTCCATGTGCACTTAGATTTTACTAGATGATTATTATTTTCTCTTTAGAAATGTGAGGCTTTATCATTTATTGGCAGGTCACAATACCCTGTAGCTAGCAATCCATTAAAAGAAGAGCTCTTAATTCTTCTAAAGTCATCTATTTCCTTGGGATAAAATAGAATCTTTGGGTTTTTTCACAGATCCCTTTGGGGTTCTGTCTGCTGTTTGCAGAGCTGCCTCTACAAACAATTACCACCAAACAGTGTTACTTTCAAACACTAACAAGAATTGCACCTTTGGAGTATTAACGTATTGCATTTTTCTTTTCTTTTTGCATTCGCTCCGCAACGCATTTGCCTCATGCACAATAATCACAGGCAGGCATCTCTTCCGGCTACAGAGACCAGTTGCTTACCCTGATGCTGTTAACTATGGCAGCTGATTTGCTCTCTGCAGCCTCAGGGTTGCCAATGAGATAATCCCAGGCACAGAAGACCCGCCAACAAAACGTGTAATTTTCATCAGAAGCGCTTGCTAGGCTCATTCTTGAATTTTTAGCCATCCTGGATAAGAGCAGCGGAGATATTGCATAAATGTGAGTTGCTCAAGGGCTGGTTCATCCAAGCACCTGATCCCCAATTACCAAATTCCTCCATTGAATGTGCGAACTGACTCCATTCCAAAGCACAGTGTTTGAACAGGCACTGAGTGATAGTAAACACTCCGACTGCAAATGGCTAATCATTAATAATTTTAATTCTAATCCTCCCATTGCAGGTACAAGAATTCTGGAGGCAAAAGAGTTAAAGATCTCCCATGCAGAGGCATAGGTAAGTCAGGTGGTACCCGGTGTGGAAAATTTCTTGTCACCCCCCCCCATTTATTTATTTATTGCCTGCAAAAATGGTTTTACGTTATTCCATATTTTCTTACAAAGAAAAAATAATAAGTAATAATAATAATAATAATATTTTTTTATTTATATCCCACCCTCCCCGGCCAAAGTTGGGCTCAGGGCGACTAACATCAGATACATAACATTGGTATAAAATCAAACAATAATTAAATTACCTCCTAAAAAACATGTCAAAATCAAATTAAAGTCTAATTAGATGGCTTTCTGCAAGTTTAGGGTTGGGAACAGTAAGTGTTCCACTGAATTGAAATTTCAGCCTTCACGACATAGGAAAACGGCCAAGTAAACCGCTATTTTCGCGGAGGACGGTCAAGATATTAACTGATATGCATGAAATTTCAAATATAGCTATATAATCCCTAGTGTATTAAAATAAGACCTTTGGAGCAAGCATTTTCAAAAAAAAGTTTTTTATGAACCGCCCTAGTAGGGCAGTAATTGTTCCTTGATAATTTGTCACCCCCCTCCATTATGGAACCTGGGGCACACCGCCCCCGCCCCCTGCCCCCCCTTCCTACGCCCCTGCTCCCATGCCTGGTCGCAATCTCTTTGTTGATCTCAAACCACCCCACTACCACACACGATCAGGGTTTTGTTTTTTTAAGTCAATTAGAAAGGGAAAACTGCACAGCAAACACCGTGTCTAATATGGCCTTCAAGGATGGTTCATCCTGCACATCATGCTCCTCATTGCAAATGCTATGGGAAATGGCTTGCAAAAATGGTTATGTGACTTACCCCCAATAAATCAACATACCTGTCCGGCACAGGGTAACCAAGGTGGCAAAAGAGGGAATGGGTTTGCACCAAATTTACACGTGCAAATTTATATGTGTAACTGCGAATTAAGAAATTATCACTAGAATTTAAACGGAAATGCAAGGCATATCGCCATTATAGGGAAGACTGTGGCTAGGTTGTGTGGGTGCCAGTTCAGTCTGCTGCCCACATAATACCTGCAGGTGAGAAACTTTATGGCTCCTCCACCTGTTCCTTATTCTATTGTGATTCATCTTGAAACCGGATTTGGACCACGCAGCTCTTCAAATAAATAGAGGATTTCTCCTGAGAGATGACTGCTCATGCTGAAATGGGTATTCCCTACCATGGAATCTCTCTTCTAACTAGTCCTGCTCCTAAACACTGTTTTTTAGCACCAGTAGGGATACAGGTAAAGGTAAAGGGACCCCTGACCATTAGGTCCAGTCATGACCGACTGGGGTTGCGGCGCTCATCTCGCTTTATTGGCCAAGGGAGCCGGCATACAGCTTCCGAGTCATGTGGCCAGCATGACTAAGCCACTTCTGGTGAACCAGAGCAGCGCACAGAAACTCTGTTTACCTTCCCACCGGAGAGGTACCTATTTATCTACTTGCACTTTGACGTGCTTTTGAACTGCTAGGTTGGCAGGAGCAGGGACCAAGCAACGGGAGCTCACCCCATCGCAGGGATTTGAACTGCCAACCTTCTGATCGGCAAGTCCTAGGCTCTGTGGTTTAACCCACAGCGCCACCCGCGTCCCCAGGTATGGTTCAATAAAACACCACCCAAACATCTTTGCTTATTTATGCCTTTGCTTATTTACACATTTTTCAATCCTAGCCAGTTTGTTTGCTTGCAAATGAAGTAATGTAAGCATGGCGGGGGGAGCAATTCCAGTTGGATAACTTTAGTCCAGTGGATTTTTTTTGGGGGGGGGGTTACGAACAGAGGGTTCGATCCTGCTCAGTTTGACTGAGCGTGTGTGTTCCCTTGCAGTGTGGTGCTGTTTGAAACACCTGCCTGCAAACAAACCCATGCAGTTTTTCACAGAGGCTGTCTGCCTCTGTTTCCCTGCCCAACTCCCTGCCCCCTTACAACTCTGGCTCGCTTCGGGTGGCCCAGCTCGGGGCAACCGTGACCTGACTTGGACAAAGCCTGGATCCCACCTTGAATTCACCCATCTCTGGATTTGGGATTCAGGTATTGACTGAACCTGATGCCCAGCCCCTACTTGCCCGTCTTCTCCCACATGCCCCGTAGCAACCATTTTGTGACCGCAGCGCTTTCTCAAAAATCAAAAATGTCTGCCCTGAGCCCCAAAGTTTGGCAACTCCTGCCTTAAGCAAAAGAGCTGCATTACTTCTTTAAGAGGATGATGAAGCTGTAAGCAAAGACGGCCATTCCAACGAGGAAGTAAGCAAGGGGCAGCCGGTAGCCTGCTGTCCCAATCTTCCTCGCCTGTCCGTAGTAGCCGTAGAATAAAACCGAGTACTGGAGGTAGCCCTGTGGAAACACCAAGGAAATAAATCAGCATCTAGCAGGGTAGTCACCCAGTCCATCTAAAGAAAAAAGGCCCAATCAATCGCTGATACGATAATATAATTTTTCGCCTTGCCCCCAAAGACCAGATCGTATCGAGATCTTGTGCAGATTCTTCTTGCCCAGCAGGGATGCTCTTGCTTGGAGTGCTTCCAAAGGGCTCTCCAGCCAGGATCTGTAATAACAAAGCAAAGGTTTAAACAGACCCTCCGAGTGTCCCTATTTTCCAGAGAAAGTCCCGGATTTACAGAAGCCGTCCCAGTTTTTGATTTGATCTCAGGGACTGGACTGAGGAGGAATGGTGGGAGCCCTCCCCCTCCCTGCACCTTACGAGAAGAGGAGAACAGTATAGATTTAGAAGAGTGGTTTGCAGAAGGGCATAGTTCAGAGGCTGCAGAGGGGAAAAGTTGGGAAATATTGAGAGAGCAGCAGGAAGAAGATGCACCAGGGGAGGGACAGCTGACAGACTCGGTGTCTCTAGAAAGCATTCCCGACTCCCCTCGCCCAGAACCAGGCATGCATTGAGAGTAGTAGAACAGAAAGCTCAGAGGCAGAAAGCTCAGATTAGCCAGCGCAGGGGTGGTGTAGAATAGGAGGGACTGAGGGGGTGGGACTTGGCTTGGAGCAACGCAATTACTTAATAGAGACAGTGTTCCTTTGTGTCTCTCTCTGTGAATACTGAATAAATTACGTGGTTAAGAACTCTTTTTGCTTATCTGCTTTTTGACTGCCACCGGGGGAAGAATCATAATTCCCTGAAACCTTGACATTTGACCCTAGAATGTCCTGCTTTTCCTTAGGACAGCCTTATTTTCATCAGATAAATGTTGGAGGGTGTGCAGTTGCGCAACCCCCCGAGCCAAGGAGATAAGTAACTATATAACTTTTAGAAGACTGTGGAAGGCAGTTCTGTAAAGGGAAGGTTTTTTATGTTTAATGTTTTATTATGTTTTTATATATGTTAGAAGCCGCCTAGATTAGCTGGGGCAACCCAGTCAGATGGGCTGGGCATAAATAATAAAATTCTTATTAATTATTACCACTTATTATTACTACTTCTTCTTCTTCTTCTTCTTCTTCTTCTTCTTATTATTATTATTATTATTATTATTATTATTATTATTATGGAATAGGAACATACTTATTTTCATTGGATAAATGTTGGAGGGTATGTGAAAACAGCTCAGGACCGCAGTACCTCAAGGACTGCCTCTTTGCATATGAACCTAGGTGTTGATTGCTTTCAGTTTTTAAATTGCATCAAGATGTAAACCACCTGGGGCGGCTCTTTTGAGGGCCAAAAGCCAGTATATACATGCTTTAATTTATAAATAAATAAATAAGCACATACCATGCCAAATCTCCCACACCACACCACACCAGGCAGACAGTAGTGTACCTAACACATAAGACTGGACTCCTGTTACCAAATTCCTGCTTTTATAGTGCAATTTTGCTGGTGTTTTGTTTTGGTTTTTTAAAAAAATGCTGTATCTCCGTTTTTCATGGGGGTTTTTGTTTTGTTTTTGGCATGATGTTGTGTTTTTGTATACCGCTTAGAGATTTTTTAAAAAATGCTGACAATAATAAACTTCTGAATGAATAAATAAATAACTCTCCACACATCCCACCAAGAAATACCAACCAACGAACATTGCTTACCTCTGGTAAAACAACAAATGTTCCTGTCATGATGGTGAGAACAATATTGATTCCAAATAGCCATCTCAAAAAAATAAAGTAAGAGGCGACTCCAGAGCCAAAGTGACCTTCAATCACAAAAGGAGGGAGGAGTATTATAGCATTATTATTCTATTCTATTCTATTCTATTCTATTCTATTCTATTCTATTCTGTTCCCTTCACCCCCCATGGTCCCAGGATGGGTTACAACAATTAAAACACAATATTAAAAAGAGTTTCTAACAACTTGCCCCCACAGAAATAACACGGGCCCTAAAAACATACATCTGAAGTGTCAAAAGCCTGGGTCCTCAGCATTTGATGGTAGCTGCATAACAAAGGTCCCTCCTATGGGGAGAGAGTTTGGCAACTTAAGAGGCTACCACAGAGATTGCCCTCTCCCAGGCATTAGGAGAATGTCACAGAAAAACGCTGGTGAATTTTCACACTGCATTTTAATAATAATAATAATAATAATAATAATAATAATAATAATAATAATAATCAGGGTTTTTTCCCCCAGCCAGAACTCACCGGAACCCAGAACCTCTCAGATGGGTGCAATTGCCATGCTAAAAGAACATGGAAGGCATTCGTGGTGAGTTCTGGCACCTCTTTTTCCACCAAAATAGCACTGATAATCACAAACGGATTCAGAAATGAGACGAACTAAACTTTAGGTTGGGAGGAAAAATGACAGACTGAAGTTGGCAGATTCTTCCATCCCTTCTTCCAAGTAGAAACATGCAAGATTGCAGTGTTACTCTGAGGGAAGTGCGCTTTAGAACCTCAGCTCAAAAATAAGGGAATGTTGATTTAATTTTTTTAAATTGGCTCAATTTGACAAATGTTGAAAGCATCTATCTATCTATCTATCTATCTATCTATCTATCTATCTATCTATCTATCTATCTATCTATCATCTATCTATCTATCTATCATCATCTATCATCTATCTATTTATCTATAATATAATATAATATTTTCAATAAGCCCAAGAGAAAGCCTTATTCCCAGCACTTTCCCATGACAGGCAACATCTTAGTTAATTAGCTTCCCTCCATACTTACTTTCTATTTTCTTGATTCTCATTTCCCAGGGAATAAAGATGACCACAAAGTTATATGCAAGCCGAATAAATTTTCGCCACAGCTAGGAAAAACACAGACATATTAGAAACAGCTTTAGTTCACGTGAAAGGAATACACTCTGCCCACACAAGGGATCGTTCTCAACATTTAGGTCGCATCTGCACTGTACATTCAAAGCAGTATCATACCACCTTAAACAGTCATGGCTTTCCCCAAGGAATCCTGGGAAGTGTAGTTTGTTAAGGGCTTGGAGAATTGTTAGGAGACCCCCTCCCAATTCCTCTCATTGAACTACAATTCCCAGAGTGGTTTAATAAAAATAATAATTATTAAATTTGTTGTTGTTGTTGTTGTTGTTGTTGTTGTTGTTGTTGTTGTATTTATACCACACCCATCTGGCTGGGTTTCCCCAGCCACAACCAAATCTTCTCTTAGTTTTTAATGTTTGATGTTTTATCATATTATTATTTCTATTTCTATTATTATTATTATTATTATTATTATTATTATTATTATTATTATTATTATTATTCTAGGAGCTGCCCAGAGTGGCTGGGGAAACCCAGCCAGAAGGGCGGGGTATTAACTACTACTACTACTACTACTACTACTACTACTACTACTACTACTACTTTTGTGATCATATCATATGTTGCAAGCCACTTTGAGCACACTTTTTGGCAAAATAAAATACAAACAAACATATGACTATAATGACATGGGGGATCCCCAGGGTCCCCCTTAAACCTGGCCAAGAGGAGAAAGTTCTCTGACATTTGATAACATGTACAGTGGTACCTCAGGTTACATACGCTTCAGGTTACAGACTCCGCTAACCCAGAAATATTACCTCGGGTTAAGAACTTTGCTTCAGGATGAGAACAGAAATCGTGCGGCGGCAGAGGCAGGCCTCATTAGCTAAAGTGGTACCTTAGGTTCAGAACAGTTTCAGGTTAAGAACAGACCTCCAGAACGAATTAAGTTCTTAACCTGAGGTACCACTGTATTTCTTTTAAAATTCCTCAGACATTTTGCTCATGGAGTAACTCTCAATTTCATGCTGAACTACAATTTGGGCAAAAAATTCTCATTTGACCCTTTTGCTCCATGGTATTGAGAAAGCAGTAACATTGCCGTGCCTATGATGGTTCAGCCCATTAGTCAATCTCAAGAGGCCGCCTTCTCTGGTCGCTAGTTGCTCATGCACAGTCCATTTCTTTCGAGCCAGATTTTTCTTAACTCATGAATAATCAATGCTGTGGTCAAAGCTAATTAATTCCATGGGTCTTCCAAGGCTTTATTGCTGTAAGTGGAAGTATTTTAATTAAACAAAAAATTAACAGATGGCACAGACCTTCTCGATCAATCAGAAAACCACACCAATGGCACAGATAAAGCTTTACAGGCAATATATTGTAAAGCAGCAAAGTGGCATCTGCTGGCCTCCAGATGTGACTAGCCTACAACTTCCATAGGGTGTATGGGGTGTTAGGGGAGGGTTAGTGTTATGTATTCAGTGGTCTGTGTTTGCCTGAGCTTGAGTCTAGACTAAGGATTCTGAGCTCCTGTGCTCCGATTCGATACATGATGTCCAATCACAGAACATTTCAGGATTTGGGCCTCTGCCATTGGCCCTTGAACTCGTGAGTCATGATTCGCAGCTTGGAAGTTTAGACAGCCAATTACGTTGGGAGTGGGAGTGGCCCAAGCTTTCAAGAATGTATATAAGCAGTTGCTTTGCCCGTTTCCCAGTTATGTGGTTCAATAAAGCTTCTTGCTGTTATTGCTGTGTCTTGCCTCGTGGGAACCCACCTACACTTCAGTAAGTACCTCCGGTGAGGGACACATGCTCCTTCTAGGGTGGTTTGTCCAGCTTTGGGTCCCACCCTGCACTCAGCTCCCATCAATGGTTCCTAGAAGCTGTCAGCATGTGACAGCAGCCACACTCCAGGAACAGCTTTGATTGGTCGGCTAAACCAGGTGACGGTAGCTGATGGGTCTCAAATCCTCGGTGAGTCAGCGACTTCCTCTGCATGTGAGAACAAGCTCTGGTGGATTGAGCGAACATGACCAGTAGTGGGTGCAACAGTCAAGAAGGTGGTTTCTGCACATTCTGGAGAGGGAAGTGTGGGGTAGATGGGACTTTTCAACCCGGGAAGGGAGCCCATCTAAACCTCCACTGCCTTGAAGGATATCGTCAGGAGAAAAAATGGCTAAGGGGTAAACACTACCACTTACAGTGGTACCTCAGGTTAAGTACTTAATTCGTTCTGGAGGTCCGCACTTAACCTGAAACTGTTCTTAACCTGAAGTACCACTTTAGCTAAGGGGGCCTCCTGCTGTCGCCGCGCTGCCGGAGCACAATTTCTGTTCTCATCCTGAAGCAAAGTTCTTAACCTGAGGTACTATTTCTGGGTTAGCGGAGTCTGTAACCTGAAGCGTCTGTAACCCAAGGACATAAGACAGAGCTGAATGCTAGAAGATAAAGAGAGAGCAATTCACCCAGAGCACAGTTAAATCTGCGGAACTCGCTGCCACAAGAGGCAGTCGTGGCTTTCAAATAGGGTTGGGCAGATTCATGGATGATCTGAAGCGTATGTAACCTGAAGCGTATGTAACCCGAGGTACCACTGTATTAATTTATAGCGTTTGAGGGATCCCTCCGAAATCCGTAACAATATTTGGGAAAATGGTTCTCAAAAGGCTCGGCTGCCTCTTGAAATATTGACACTAAACTTGGCAGGAGGGCTCCTGAGGTGGGGGAGGCAGTTTTTGTCCATGTTGCTGTCTGCCATTTTGAATCAAGATGGCAGACCAGCATGTGACTTGGGCATGACTTGGGGCAATTTCTGGCACGATGGGTCCAAACTCAGAAATTACACTTCTAAAAATTCCTGGGTGGTGACAGACACGCCCCACTAGTCCTTTATATTTATATATATTTTGTCCTATACAGTGGTACCTCAGGTTAAATACTTAATTCGTTCCGGAGGTCCGTATTTAACCTGAAACTGTTCTTAACCTGAAGCACCACTTTAGCTAATGGAGCCTCCCGCTGCTGCCGCACCGCTGGAGCACAATTTCTGTTCTCATCCTGAAGCAGTGGCATAGCGTGGGGGGTGCAGGGGGGCCCGGCTGCACCGGGCGCAACATCTGGGGATTAGGGTTAGGGGGTGCAAATCCACAGGTTAGGGGGCGCAAATCCACGGGTTAGGGGGCACATATTACTTGCCTTGCCCCGGGTGCTGACAACCCACACTACGCCACTGTCCTGAAGCAAAGTTCTTAACCCGAGGTACTATTTCTGGGTTAGCGGAGTCTGTAACCTGAAGCATATGTAACCTGACGTGTATGTAACCTGAGGTACCACTGTATATATATTGCAAGGCTGTGAAAGCTTCTCCTGCAGAATTTGTGCCAGACAGATACGCCGGCAACCTCTACCTTGCTGCCCTCTTTTTTCCCCATTTAGCTAATAATGATGACTTGGAAACATTTCCCTCTGCAAATGGAAATCCTCAATCACTTTCATGGAAAGCGAGTTCAGGAGCTTGTAATGAAAAGCAGACCCACCTCAGCTCCGGCTGCCTGGTAGCCTCTCGTTCGAGTCAGCCGACCTTCGTACTTCAGTACAATCTCTTTGGCTTGTCTGCCGAGGAAGACAAGAGATTCATTCTGCGTGGCCAAAATCTCATTACATCCCCAGCTCCTGACGTCCCCCTCTCATAAATAACATCTAACGAACTTGCCAAGGAGCGCGAAATACTGCCGCAAAATGCAAGCTGCCTTGTGGACCTTCCCCCCTCTCTCTACACTTAAAAGAAATTGGAGCATTGCAACAATGCTAAATCCATACCCTCCAACATTTCTCTGATGAAAAGAGGGATGTCTGATTCAATGATAATAATATTTTTATTATTTATACCCCACCCATCTGACTGCATTGCCCTAGCCACTCTAGGTGGCTTCCAATACATATATAAATTTAATAAAGCATTCCACATTAGAAAAAACCCTTCCCTATGCAGAGCTGCCTTCAGATGTGTTCTAAATGTTTACTTGGCTCGGGGGTCACATAACTCTATAACCTCTAGCATTTCTCCGATGAAAATAGGGACGTCCTAAGGAAAAGCGAGACATTTTGGGATCAAATCAGAAACTGGGATGACTTCTGTGAATCTGGGGCTGTCCCTGGAAAACTGGGACACTTGGAGGGTCTGTAATGTTTTCTCTTAAACAAAGAAATTTAAGAAAACAAAAACTTAGGAAGAAGGTGTTCAACTACTACAGTGCCTGAAGGAGACCTGACATAGCCTTCTCAGCAGTGGCGCCCGCCCTGTGGAGCGCCCTCTCACCAGATGTCAAGGAAATAAACAACTACCTGACTTTTAGAAGACATCTGAAGGCAGCCTTGTTTAGGGGAGTTTTTAATGTTTGATGTTTTATTGTGTTTTTAATATCCTGCTGGAATCTGCCCAGAGTGGCTGGGGAGGCCTGGCCAGATAGTTAGTATGTATGTTTGTATGTATGTATGTATGTATGTATGCATGCATGTATGTATGTATTTATTTATTTATTTATTTATTTATTTATTTATTTATTTATTCCAGGTAGACCTAAGAAGATCACCCTCTGAAATCCTGCAAATTAATGGTTCTACTGTTGACTTACAGAATATTACCTACTGCTTATCACTAGGCAGATGCAGCCATTGATTTGTTTCTTGGAAAATGTAAATGTTTTGAGATCACAAAACCCACAAGGGTGTATGTTTCAGAAATGACTGATGTTGTTGGAGAATTTCCATTACCTTAACGCCCTGAGTTTCTGCCTCATGGGCCAGGGTCTGCAACGGATGTTGGCCATGATCTCCTTCTGAAACTGTATATTCTGGAAGATCTGTTCTGGGTCACTGCTGTCAACCTTCTCATCCCCATTATCTTCATCTGAGTTGCTAGGTATGGCCGATATCCCATGGTGCATGTACACACACACACAGCGCACGGTGAGTTATCATCACAGTGATTTTTCAGCCAAAAGCAAAAGGTTGCATCAGTAAAACATACAGGTTGCATCAGTGCAGATTATCTAGAAACCCCCATCATACAAACAGATGGTTGGATATTTCAATCCTTGTGACTCTGGTACTTAATTTAGTCCACCTTTTCTGAATGCTTCTGCGCTTTAAACAGCAGACTGACAAACGCAGCCCCCAACACCACAATTCAACACATCTCTTATCAGACATCGCTCAGTTTACTCAGCTTACTCCCAAGTAGGGAAATCTAGCCCAGGGAGGAAATTCAGCTCAGTTCACATTTAAAGACAAATCTATCACATTTACTCATTCAAAACAATAAGAGCATTAAATGAACCAGCCATCTTTTATTCACAGTTACCTGGATATTTTTTTTTTGATGCAGTTTTCCAACCAGTGTTGACAAAAATGCCATACATTAGGAGAATGTGTGTACAACGATGGACATATGAGTGAAAAAAAAACTTACAAAATTGTAGCAGAATTATATTGCTTGCAAAAATGTGCACATTAGTCAAAACTGTATTAAAAATGTGCCTACTGGGAGAAACCTGCAATAAAACGATACGAAAATTTCCTGGGCAGTTTTATTTTCCTTAAGAAAATCCCAAATTGCTGCAGAAATGTGGAGAACTGAATTTAAGATTGTTAAAATAAGAAACCGAGAGAACCGAAATTGTCCCAGATAAGCAGGTCTACCTGTTTTTCTGACTTCAAGGCTTGACCAAAGCACTTTATTTGTAGACCAGGACGGTTAACTTTTTACCAAGTGGGCCACAAGAGTACTTTGACATGGAACCCACTGTCAAGTTCACTGCATGTACGGTGTTAAAGGAAAATATTATGAAAATGATGTATAGATGGTACTTAACCCCTGTAAAACTAGCAAAGATATATCATAATAGTGACAATCTATGTTGGAAATGTAAAGAAAAGGAGGGTACCTTTTATCATATTTGGTGGACCTGCCCCAAGGTGAAAGAGTGCTGGGAGAAGATTTATAATGAATTGAAAAAAAAATGTTGAAATATACATTTATTAAGAAACCAGAGGCCTTTCTTCTTGGAATAATATGTTTGGAATTGCCCCCAAAAGATGTTAGATTGTTTTTGTATGCCACAACAGTAGCTAGAATTTTGTTAGCTAAGAATTGGAAATCACCAGAAGTCTCAACAGTGGAGGAATGGCAGATGATGGACTTTTTGGAGCTAGCCGACCTGACTGGAAGAGTCCGCGACCAGAAGGAGGAGGAGTACCAGGAGGAATGGATGAAATTGAAAGACTATTTAGTTAAATATGCTAAGATAACTTAATTGGGAAAACTTGCAAATACCAGATAGGCTTAAGATTTAAATATGTGATGTTAGAGAATAATATGTTTAAAGTCAAAATGAAAACAAAGAAAGATGTTAAGTGATTAAGTTAATTTTATGAGAAAATTGGTTTTGGAAAACTGTTACAATGATATACACTGAAATTCAGCCAGGGGGATTTGAGGAAGTCACTTAACAATGTTACCAAGATTGGATCAAGTAAAGTTAAGATGTATGTTTGTTTGTTCAAAAATTTTGGAAAATCAATAAAAAAAAATTGGGGAAAAAGACATGGAACCTATGGGCTGTACTTGTCATGTTGGGGGAGGGGAGGCCAAAATTTGAGTGCCCCCTGCCCTCATGCTGCCTTCCCAAAGCTGGATAAGTGATGTGGTGGGCTTTGGGAAGGAGGCACAAAGCTCTCCCAGGGTCCTAGAGCCCTTCTACCTTCTTCCCAAAGCTGGGAAAGGGCTCTCTAGGCTCTGGGAAGAAGGATGGGGGACTCTAGGTGTTAAGTTGTGGGTGAACATATCAGACGACACAGCGATTCTTCAAACAGCTCTTGTTTATTCACAGGCCAGAACAGAACTGAACTGAAGGGTTCAGCCAGCCTGCTTATATAGAGCTCCAGTACAACGTAACTGTAACAATTCTCTAAAACTATCCAATCACTGAACGTCACTTCCGATCCCTTATTTGCATAACTATCTACAGTATCCCCCTGCTGGCCCAGGGTGAGAACTTCAGTACATAACACTAGGAAGCTGCCAGAGCCCTCATGCTTCCTTCCTCAAGCCCAGCAACTCTCTTACCTGGCTTTGGGAAGGCAGCGCAAGGGGTTTTTCAGAGGGGGGGGGAGTTCAAATGTTGCTGAGGGCTGGAAAAAAGGCCTCGAGAACTACCTGCATTTTGGACCGCCCTGTTGTAAACACATGGCTCCATAGGACTGAAGTGGCATGTCTGTGTTTTCCATTACAAGCGCTCGCTGCACATTTAATTGCAGTTCCGTATCGTCTTCCGTCTGAGCCGCACTGATAACACTGTGCTCCTTTCTAGAAGTGTGTGTATGTGTAAATAATAAAAGAATAAATGGCTCAAGGCCAACAATTCCCCGGGACTGCGAATAAAGGGTTCTGCAACCAGATCCTCTGCATATTTAACCAGATATAGGTCCCCCAACTGGATTTGCTCCGAAGTTAATATGCATATGACGACGGCAACCTTAGTTTTAAAAGAACAATATTATTCCTCTGCCACTGAGGCTGCCATCCTATATATTTATCTATTTAAGAGCATTTGTACCCCACTCTTTATCCAAAAAGATTCCCAGAGGGGCAAACATACAATTAAGAGAGTCCCTATCTACAGGCTTGCCATCTAAAACAATCCATAACACACAAGGGAAAAGGGAGGAGGAAAACAATCCTATATATGCTTACTTGGGAGTAAGCCTCACTGAGCTTTATTTGGGTTCCCCTTACATTAGAGTTGATACACACAGGACTACACTCTGAGGGAAGTAGGCAGCATGTGCTTGAATTTTTTTTTAACCAAGACTCATGGCTAACAATTTCCTGTTGCACATAAGAAGGGCAGTGTGGTGTAGTGGTCAGAGGGTTGGGTTGAGACCTGGGAAACCAGGGTTTAAATCCCCACTCAGCCATGCTGTTTGAGCCAGAGTCATTATCTCTCATCCTCACCTACCTTACAGGCGTGTTGTGAGGGTGGAATGGGAAGAAGGAGACCTATGTAAGTTGCCTTGAACTCATTGGAGAAAAGGTGGGGTACGCATATAGCAATACTACTAGTAGTCGTAATAGTAGTAGTAGTAGTAATATACATTTACTGAATTCAGACAGCATCTAGAGGCATAAACTGCATGGACAGTATTCCTCTTTGTAATGGTGGTTTGTGAAGATGTGTGTGTGAAGGAGATGCAGAAGACCACACTTTCCTACATTCATAAAACGAGTCTCCGAACAAATAAACAACCAAAGAGATTTAACCGCTTGCCACCCTGCCGAAATCAATCAATCAAAGCTGGGATCTTTCAGAAATAGAAATGCGCTGCGTTGGAATTCAACACTGGAAGTGCAGAGAAACAGCATCTGAAAATTTTAAGATGCAGCTTCCTGCACGCATCATTTCAGGGCATTACAAAAGGCCAGTTGCAAAAGCAGTGCTTGGGTTAGATTGTTAATTTGGACTGCGCGGGTGCTATACCCAGAACAGTGTTCTGAGTGTGTTCATTTTTAAACCGTGTGTTAGACTCCTTGTGTCTGAGTGACAGAAGGAGGGACATCTATGATTTTCTATTAATAAGAACAAGGAAGTAGATGTGTGTGTGTGTGTGTGTGAGAGAGAGAGAGAGAGAGAGAGAGAGAGAGAGAGAGAGAGAGAAAGAAAGAATTGAGAAAATCCCCAAAGGGACTATGCTCTTGTACTTGGAACAGCTGAATAAAAGGGGGCATTTTTTGGCTAGTGAAGCCTGTCAGGCAAGGATAAGAGAATCAGCACCTAATTAAATTCCCTCTCTTAGGGCTCCTCCAGACTGTCACTATTTTGCGGCGCATACCAGAAATTTAGCTTTGTGCAACTGAAGTGGGTTGAAGTGTGCTGTCACCCAGGTGCAGCAAAGTCCCTTAAAAAAAAATATGAATCTGACTTTTTGCAGTTTGGAAAGTGACAAGGAAAAGCACTGAAAAGGGTGGCATGAATGAATAACATGAAGATGTATAAACACCCTGTAATCAAATCAGGATGAATGCAGGACAAATTCACCCTATAAACAAGAGTGCTTAATAAGGACTGAATAGAATCTAACCTCAGCAGCAGCTTTGTGAAAGCAACCCTGAACAGGAGCAGTCTCTCTTTGCACCTGGTTCCCCATAGCCTTCCTATTCTAGCCTATCCTATCCAAAGGCAATCTCTCACCTGTGGGGTGGCTCCTGGTAGGTGTAGATGCTGGCATGGCGCTTCACCGTTTTCGACCTCTTGCAGGACTTTGCTGAAGAAGCACCTCCAGACGACATCAGGAGTTTCTGGATGTTTCAAAACTCAGGGTTTGGAAAGGCAGCAGCAACAACCAGATCTCGAGAACATGGGGGGAAAGCGTTGGGTACCACCAGGTATCTCAAAGCAGAACCAGAAGCTGACGGATCTTGACGTGGACTCCCTTATTTCCCCTCTTGATGGCATCTGGCAGTCCTGAGTCTGGGAAAGACCAGAAAGCTGGAAACACAGACATATTCTTAAAGGCACAGTGCACCAGAGCTGGTAGCATAGTAGCAGCGATGCTTGATCTCCTCCTTCACATCCAAGGGAGCAGCTGTGGTGCTCTTGGTCTGTTGCAGCAAAGGAAAAAGACGACATGTCTCGTAGCACACATTCATCAAGGCATAGCTTTCCCACGGAAAAGCCTACTGCATTAGACGCACAAAAATCGTCATCAAACGATGCAGCCTGCTCTGGATGCTAGAAATAAATAAAACCCTGAGTCAAGAATGATTGTGGTTGCCATTTTAAAAGGGTAATTTTGCAGCGCTTGCATTTCAAGTGTGTAACACCGGAGCTTCCTAAAGCTGTGCCCTGGGGGAACCTCACGTCTGGACAGGTGAGGAGCCTGTTGGAGGTGGGCTCTGTTCACCCTCCATTCGGGCTCTGCATACGCCCCCTGGAGCACCCATCCATACTCCAGCTGCCCAGTCCACCAGGGGGCAAAACACTTGCCCTGCCCTGGGCACCAGCAACCCACGCTACACCGCTGTTCCACAGTATGCCACATTCCACAAACACACACACAACCCTCTTTCCATCCAGCGAAGGCATTATCACAACTCAGAGACGCATTTCAGCCAGGCAAAAGCACTTGAGAGTTCAGGGCAGGGCCAGTAAGGCGTCCTGGGGAGAGTCCCGAGGGCCAGATAAACATGCCTGGAGGGCCACATTCATTTCTTATTGAGTCCTCTGGTTGAGATTTTGCAAGGATGTGAGGCTTCAGCTGCCTATATTAGGCACCCATGGCCTCTGCACACTTTATACGTCTCCTCTCTCAAGACGGAACATTAAGTTCTCTCCACTAGATTTGTAGCTGAGGGCAGCTGGCTTTTCTTCACACTCCCAGCTAATCTACTGTGTCATTGTTAGCTGAAAAAATGTCCCTTTTAAATGGCCATAGTTAAACCCTGTATGCATTCAGGCAACCAAAATGCAATGGCTGAAGTATTCTTCTCTTACCCAACCCGTTTTGTCGCTCTTTGGTAACCATACTAGGTTTTTAAGTGATATTCTCTCTCATGATTAAGAAACATCAAATGCTTTTAAAAGTGTTGTTTTGAAACCAGTGCAGCTTTGGAAAGTTCATTCCACCATCTTGATTCAAAATGGCGTTCAAATGCATCCAAACAAATGAGAACTTACTCCTTGATCCCAGGAAACCATTGTGCAAAAATGTATGGTGCCCAAACCTATAACAAACAAGTTTCATGAACACTATCTCACACGCACATTCCTGTGCTGGACATGTTTTGTCCTTATTGTTAGAAAAAGTGCACTATAATGATAATAAATTAAGTAAGACAATTTCCTCATTAATTTTTCTTTCTCTCTCTGTCACCTCCCCTGAGTCACAATCCTACAAAATTGCCTGGCTGGCATAATTGCCAATCAGGCCACAGATTAAATTCAAGCACAAATAAGCAGCCAAACATCACAGATATATCAACTCCAAAATACCCTCCTCCAATCTCTCAGCTGCAAGGCTTATCTCAAGTTCCCAGATGGAATTGGTTAAGATAACTGTGTGGAACATCACAGAAGCCCATGAAATTCTGTTTTGCTCACAAACTGGAGTCAAGCTGTCGGATCGCCCCTTTTCATGCCGGTGCTAGATAAACCTCTCATCTAATGATTTAAGGACAATAAAATGGAGCAATTAGATTGGCTGATTGACTGGTCTAGTCTCAAGCATCAGTTAATAGTCTTGAGCACCTACTTAGGGATGGGTGAATCTGACTATTTTTGACCCATGCCAATTTAACATGTTATCACTCATAATTTCATCCCATTCCCTGTCTGCATTAGTCTGAAAATTAAATGCATATTTAAATTTGAGTATTTTGACACACAATCATATTTAAATGCAGCTTTCATCTAAAAAATAATCTTTAAATTAATTAATGGGGAACCAATTATTTTGTTATAACCAACAGAAATGTCTAGAACAGGGGTGAGGGACCTGTGGCCCTCCAGATGTTATTGGACTCCATCAGCCCCAGTCAGAATGGCCAATGGTCAGGGGTGGTGGGAGGTACAGTCCTGTGACAGCACCCCATTCTTTAGTCTAGAACAGGGTTTCCCAGGGTCTCCAGCTGTTTTTTTTGGAATACAATTCCCATCACCCCTGACCACTGGTCCAACTAGCAAGGGATGATGGGAGTTGTAGTCCAACAACAGCTGGAGACCCACGTTTGAGAAACACTGATTGAGGACCTTGTCACCAAGCCCAAGTTCCTGTGTGTGGATTTAAGAGTATGTGAACAGCATCAGAAATGGATAAAATGGAACAAGAACAGCAAACGTTGAATTCAGAAGCTTTTACTTAAAAGGAATACCTTTCTGCAATAAATAATAATTTCCTTAAACTGTTCCCTTGAAGCATCCTGCGATGCTCACAGCCATAACAGCTCAAGTGAGGACCATTTTCCAGGACTACTTAGACATGATATAGTTCCCTGCAGAGACAACATATCCAGCAGCTACATTAGCAGGGCTCCTTGGAGCTGCCCAAGTCTACTAGACCGGATTCCAAGCTCCCCACATACCGGTACTTCAGATTCTGAACTAACTTTGCTGGCTGCCCCTATGAGACTAAAGATCTCAGACGAGCATCAGATAATATACAACCTTCCATGTGCGACTCCAGTCAGACTGTCTTTTTCAGGCCCCTTTGAACGTAGGCTGGATGTCACAAATATATTCAGCCCACCAGGGACTTTTCTGAAAGCGTCTTAATTGGATTATTTGGCATTGAACCTGAATCGCTGGAAACCAGGAACAGGATGCAGCTGAAATGCAGAAGGTAGAAATTCGGAGGCAATTGGCAGAGATGCAGGAAAGGGGATGGCTGACACAAGTGCTCCAGCAGAGTCCCTGCCAGTATGATGAGTGGGCGATGGAAGAAGCAGGGTTGGAAGAAGGGAGCAGTGATCTGGGAGAACCTGTAACAGCCAGGAGACAAGGGGTGGAGGCAGGAGAAGCTGCTGGCTTGGAGAGTGAAGCACAGGTGCAGGAGCAGAGAGAGAGAGGTCTGGCTGTTGGAGAGTCAAGGGCTTCTACACCTTCTCCTCCTATTCCACTGTCTTCCAGAACCAGAAGAGGACTGCAGTGAGAGGAACAGAAACAGGTTACACACAGGCAGGGCTGTCTTAAGCATATGCAGCACCGGGATGCAAAGATCCACTCGGTAGGGGCGCCCCCCAGGTTACCCAGTCCCAGGCATGCAGGAGGTTGGAGCCGGCTGGCTGCCTCAGCGTCTTGCTGGCTCGGTTGCCCCTGAACTTGTGGCCACAGCAGAAGAGCCTGTCGCGGCGCTCCAACTGATGGGCGGGCTCTTCCCTAGACTCAACTCTCGGGCCCCGGACTCTCAGCATGGCAGCCCTGAGAGCCCAGCGCCCAGGTGCCCCGCACCCCTAGCACCTATGGGTAAGATGGCCCTGCACACAGGCGTAGTCTTTGCCTGCTTGCGCACACCTCAAATAAAGGAGATACATAAGCTAAAGTTCGGGCTGGGGCCTCTCTGTTGCAGCAATTGCCTCATTGAGTGCACACCTAGGGGCAGCTCAGAGACACAGGACTGATGGTCATGCTTTCCCCTAATGTGTAAGTCTACTTTTGACAATAATGATTTAATTCCTCGCTCTGGGCATTCCTATTATTTTTTAAATGAAATTTCTACCCCACCTTTCCTCCCAGTCTCATTTTGCTGCATTCACTGGGGGATATCCAACATTGGTCATAATAATTAGTTCATAAACTGCTGAATTCAGTGGGTCTAGGTAAAAAAGGTAAAGGACCCCTGGACGGTTACGTCCAGTCAAAGTCAACTATGGGGTTGCGGTGCTCATTTTGCTTTTCAGGCCGAGGAAGCTGGTGTTTGCCCACAGACAGCTTTCAGGGTCGTGGCCAGCATGACCACACCGCTTCTGGCACAACGGGACACTGTGACGGAAACCAGAGTGCACAGAAACGCTGTTTACCTTCCCGCCACAGCGGTACCTATTTATCCACTTGCACCGGTGTGCTTTCAAACTGCTAGGTTGGCAGGAGCTGGGACAGAGCAACAGGAGCTCACTCCGTCATGGGGATTCGAACTGCCAACTTTCTGATTGGCAAGCCCAAGAGGGACAGTGGTTTAGATCACAGAACCACCCACATCTCTTCTTATCACATAGAAGCAACCCAGGTATCAAAGAGAAAGCAATGATGCGGGAACAGAGGTGTATTTTGCTGGAACACAGCACTACCTGAGTCCCACACCTAGGAGTAGCTAAGAGATGCAGGACTGATGGGCATGCCTTCCCCTAACATGTAAGTCTACTTTTGACAATAACGAGTTAATTTCTTGATCTGGACATTCCTTGCCTGACAGTGCTGTGACACTCATTCTTTTATTAATCAAATTTCTATCCCGCCTTTCTCCTCAGTCTCATAATAATTAGTTCATAAACTCTTGAATTCAGTGGGTCTTTTCTTGGTAAGGCTCCTGTTGAATACCATTCATTCTCTCTTCTCTTTTTTTACTGCCGCCTGTGGTGGTTAGTGAGGCCACGGGTCCAACTTTACAGAGGACAACCCTCTGTTTGAAGGGTGGTTTGGTAAAAGTGTGTGGTTTAGACATCAAGAACCAGAAGAGTGACTGCAGAGGCCTTGAAGTTCCCCATCAGCAGTTAGCAGTACTTGGACCACAGACAGAACAGGCCCATAGGCTCCCTGGTCAAAGTCTTTCACACTATAGAGAGATGGATTGTGCTTCTGTTGAAAGCAGGTGGAGGGAACTTTTGGCTGTATAGACATGGCTGAACTACAACTCCCACCAGTGCCAGCAAGCATAGCCAATGGCCAGGTGTGAGGGGAGTTATAGTTCAGCCAAATATCTGTGCGATATCGAGCAAGCTAGTGATTAAGCCTCTGGTAATAAACATTACAAAATGAATACTATTGATCCATTTTGCTCCCAATATAAAACACCGAGATACATAAAGAGCGGCGACAGGCAATCGCTGGCATTTTCGGAAGCAATGAAATATAGTAATATCTCCAGGATGTAAAATTCCTCTGTGACTCGGGCACATTTTGTGTTGGACGACCTTGAAATTTCCTGAGTCATGACCACTTTCCGCCTTTAGTTTCTGATGCCTGCCCTAAATCTCACACACTGTCATGCCGCTCCATGCTTCATGCACTTTGCATTTCCCTGCCATGGAAGTATCTCCACATAAATTATAAAGGAAATGGAGCAGAGATGTAATCACAGCGCCCAGTGCTGCCATGGCAGAGAGAAAGCGCCAGACAAAAGGGAGCAAGCAAAGGGGCAGGGTTTAAATCAGTGTCACTCCACTTGGTACAATGGATACAAATGGTGAAACCTGCCCCGCTGCTTCCAAAGCAGTCCTAGATTATATCATCAGACGATCATGTGACCTCAGTACTTGGAAGGCAAAGGCTGTTTCTGACATCAGGGGAATGAAATCCTGATGGGAGACATCAAATTTATGCTGCTTTTGTTTTTCCCTTTGAAAAGGGTGGTATCCTACAACCTGCTGGGCTGCTCTTAAAACACTGCAGAGGTGGGTGGGTGGTTGCCCATATCTTCCTCCAGTTCTGCTTCACAAGTGGATTCCAGTGCAGGATCACAGGCTCATGGGGTATAACAGATGCTGGATCATGCCATAGTCAGCAGACCCCGGTGCTAGGGACATAGTTAGGGACACGGGTGGCGCTGTGGTCTAAACCACTGAGCCTCTTGGGCTTGCTGATTGGAAGGTTGGCGGTTTGAATCCCCACGATGGAATGAGCTCTCATTGTTCAGTCCCAGCTCCTGCCAACCTAGCAGTTCGAAAGCACACCAGTGCAAGTAGATAAATAGGTACCACTGTGGCAGGAAGGTAAATCATCATCGCCATCATTTTCAATTTGTATACCGTCTTTCTATCTTACAATACTCAAAGCGGTTTACAAGCTGAAGAAACAAAAAAAATGTCCATCTTATAACAATCTAATGCAATACAAAAATGTGATAATAAAACCTAACTTTAAAATAAGCAACCTACATCAAAAAGTAACATTCAACAATCATTAGAATAGAAAAGACTATAAGAGTGGAAATCTGCCCAAAGACTTGCTCCGACCATAACGCCCTGAAAATGGAATTGAGACTTACTCCAGCCGGCTCCTTCAGATGGAAAATGAATGACACCCTGTTTAGAGATCAAGGGATCGTAAAGAAGGCCCAAAAAACTTTAAAGGACTATTTTGAAATTAACTTGAACACTTCAGTGGAAAAAAGAACAATCTGGGACGCGAGTAAAGCTGTAATGAGGGGGTTTCTGATACAACAAAACACAATTAAGAAAAAACTCTGGAATGGGAAAAAGGACAAAATATTAGAAAGGATAAGAGATGGAGAGAAAAGATTGAGATCTAAACCAAAATCCAAAGAGATCTTGCGAGAAATTAAATTCCATCAGGCACAATATTTGAAATTGATAAATCAAGAAGTGGAATGGAAAATTAAACAAATGAGACAAAGATCCTTTGAGTCAGCAAATAAATGTGGGAAACTGCTGGCATGGCAGTTGAAAAAACGACAGAAACTTAACTATGTTACCAATCTAGAGGTGGAAGGGAAAAATATCCAGAAACCAGGTGAAATTAGAAAGTGTTTCCAGAAATACTTTAAAAAGCTGTATACACAAGGGCCTGAGGAAGTGTCTGAGATGGAACGATTTTTGAAACTCAACGGCTTACCAGAATTATCTCAGGAGAAGAGATCAATCTTGAACTGTAAAATAACACAACAGGAAATTGAGGATGCCATTCAGAATATGCAGCTGGGCAAATCTCCAGGCCCAGACGGGCTTACCTCCAAGTACTATAAGACACTAAAAGACTACTTGATTCAGCCACTAATGGAGGTTTGCAATCAGATTATGGGGGGAGGAAGGGCACCGGAAACGTGGAAAGAAGCTTTCATCACATTGATACCCAAAGTGGAAACTGAAAAGACTCAACTTAGGAACTACCGTCCCATCTCACTCCTAAATGTGGATTATAAAATATTTGCAGACATTTTGGCAAGCAGATTGAAAAAGGTTTTAAATGAAGTAATTCATAAGGACCAAGCAGGCTTTCTTCCTGGTAGGCATTTGTTTGACAATACTAGGAATATTATTGATATTCTGGAACTTTTGCAAACAAATATTAACACTAAAGCAGTGTTAATTTTTATTGATGCTGAGAAGGCCTTTGACAATATTTCTTGGAAATTTATGAAGAAAAACTTGGAAGGGATGGGAGTGGGACGGGGGTTTGAAAATGGCATAGAAGCAATTTATTCAGAACAAAAAGCTAAGTTGATAGTGAACAATGTGGTGACAGAGGAGTTCCATATTGAAAAAGGAACACGCCAGGGGTGCCCCCTATCCCCCCTATTATTTATATCAGTCCTGGAGGTTTTGCTGAACATGATTAGGAGGGACCGGCAAATACAGGGGATCACGGTCGGAGTGAAACAATATAAATTGAAAGCATTTGCAGATGACTTAGTTTTAACACTACAGGAGCCAGAATCTAGTACAAAAAGAGTTTTGGAACTGATACAAGAATTTGGTCGGGTGGCAGGATTTAAGTTGAACAAACAAAAAACTAAAGTTTTGGGGAAAAACTTGACGCCTTTAGAAATAGAGGGGTTTCAGAAGGAAACAGAGTTAACTGTGGTTAAGAAAGTGAAATACCTGGGGGTAAACTTGACGCCTAAAAATTTGAATTTGTTTAAGGACAATTATGAGAAATGTTGGTTAGAAGTTAAGAAAGATTTGGAAACTTGGTCGAGATTGAAGCTTTCCTTGCTGGGCCGAATTGCTGCTGTTAAGATGAATGTTTTGCCAAAAATGTTGTTTTTATTTCAAACCTTGCAGGTCGTGGACAGAGTGGAATGTTTTGGAAAGTGGCAGAGGGACATTTCAAAGTTTGTGTGGCAGGGCAAAAAGCCCCGAATAAAGTTTAAAATACTAACTGATGCAAAAGAAAGAGGGGGGTTTGCCCTGCCAGACTTAAGGTTATACTACGAGGCGGCAGCCTTCTGCTGGTTGAAAGACTGGATCTTATTAGAGAATACAGATGTCCTCGACCTGGAAGGTTTTAACAACTCGTTAGGATGGCATGCGTATCTGTGGTACGGCAAGGCAAAAACACATGGAATGTTCAAAAACCATATTGTCAGGAAAGCAATTTTTATGGTCTGGATGAAATACAAAGACTTACTTGAAAGTAAGACTCCGAGGTGGCTATCACCAGTGGAGGCTAAGGCGTGGAAAAAACCCAATATGGAGGCCGGCTGGCCGAAATATTGGGAATTAATAGAAAAAATTGGTGACAATTGGAGGTTGCGGAGCTTTGAAAATTTAAAGGATAAGGTGCAAGATTGGTTTCACTATGCCCAAATTAATGAGGTTGTTAAGTTGGACAAAAAAATAGGATTCCAGGTGGAAAAATCGAAACTTGAGACAGAGTTGTTAGAACCAAAGACCAAGGTACTATCGAGAATGTATAACTTGCTGCTTAAATGGAATACACAGGATGAGACAGTTAAATCAGCCATGATAAAGTGGGCTCAAGACATTGGTTACAATATCATGTTTGAAGACTGGGAAAGGTTATGGACCACCGGTATGAAATTTACGGCATGTAATGCCTTGAAAGAAAACATCATGAAAATGATATACAGGTGGTACATGACCCCAGTCAAGCTTGCTAAGATATACTATTTGTCTGATAACAAATGTTGGAAGTGCAAGGAGGCTGAAGGAACATTCTTTCACCTTTGGTGGACCTGTCCAAGAGTGAAGGCCTTCTGGGAAATGATTTATAACGAGTTAAAAAAGGTGTTTAAGTACACCTTTCCTAAGAAACCGGAGGCCTTCCTCTTGGGCATTATGGGCCAAAAGGTGTTAAAGAAGGATAGAACGTTTTTTATGTATGCTACCACAGCAGCAAGAATTCTGATCGCCAAATATTGGAAGACTCAAGATTTGCCCACACTGGAAGAGTGGCAAACGCAACTGATTGACTACATGGAGTTGGCCGAGATGACCGCCAGAATCCGAGACCTGGGAGAAGAAGCAATGGAGGAGGATTGGAAAAAATTCAAGAACTATCTGCAAAAATTTTATAAGTTATATGAACTATAAAATGACGCATAACTTGAAATGCTAGCCCCAGCAATGAGAGTGCAATATTTATGAAATTGGATAATATTATTGAAAGAATCAAAGTTTAAATGTTAAAAATGATAATATGTTTTGTTTTCAGAGTAAATGGATAATAAGGGATTTAAACTTAAACTGCAATTGAAAGTACAAAAGAAACACATGAAACAAGGTTATAATTTGCTGATAAATTTATTGTCAAGAATGCACTGTGCGGGAGATGTGGGGAAGTTCGATAGAAAGTTGAAATAAGCTGTTGAAAGGTTATGATTCTTTTTATCTTCTTTTTGTGTCTTTTCTTTTTTCTTTCTTCTTTTCTTCTGGCTATGACTGAAAAAATGCAATAAAAATTACTTTAAAAAAAACCACAATCATTAGAATAGTATAAAATAATATCAGCATATAAAAGTTAAACAGAAATTCACCCTTAACAGTTACGATAAATAATTTCTAAACTATAATCAATAAAATGACGGCAAGCCACAGTACATAAAATAATACAATGGAAATTGAGAAGCAGAGACTAGAGGTTGGAGCAAGGCAGGAGGAAGAGAGTGTCTCTCCCCTCACAGTACTTCCTCCAGGCACAGCTCCCTTATGAGGAGTCCCAGGGCTGGGGGGTGGGATAAGGCAGGTGGACAGAGGCCTTGCCTGATGAAGTCTTTCCCCTCACAGTGCTCCATGCGCTCTGGTTTCCGTCACGGTGTTCTGTTGTGTCAGAAGCGGTTTAGTCCTGCTGGCCACATGACCCGGAGAGCTGTCTGTGGATAAACGCTGGTTTCCTCGGCCTGAAAGTGAGATGTGTGCCACTACCCCATAGTCGCCTTTGACTGGACTTAACTGTCCAGGGGTCCTTTACCTTTGCCTTAGTCAGCAGAGGTCAGTCAGGCCAGGCACTGGTTTCTTTTCAGATTGTGCAAATCTTTTGATTTTGCTCAGATATCAAGCCAAAGTCTGCCAGTATCAAATATTCAGCACCTCTATCACTTTGTCTGGAGAGCAGCTTTGGGTCTGGGAGGCCGAGAGGCTAATCTGATTTCCAGCATAATCAGATTTGGTATCTGTAACATGATCTAATGTGAAGCCACCATATCAATAAGACAAACAGCATTCACCTCTCAGAAAAAGCAGCAGGCCCAGCGGAACAGACACAACAGCTGGTATCCAGGAAACCTCGAAGATATGCCGTGGCTGCTGCATTTCCAAAGGGGACTGAAATTGACATCATTTTATTACAGAACAGCAGATCTGGAAATCTGCCCTGTCTATGCCATCCTTGGGGAGCTGCACCACTGTCATGGGAAGATGCCATATCATCTACTTGTGCATTTCGCTGCATTTCAAGAATCAGTGTTGCAGTGCAGGCAGGGGAGGGAAACGGATCAGGTTCACCTTTAAAGGTGAATAGGCCTAATTTGCAGGGACATGGGTGGCGCTGTGGGTTAAACCACAGAGCCTAGGACTTGCCGATCAGAAGGTCGGCAGTTCGAATCCCCACGACGGGGTGAGCCCCCGTTGCTCGGTCCCTGCTCCTGCCAACCTAGCAGTTCGAAAGCACGTCAAAGTGCAAGTAGATAAATAGGTACCACTCCAGCGGGAAGGTAAACGGCATTTCCGTGTGCTGCTCTGGTTCGCCAGAAGTGGCTTAGTCATGCTGGCCACATGACCTGGAAGCTGTACGCCAGCTCCCTCGGCCAGTAAAGCGAGATGAGCACCGCAACCCCAGAGTCGGTTATGACTGGACCTAATGGTCAGGGGTCCCTTTACCTTTACCTTTAGACCTAATTTGCACTTTCAGAACGTGAACCGAAATGTGGGGCTGTACACAGCCCCCCACTGATTTCCCCCATTGCCCTGATCCAGGAGCCCTTAATCAGAGTGATGTTGCCTTGGGTCAACCCACGGACCACCTGCCTCGCCCCAGATCCATCCCCAATGTAATTTGGGAGTTGGGCTTTTACATAGGGTTGGGAGGGGGGAGAGGGAGGAGGAGACACTGTATCTCCTCCTCTCCACCCAGCTGACTAAGAGCTGCCAGGATTTGATCCTGCAGGGTGCTGCTCCTTTGCTTGTGAAGGAACAGCAACCAGCACCATGAAGCTGGCAAGCTTGGACTACTGCAATGCTCTCTACTTGGGGCTACCTTTGAAGGTGACCTGGAAACTACAACTAATCCAGAATGCGGCACCAAGACTGCTGACTGGGAGTGGTTGCCAAGACCATATAACACTAGTCCTGAAAGACCTACATTGGCTCCCAGTACATTTCCGAGCACAATTCAAAGTGTTGGTGTTGACCTTTAAAGCCCTAAACGGCCTCGACCCAGTATCCCCAAAGGAGCGTCTCCACCCCCATCGTTCAGCCCAGACACTGATGTCCAGCACCGAGGGCCTTCTGGTGGTTCCCTCACTGCCAGAAGTGAGGTTACAGGGAACCAGGGAGAGGGCCTTCTCAGTAGTGGTGCCCGCCCTGTGGAACGCCCTCCCACCAGATGTCAAGGAAATAAACAACTACCTGACTTTGAGAAGACATCTGAAGGCAGCCCTGTTTAGGGAAGCTTTTAATATTTAATGAATTGTTGTATTTTAATATTTTGCTGGAAGCTGCCCATAGTGGCTGAGGAAACCCAGCCAGATGGGCGGGGTACAAATAATAAATTATTATTATTATTATTAGCAACAGGATTCGATCCTGCATAGTGCTGCTTCAGAGCCTGGAAAGAAGGAGAGGTCTGGTAGGAAAGGATGTAGGGGTTGCCCTACAGTCTCTTGTGAAGATGCAGTTGTGGTGCAATTTGGTGTTGTGCCTCCTGACAGCCCCAGGTCAATGTGGGACCACCCAACCTGACCTGAAGTGATCTGGGGCCTTCCCAACCCAGCCCAACCCAACTGATGTCCTCCCAATACGCCCAATTTGGCTCAGGCCTGAACCGAATCTGGTGCACAGCTCTACCCAAACACACCTATGGTTTGAAATTTGCATTCCTCTGAGTATTGCAACACAACTATATTCTAGCAAAGTAACGTGTACAAAAATGCATTGTATGGCAGGAAATTGGTTTGCAAAAATGGTCATAGAGCAAAATTGCATACCAAAATATGTATATTGCGAGAAATGTGTATTAAAATGCTAATGAATTTTCATGAGCAGAGTACTTTTAAAAAAAATAAATAAATTGCACACTATTGTGGAAATGTGGAGAAATTGAACTTAAGAGTGGAAAAAATGAGAAATCGAAACTGACAGATTTTGCCCATCCCTAGGTTTGGGATTCAAAAATGTGGACGCAGCAACTATATCACAAATGTAGCATCAAATCAAAGTTTGCTGCAAGAAAAGAAGCAGAGAGTCTTATGGCATCTATTTTAGATATCCTGCTGTGGAAGTTAAAAGAGAACAAGGAATTCCTGCAAATTGCATAAATTACCCAGGAAGCTGCCTTAGACCAAGATCAGATTGTTGATCAAGGGTTCTGGAAGGGGGACTATTGCCCCTGCTAGGATTGACTGAATATGTAATTTTCTCCTATCCTGATGCAGTCCAAAATGCCTAGAGAACACAAGGCTGCCAAAGGCTGAATGAGGTTACCATTTTTATTTTTCCAAGTTAACAGCCAAGACATTTCAGGACATTCCAGCTTTATAGGTACCACTCACCAGATGGCAGCAGAGACTGCAAGATAGCATAATGGGTCAAACTGTTAACATTATCACTAGACATGAAATACCGGTAATTTCATACTTTAAAAAATGTGTTTTAAAATCATGGGAAACCCCCCCCCCAATGCTTCCTCCTTTGTTCATATTGAGGCTGAGCTACACCCTGCACAGCAGATCTGTGACTAGATCCCCCAGTAATATAATAATAATAATAATAACAATAATTTTATTATTTATACCCCGCTCATCTGGCTGGGTCTCCCCAGCCACACTGGGCGGCTCCCAACAGAACATAAAAATCACGATAAAACATCAAATATTATTATTTTTACATTAAAGCAACCACACATGACAAGCCACCCTTGCTGAAATTCCTTCTCCTGTGCAACTATTAACTACAGAGCAGGAGCCCCACCCTCCAACCATGCCTGGGGAAGTGGGTTTTTTTGTTTGGAGTCAAGAAAACCAGACTAGTCATTTTAATGTTTATTTCTTTAGAGCACTCGTATGCTGCTCTTCAGCCAAACGTGCTCCTAGGGTGGTTAACATTCAAACAAGACAGTCCCTGTCTGCAGTTCTTACAATCTAAAAGTCATGGCAAGAAAGGAAAAGGGAACAGGGAGGGAGGAGGGAAAAAATGAAATAACAATACAGGCGCCGGTTCTTAAAGTTAAAGAATAATGGAAGGGAATGACCAGCAGGAATGGCAACACTTCAGCGGCAGAAGGGACTCTTCCCATCTCTCTCACTGAAGCAGGCTGCTAGAAAGGCAGTTACCAAGCAACAAGTGAGATAGAGGAGGCCTGGCAGCAGTTGCGGAGGAAGCCGCTCAGGCGCCTGGGGTGAGCCGCCCATAGGGGCAAGGTGCACTGTGGGGCTTCCAGAGTCTGCCTGCCTCCTCTCACTCAGCTGCCCTACAGCTGGGGGGGGGGAGGCAGCGGTCAGACCGTTTGGCAGCGTGGAGCCTGCGCGCGCCCAAGCCATTGCATCGCTCCCAGGCCCCGTGGTGAGTGCCACCCGCCATTTTGTCACCCCCCTCAGTGGTGACACCTGGGGTGGCCCACATCCCCCCACTCCCTTCCTCCACCGCTGCCTGGCAGAGGAAATACTTCAGCAGAGCTGGTTGAATGAGCCTTGCTTCCTATCTCAAGCGATTCTTGCAGCCAGCCTGGGTGGGATGTTAGTATCCAAAATGCCTATGTAAAGGGTTAATTGCGAGAGCTGTAGAACTCTGTGATGTCATATGCTCTGTGGCTGTTATGGCCATTATTTCCGTTATGGCAGTTAACTGAACAGTCTAAACAGTCAGAGCAACAAGTATGTCACGTTGTGCTGTCTGTCTCAGAGCTAGTTAGTCCGTAACAGTTTAATCTATGGCTGGATCGACACTGACATGAAAAAAAAGCTCGCTCTCTCTCTCTCTCTCTCTCTCTCTCTCTCTCTCTCTCTCTTTATATATATATATATATATATCAACACAATTTACCATGGGCGATGGATTGCTGCTCTACAGCACCCTCTGGTGTCACATTTTATAACACATTTTTAACGTTATAATTGACCAGTGTAGCTGAGTCCTATTTAAGACGTACAGTGGTAACTCTGGATGCGAACAGGAACCGTTCGGGAGCCCCATTTGCATCCTGAAGAGAACACAACCTGCGTCTGCGCGGGTTGCGATTTGCCGCTTCCGCGCATGCGCGTGACGTCAATTTGAGCATCTGCGCATGCGCGAGTGGCAAAACCTGGAAGTAACGTATTCCGTTACTTCCGGGTCGCCGCGGAGCGTAACCTGAAAACACTCAACCTGAAGCATATTTAACCCGAGATATGACTGTATTAGCAACTTAAGAATCACTTACCTGCATTGTCTCTTCAGTCTGCAACCGTAAGTACACTAAGTAAAAGTTAATGTGTTCTTTAAACTTCAAAAGAGAGTGTCTTGTGTAGTTTTTCTAGGAGGGAAAAGAAAACTCATTAAAGGGTTAAATGACCCAGGGCTGTCTTCCACATACTCTGTAAATGGGCACCAAGGTCTAATTGCCACAGCCTGCCCCTTCCCTTCAACCACTGTCATCCTGCCCCCATTTTCCTCATAATGCTTATTCATTGGCTCTGCTGTGGCAGGCCCTAGGAGCCAACTCCTAGGGGCCAAGGTCTCTGCGCCCCCCCCTCATAAAATACTTGAGGGATTTGATGGGCGTTGCCATTCAAATGGTGTGTGCTTTCCATTTGATCAATTATGGGCTTACCTGCCCCCTCCTATATTTTATTCAAGTTGGCACCCCTTGGCAGACTAGCTTCATTAGACCTCCTCTGCCATCTGTTTGCCACCGGGGGGCTGCCATTCCCTCAGACTGCCTCAGTGGGAGAGATAGCAAGCAGGGCTCATTCATCTCTTTGGCTTTGCTGGAGATGATTTTCCTCTTCCCTCCCTGTTCCTTTCCCCTTGCGTGTCTTTTTATTTTATTTTTTTAGGTTTAGTGGGGACTGTCTTGTTTTGTTTGCAAGTAAGCCGCTTTGGGGGACACGGGTGGCGCTGTGGGTTAAACCACAGAACCTAGGATTTGCCGATCAGAAGGTCGGCGGTTCGAATCCCCGCGACGGAGTGAGCTCCCGTTGCTCGGTCCCTGCTCCTGCCAACCTAGCAGTTTGGAAGCATGTCAAAGTGCAAGTAGATAAATAGGTACCACTCCAGCGGGGAGGTAAATGGCGTTTCCGTGTGCTGCTCTGGTTCGCCAGAAGCAGCTTAGTCATGCTGGCCACATGACCCAGAAAGCTGTCTGTGGACAAACGTTGGCTCCCTCGGCCAATAAAGCTAGATGAGCTAGCAACCCCAAAGTCGGTCACAACTGGACCTAATGGTCAGGGGTCCCTTTACCTTTACCTTAAGCCGCTCTGGGAGCCTTTTTGACTGAAGGTGTACAAATGCTCTAGATCAGGCATCCCCAAACTCGGCCCTCCAGATGTTTTGGGACTACAACTCCCATTATCCCTTGCTAACAGGACCAGTGGTCAGGGATGATGGGAATGTCTGTTCTAGATAAATAAATAACACTCCTTCTGCTGCATGGAACGACTTCATTGGCATAAGTTACTTCTTTAGCATCTCACTGCTACCAGTTTTCTAGTTATGCTCAAGGCGTGCCTCTGATTTCCCCGCCATTCATTTGCTCAGCGCACAGCACATAATGAATGGCCTCGGGTCTGTTGGAGGTGCCAAGAGCTCGCCTTAAACTCACCGCCCTCTTCATCAAGAGCAAGGCTACTGATTTGGAAAATTGTCCTTTGCAAAGAAGCTCACTACAAAAGTTCCTTTCGGCTTTATCGCTTATGTATATATTCATGCTTCACGGAGAGCCCCAGCGTTTAGACTTCGTCACATGCTGCAGTTTAGAGCCGGAAATTTGCCCAGGAGGGAAGAGGATTTAGGTTTATTCTGTTTCAGACACTTGGCTCTTGGGGAACTGAGAAGGCAAGTCGCTGATAAGCACAGATTGTTCCTGCCTTTGCAAATGCTGATAATTAGGCTCTGCACATAGGGCCGGCCTCGCCATTGGGCAAACTGAGGTAATTGGCTCAGGCGGTGGGATCCCACTGGGATCCCGAGGTGGCAGATACCACCACTGTACGTGCCTGAGGCCACGCTTTCCCGCCCACTGCTGCCACTGCAGGAGAAACAAGGAGAGGTGGTGGCAGCAGCAGTGGCAGGTTCCAGTGAGATCTCATAAGCCGTGGCAGAGCTCTGTGCAAGCTTTCATCACTGCTGCTGTTTCTCCAATGGCAGGGGGCCCTATTAATTCCTTCCTAAAACATGAAGGTAGCTTCGTGAATTTAAAAGGAGTTTCTTGTTGTGTTTCTGTTTTATTTTCTCCATAAAGTACAATTGAAAGAAGCAAACTTAAGCCAGCAGTAGCATATGAGGGATTTGGCTCACGCTGATTTTTGCCAGCCAAAGCAAATGCTCCAGACGTGACATTTGCAAAGTGAAGTCAGATGCCAAACTGGGGAAGATGATGTGCCCAGCTAGCATCAGCATGCATACAACTACCATCACAGACTGGTTTCCAGTGCACAAGCTCAAATTTCTGAATGGTGTCAAGAGAGGGTTCCTGCCCCCCCATGCCACTAAGGGTGGATCTACACACAGGAAGAAAACGCTATAAATAAGTCAGAAATTAAATCGTTATAACAAATGGGGGGGGGAAGCACTATGAAAAATCGCATGGAAAATTTTTTGCTCTCCAGCTCCACCTGGTGTTCCATGCTTATAACACATTCAAAATATTGTTTTTTGACTAATGTAGCTGAGTCCCGGGTGCAGCCGGAATCAAAAGCGGGCAGCACAATTAATGCAAACATTACCTTTGCACAGTAGGTGAGGTTCCACACACTCTCACACACATCTTGCGAGCCTTCGTCCAGGGAAGCAAGAGGCATTGTTTCATAGGTTCATAGGTTCAACATTCCAGCCCAGCAAAAAACATTCAGTATGCAAAGCGGGACCATTGGGTGATGTAGCTTGGAGAGAGAGTCTGTGGCCTGGGGAGTGTTCCAAGGGCCAGAATGAGAATCCTGGAGTGGCCGCATGTGCCCCCAAGGCCTGAGGTTCTCCACCCTTGCCTTCAAACAATTGAGATTAAAGATGAAATTGCCTCATGAACAGTTCACATGTTACTTTCTAAACGAAAATGCCACTTTTAAGATTGAGGGTGGGGGAATGGACAAAAAAACAACCACCAAAGTAGCAAATAGCAACACTAGTGTTGAATATTTGCTCGGAGTTGTTTTGGCTCGTGTCGTGAGCTGGTAAACCACATTTCTTTGGAAACGAACAGCACATATTAAAAGGGCCCACTGACTTCAGTGCACTTTGATCGTGCAATCTGAAAGCAAAGAGCGCTTGAGCACATTGCCTACTGGAGACCGCTGATGCAGATGGACGCGAGGAACAAAGAAAGCTGTGTGGGCCTTGCAGATTGTATTTAGAATTCAGATGTACAATAAGGGAGGGGGAAATTGGCACAGGACCTCTGTAAGTTAACACAGAGGGTGCCAAGGGTGGCCTGTGAGAGACACACAGCTGACAGGGTTCATTTCAGGATATTGAAGCCTGCCCATCTGTGCTGGATTTAAACTGCCGGGATACTTTTATTTAGTGAAATGCCACATTTGGGTGCAGCGACAACAGTAATGATTGAACAGATCCTTTCAGTTTGCAGAATCTGATTGATGTGTCAATACTATATGTCATCTACGCATATCCTGAGCTGTTTCCTCTGCAAAAGTACAACTACTTATAGAGCAGAAAACTCTGCCAAATGTAATTCAGCAGAGACAAGGGCAAAGTTCTGCATTTAGACACACACACACACGAAATGGGATGGTAGATACTCGGCGCTGTGGTCTAAACTACTGAGCCTCTTGGGCTTGCCGATCAAAAGATTGGTGGTTCAAATGCCCATGACGGGGTGAGCTCTCATTGTTCGGTCCCAGCTCCTGCCATTCTAGCAGTTCGAAAGCACACCAGTGCAAGTAGATAAATAGGTACCGCTGTGGCAGGAAGGTAAATGGTGTTTCTGTGTGCTTTGGCACTTGTCACGGTGTCCCATTATGCCAGAAGCGGTTTAGTCCTGCTGGTCACATATCCCAGAAAGCTGTCTGTGGACAAACGCCAGCTCCCTCGACCTGAAAGCGAGATAAGCGCCGCAATACCATATTCGCCTTTGACTGGACTTAAAGTCCAGAGGTCCTTTACCTTTTACCTTACTTGGCTTTGCACAACTACATGTGCAAAGGATCTCGGGACTGTAGTAGATGACAAGCTGAACATGAATCAGCCCTGCTCAAGGGCAGAGGACAAAGTTAGGAAAAAAGGGTTTTCAGTTCTTATGCTCACAATGTTAAATAAATAAACCAGAAAACAACACCTGCAACTGCAAGTATCTTATTTTTCCTTCTTTTAATAATTTAAATGTGGGCGAGAGGGGTGACAATAAATTTTCCACACCAGGCACCACCTGGCCTTGCTACACCACTGGTCCAACCCACAGGAATGCAGGAATAATGCACCCTTCCCATACTGGGATCGAACCTGCAACCTTGGCGTTATCAGCACCATGCTCCAACTGACTGAGCTATCCACTATGTGGCTCTGAAGGAATGATTATTGTTCACTAAGCACAAAACAAAATTATAGGCTTTCAAGAATGTGCTAATAGATACAAATGACAAGTGTTCAATCAACCAAATGATGCAGATGCACATATTGATCAGGCTAACAAATGAGACCATTATAGGATGCAGAAGCTGGCCTGCTGGGCCAGGAAACTGCTTGAAGATTTGACCTTTTCCCAAAGGAATCTTCTTTCCTTGGGTAACAGAGACCCAAAGCAGGACTGGCCTGTCCATGAGGTAGGGTGAGGCAGTTGCCTTGGGCAGTGGAAGCCCAAGAGGCAGTGTCTCCATGGGTGCCCTGCCCACCCCGCCACCAGCAGTGGTGCCAGCTTCCGCTGAGATTTTGCAATCTTTGTGGGTGCCACAACCCAACCCAGCTAAGGGGGGGGTGGCAATGGGGAGGTGGGGCCGTGGCATGGCATGGCATGGCATGGTGGCCTGTTTCAGTTTTGTCCTAGGGCAGAGAAATGAAACAAACCACCCCTAACCTGAAGCCTAACACATATCCTTCAAATTATAGTATACTATAGACTACAGTGGTACCGCAGGTTACATACACTTCAGGTTACAGACTCCGCTAACCCAGAAATAGTACCTCAGGTTAAGAACTTTGCTTCAGGATGAGAACAGAAATTGCGCAGCAGCAGCGCAGCAGAAGCGGGAGGCCCCATTAGCTAGACTGGCGCTTCAGGTTAAGAACAGTTTCAGGTTAAGAACGGACCTCCGGAACAAATTAAGTACTTAACCCGAGGTACCACTGTATTGGGGAGCAGTCTGCCCACCTCTGCTCCCTTCTCCCAATTAACCTCCATCTCCAGCATCAGCACCATGATACTAGCAGGAGCTTCCCAGCTTGACATCATCAGGGTGCCACCTCTAGATCTCAGCTTTCAGCCCATACATTTCATGGTCAAAGATGCTTCTGACTTGGCAACCCTAGCTGCATCTGAAATCATAGATTACAGTGGTTCCCAACATTTTTGGCGTGGTGACTCACAATTCCGAATTCACTTGGTATGGTGACCAGTTGATATATTAGCAAAGGAATGCCAGACCTTGGGTCTTCGGCAGCCATTGTCTTCCTGCATTTTAACTGCAGGTTAACCAATTCTACAAGCATTTCTTGGGATATCCAAGCCAAAATTAACTTACCACCTATGAGCATCTTGTTGGGTCCATCATTGAATCATTTGCCTGCCCCCAAAGAGAGGTTCTTTAACATCAAAATGCAAGACCTGATCCTTTCAGTGTTTGGTTACAAGTGTCAACATAGTATTGCAATATTTTGCAGTATTGCAAAAACAAAGTTATAAAGGTTTTGATCACACGCCAGCTAAAGATTAATTATCTGGGGTTTACTTATAAAGCCCACAACCCACAGGCTTTGTGACCCATTTATGGAGCACAACCCACTGCTTGGGAAATGCTGGTCTATGATATCAGCTGTAGGCAGTGCTATTTTTTCTGGGAAAAGAGGTGCCGAAACTCACTATGAATGCCTCCCTTGTTCTCTTATAATGGCAATGGTGCCCACCTGAGTTCTGGTGAGTTCCGGCTGGAAAAAGCCCTGGGTGTAGGGCGGGTGAATATGACTCTGCCAAAACAGTCTCCTGTGTCAAATGGAGGGGGCTGAATTAGACCCATGGGCCAGAGGTTCCCCACTGGTGGCTTAACCCGAGGTTGACACTTCAAAACTGAGTTGGAATAGTCAACTGCCTGAGTGAGCAAGGAGCTGGGAATCAGGGAGAAGGCCTGGAATACCTTATTGCTGGGACAGCATCCTGACCAAAACAGGAAGTCCTTTGCAACTCTTCCTGTCCAGGATTGCCCAATGGCCAGCCTGGCTGGGCGGGGCCTGTTCGGAGCCTGTGAACTCTTCATTGCCCAGATGTTTGGCCAGCTGTATGGGGAAGAGAGAGAGAAGTTGGCTGTAGGGCAAGAGCGCTCTCTCTGGAATTTGCCCCAGGTGTTGGTGTTTAATGGCAAAATGGGGTGAATCAGCAAGTCTGTTTTATATTGGTACTTTTGGCTATATGCTGCGCTAACGAATATTTACACAAAATCCTCCTGCCCGGCAAACATATGATTGATGATAGTATCCATATGGACTTCTGCTTAGAGTTATGGGAGGAATGTAAACCAAGAAAAACAAATAGCCTCGGTCGTAATTAATACCGTAGGACTGCTGCATGTCTCCCACCCCCGATCCCCTCCTTCGCCTTAGCCCAACTGCTGATTGCTTTCTTGGAAAGGGACAAAAAGTGATTGCTCTGTCAGTACAAACCTAAATCCAGAGCAAAGAATGAAAACCTGCCCTTCTCTGCTTTGGTGATGGGCAGGTAGCAATTAGGTCCAGCAATAAGTACAGTGGTGCCTCGCAAGACGAAATTAATCCGTTCCGCGAGTCTCTTCATCTAGCGTTTTTTTCGTCTTGCGAAGCAACCCTATTAGCGGCTTAGCGGATTAGCGCTATTAGCGGTTTAGCGGCTATTAAAGGCTTAGCGGATTAGTGGCTAAAAGGCTATTAGCGGCTTAGCGGCTTAGAAAAGGGGGGGGAGCGGAAAAAAATCGGAACACTCGCAAGACGTTTTCGTCTTGCAAAGCAAGCCCATAGGGAAAATCGTCTTGCAAAGCAGCTCAAAAACGGAAAACCCTTTCGTCTAGCGGGTTTTCCGTCTTGCGAGGCATTCGTCTTGCGGGGCACCACTGTACTTCAGTAATGAGTGCTTTTGATCCCTACACACACACAAACTTTTTTGTTGTTGTAAGGTAGGTCAGTAGAGCTGGTTCCAGGTTATTTTATTCTTTTATTTGTTTAGGGTTAACATAGGAGCATAAAAAGAGCCCTGCTGGACCATCCTGTTGTCGCAGTGGCCAACCAGTTGCTTGTTTGAAGCCCCACAGCAAGACCTGAGGGCGCAGCACCCTTGTGATTCCCAGCAGCTGGCATTCAGAGACATATTGCTTCTGACAGTGTAGATAACACACAGCCACCATAGCTGCAGAGGCGGTTGCACTAGCAAATGGGTTTTAATGTGGCACAGCAGACGAATCCAATGCAACAGCTGCGCTAGTGGCAACTCAGGCAACAGACTGCACAATCTACTGCACAACAGAGTTACCGCCAACCTGCGTATGCATTCTCCAGTGTAACAACGCTCTCCTGGTGCCAAACATTTTCGCTCACAGAGCAAGTCTACCACTAAGTGACTTTAACTGAGCACTATGCTGGATGCAACCCAATGACTGAAAGAGTTGAGTATCATATTATAAGGACTGGCTGAATCTTTATATCCCTCCCTGATCACTGATGTCTTGTGGGAGTTGCTGTTGGTGGCCTACCACGGTGTAAATGCAGGGTTCGTATCCTCTAGGGCAGGGGTAGGCAACCTAAGGCCCGGGGGCCAGATGCGGCCCAATAGCCTTCTAAATCCGGCCTGCGGATGGTCCGGGAATCAGTGTGTTTTTACATGAGTAGTATGTGTCCTTTTATTTAAAATGCATCCCTAGCTTATTTGTGGGGCATAGGAATTCGTTCATCTCCCCCCCCCCAAAAAAAATATAGTCTGGCCCACCACATGGTCTGAGGAATGGTGGACCGGCCCATGGCTGAAAAAGGTTGCTGACCCCTGCTTTAGGAGCTGTACATTCAGTACTGTGGGTCCAGTTCTATGGAACTCCTTCCTAGTTGAGATCAGCCAGGTCTGCTCCCTGTTGAATGTCTGGCACTTGGTGAAGGCTTTCTTATTTCTGTGTTTCCAATGGTATGGCTAATTTCAACCAATTTTATCTGTATGGTGTCTCTTTGTAACCTCAGTGTACACGGCTTAGAAACTACGGTGTTACATGTTAAATTAGGGATAGGCAAATCTATCTGTTTTGGTTTCTCATTTATCTAATCTTAAATTCCATTTTCCACATTGCCACATCAGTTTCCAATTTTAAAAAACCACTAGCATTTTAGTGCAAAATTCTCCTAATGTACAAGTATACCTGCAATTTTGCCTAGCAGATACATTTTTGCAAAGCATTTTTTCACTAATATATGCATTTATGTACATTTTACGTATGCGTGTCAACACACACACACACACACACACACTTTTGTACACATTACTTAGCTGCAGAACTGCATTGCAAAATTCAGAGATGTGTGAATTTTGAAGGATCCCTGCATTTCAGCTAACATATGGTTTGGCAAAGTGTGAATTAGGTATATCCGCCTTTAAATGCAAACGAATTTCTCTCTCATCCCTAGTGGTACATACATTGTGAAACAATAAATGAATGAATGAATGAATAGGAGTAGCATAAGTAGAACAATAGTGAGATGCAACACCAAGTTCTTACGAATAGTTGACTCTCGGTCTCTCTTTTCTTAATGGTTTGGGATTCATCCTGTGGCAGTGTGTGTGTGGGGGAATGGGATCTGCTCCCAGTGGCACGTGTGTGTTCTTTGCCCGAGGAAAGTTGTATCCAGCTTCATTAACATGTACAAGGAGCTGCCAGCCTTTCATCCTGGTCTCAGGCATCATGAATGAATTTAATCTCATCTCTCACATGTTTCTCTGCAATACAGCCTGAAGCCCTTCTGGAGCCCTCCATTGTCTGCTGCAGGATGTCGATTAACCTCAATGATTCTGTTTCTCTTAACCTTGCCACCACAATAGGCTCTCTGTCTCTTCACATTGCCTCTTCCGGAAGCTGAGTACTGCTCTCGACAAATCCCTGCCAACCGTTTCTGCAGTGCAGGAAACAAACCTCGTGATGGCAGCAGTGAGCTGAGAAGAGGTGCCCAGGACACTCAAGTGAGATCTCTCTCTCTCTCTCTCTCTCTCTCTCTCTCTCTCTCTCTCTCTCATCTTTGTGGTTTAATTGTGGTGAGAAATCTCACAGTACGGTGGCGAATCTTCTGTGCTCATCTGCCCATCTGTCCCCCAACAAAACCAATCTAAAAATTAACAAAGAATTTTGCCAGTCAAGATGGTCTTCTTTCAGTTGCACAACTCTTGGTTCTGCAAGACTTGGGACTGTTTGGAACACAACCATGAAAAGTGCACTGGGAGTGCATGGACTCCTGCTTTAAAAATAAAAACGCTTTGTGCGTCCACATCTAATCTTGCCCCTTTCTAAAATTTATTTATTGGTGTGAGTTTTTCTTGTTGTAAATCTACCAAAGAATAGAATAAAACAAAATTGGAATTAAAGGGTTTTCTTAGGGCAGTGGAGGGTGTTCATGCTGTGCGGTGGTACTTTAGTTCTCGAACACAATCCATTCCAGAAGTCCATTCGATTCCCAAAACTGTTTGAAAACCAAGGTGTGGCTTCCAATTGGCTGCAGGAGCTTCCTGCATTCAATTGGGAGCCAGGTCGGATGTTTGGCTTCCAAAAAACGTTCGAAAACTGGAACACTTACTTCCAGGTTTTCGGCGTCTGGGAACCGATTTGTTCGCCAACTAAGCCGTTCGAGAATGAATGTTCGACTGTATTCTGTTGGTGTAGTGTGAGTGGAAATGCTTTGCTAGGGGGCAAGGAATAGGGTCAGTTGGAGGGCGGACTGGGAATTGTTCCTATTTTCATCTGACGAATGTTGGAGGGTATGCATTCAGTTCTGGGGTGTGCCAGAGGCGTAACTTAAGGCAACAACTTCCAGCCATCAGTGGGTGGCTTGCACCACACACATCTAAACAATCCGGTACTTTGCAGTGTGTTAAGTGTCCCTCATTCAAATTCCCACCACTGCTGCAGGTGGCTTTAAAGAAACCACTCCCTCTCAACCCACAGCAGATGTAATTACTACATGTGTCACTTTTCCAGTGCATAGAACGTAAAGCAGGAAGAGGAAAGAAAACCTTCGTTTAAGCCCAAGAACCCTCCCTATTAAACACAAGTGGTCTGCCAACCATAATAAGCTCGCGGGCGCCACCCCAAGAGCAGCACTTGAGAAAATATACTGGTGAGGTGTGCCGTGCCAATTAAATCTCCCTGGCAGGCTAGGCAAACTTCCTAAAAATAACCCCTGCTAATTCATCAGGAGAGATTATCTTGTTAAAATTTGCTCACACCTTGTTCTAACACATTTGCACCCGCGAAATCCAAAGTAGTGATGTTGCAGGGAGAAACCAAGGACACTTCCTTATGTCATAGGAAAATCTTTGGTGACTGGTTTCAGGCTGAATAATAATAGCAATATACAATAATTAAACGCTATTGATCCTCCCTCTCTGTGGTCTCCTCTACTATCAAAATGAGGTAGGCCTCTCTCTGTTCTCAAGGTGTTTCCTTTTTTTCTGTAAAACTATCTATTACCACTAGCAGTGACAGCAATGATATGGGGTAGGTTTTTTTGTGGGGGCATGTTTCACTTGCAAATTATGTTACTTTGCTTGGGGGGGGGGTATCAGTTTTTCCCCAGACAATTATCTGATGCCCTAGAGCAGACTTCCTCAAACTCGGCCCTCCAGATGTTTTGAGACTACAATTCCCATCATCCCTGACCACTGGTCCTGCTAGCTAGGGGTCATGGGAGTTGTAGGCCAAAAACACCAGGAGGGCAGAGTTGGAGGAAGCCTGCCCTAGAGAGTGATCTCATTTAGCACATTTATTTGACTTTTATTTAGCTAACAAAGCTAAAAACTTTGAAACTGCCTCGCTTGTGTAATATTGTATTTGCAGTTGGCATCAATTCATTGTTACGAATGAATTTATGAAATGGAAGGTTTTTTCCATGGGAAAATAAGGCATTGGAAAGTTTCCCAGAAAATTTTCCGCCCCACATCACTGAGTGATAGTACACAGCACACCCAAACACACACACACGAGAGAGAGAGAGAGAGAGAGAGAGAGAGAGAGAGAGAGAGAGAGAGAGAGAGTTGTAGTACCTTGAAAATGAAACCATGGGCCAAAGCCCAGCTATCTATAAAATACCACATGAATCTGTGCTTTGACTATAATAGACTTACTCTTCTGGAATTCTGCTACCAACAGATATAGCAGTTCTTTCCCCCTACAACATTAACACAACAACAGTGATAACTGAGAATGGGGGAAAAACCCACAAATGCATTCCAACATACAGTCACAGAAGTAAAGTATGTATAGAAAGCAATGGTAGCCTCAGATATTAGGGGTCCTTGGGTAAGATGTCCTTCAGCAGACCCCCTTCCTAATCACCCTGGCCCATTTGCCGGCCTTCTTTGGGCATCCTGTTTGTGTGGAGAGATGGTGGGAGGGTGGGAGGGAGGACCTGTCAATTTCAGTTTTTCAAATATTAAGTTCGGTTCTCCACATTTCCACATCAGTTCACTATTCTTTTAAAAGCCGTCATGAATATTCACCAGCATTTTTGTGTGGATTTCTCCTATTTGCATGGTTGTATGCAATTTTGTCCAATAAGCATATTTTTATGAGGTAAATTGCTCTAAAAGAATGCATCTGTTTCTTTTAAAACTCATATATACATTTTTTAAAGCACAGTTTACCTCATCATATGCCTTTTTGAACACATTATTCGGCTGGAGAACTGCGCTGCAAAATTCGGAGAAGCGTGAATGTCAAAGGGATGGCTGTGTTTCCCTTCTCATATTATTTCAGAAAAGTGCATATTAGGTAGGTTCACCTTTAAATGTGAACTGAATTGAATTTATCTACCCATTCCTCCTTTCATGGAAAACCAGCGAAGGAATTTGGGGGGCAAATTCAAGCATGCTAAGCTCTGCCCTGTCACCCCTTCCATCACCTTCCATGAGTGGAAGGGCAAAGCTCTGGTCCAGGGAGCTTCCTGTACCTGGAAGCCATGATAGTCAGAGTGTAATTCTCAGCTTTCCCACTCACCCCCCTCCAAGCTTGTTCTTTGCTTCAGTTTGTTTTTAAACTGAACGTTAAATTTTCCATCGTCCTAATTAGCTGCTGGTGTAAAGATGGGGGGATGAAGGATTTTTAAAGATGCTGATGTTTATTATTATTTGCTTAGTGGGCCAATTTACAGGTGGATTAATTTGCCTGGTGGTTTCTAAAAGAGAAGCTGTAACCAGATTATACAAGTTTCATATCATGATATATATTGCTTCTGGCATTTGGGAATTTGGGGAGGCGTGTTCCCTAGCTGTACAGTCAAGCCATTTTGACATGGCCTCTTATAGGGACAAAGCAATTAACTTTCTTTTCACTTTTCTTTCTGTTACTGATAGTTGGAAGTTAGGTCCAGATAAGCCTCAGAAGATACCCAACTCCAATAAAGTTATTGTTGATAATTGGTCCCAGAAGCAGCATTATTATCCTTACACAATAAGGATGTGAGCTACCAAGCCCAATTCAAAGTTTTGCTGTTAGAATACAGAGCCCTAAACCAAAGACTGAGAAACTCAGGCTGAGGCCGGATTTAGGTTTGATGAGGCCCTAAGCTACTGAAGGTAATGGGGCCCTTTATATGTCTTTTGTCGACAACAAATTCCAGTGTGATTTTTCAATTATCCTGTTGTTTCTTTCTTTCCTAGAAACTCGCTGTGGACTGGCAGAGGATGGCTCGTGGGCTGGCATCACTTTACAGGCCACCATTTTGAGTAACACTGCCCTAAATGACGTTGGACTCAAGTAACTGGTGTTATGTGCATTTTGATAAGCGGGACAGGTCTTGCTCGTTGTCCCACCTGCAACAGAGGCAACAAAGGTGGTGAGACCAGACAGGGGATTCTCGGTGGTGGCACCTTCCAAGCATAGCTGTCAACTTTTCCCTTTTTTTAAGGGAAATCCTATTCAGAATAAGGGAATTTCCCTTAAAAAATGGGAAACGTTGACAGCTATGCTTCCAAGTGAAATTCTGTCACGATCTTCAGTAGAAATATTTCAGAGGAGGTGAAATATCTTTTTACAGTGGTACCTCAGGTTACAGGTGCTTCAGGTTACAGACTCCGCTAACCCTGAAATATTACCTTGGGTTAAGAACTTTGCTTCAGGATGAGAACAGAAATCGGGCTCCGGCGGTGTGGCGGTAGCGGGAGGCCCCATTAGCTAAAGTGGTGCTTCAGGTTAAGAACAGTTTCAGGTTAAGAACGGACCTCCAGAACGAATTAAGTACGTAACCCGAGGTACCACTGTATTTGGCTAAGGTGTTGGCCCATCAGATGAATTACTTTTGGGGTGTTATTTTACAGATGCTATTGCATTGATTTTTTTGTAGCTCGATTAGGATTCCGTGTTTTCAAAGGATGCTTTATACTTGCTTTATGCTCTTTATACTTATCTCTGCTCTTAACCACCCCGTGCTCCAGAGCAGCAAGATATAAATGTCCTGTTTAAATAAAATTAAACAAGTTAAGTAGAATTTGGGAAGGCTGCCAAGTGGCCTTCACTACTTAAACCACAGACCTTAAAACCAAAGCAGTAAATCGGGAAAGCCCCCCTGAAACCCAAAGAAACAAATGCTTTTTTTGTGCTCCAAAATGCACCTTTTTCTTCATAAGAGGAACATGGAGTTTATACAAAGAATACTGTATGTGTTTCCACTCCACCGGTACAATGCGAAAAGAGGATTCTGCTGTTTGTTTTTTCCTCCTGCAAACAAATTTGCTGATGTGAAGAAGCCAGAGTTATTGTTTTACAAACTATGATTGAGTGTACGCTTTGAAAATATGCACAGAAATTGCACCTTGGAGCTTAGGGACAAAAGTCCTGTCTTCCTTTGTTCCTTCAGCAGGAAAGCACACAGAGATGTTTTAATTTTTATTTTTTTGGCCTGTAACTGGTTCTTCCTGGAGGTAGAACTTTTCCCTGTTTCAAAAATAAATAAAGAGAAAATGCTTTCAGTGAAAACCTCCCAAACGCTGCAGCTTCACTGGAATAACCCTCATAAGATGCCACTTTGTTTTACGTCTGTAACAAGATACAGTGATAGCATAAGTGAACTTGACCTCACCCTAATCTTTGGGCTCAGACAGTGACCTCTGTTTGAAAAATCTCCCTTTCAAGTGCCAGATCGAGACCAAGACCAATCAGATAAAGCAGCGTATCCTGGAGGCTTACATCTCAGCTGTCCACATATTTAACCCTGGTGACAGAAAATCAGATCCCTTCTTTGTCCGGTGGGGTTAGCGGGATCACGGTTATGACATGGATTTCTTAAGAGGCTTTTGGAGAAGGAGGCCACCAAAATAATTTCCTGGATTTTGTGCCGTTTCACACAATGTGCACCAATGGTCACACATCTACCCGCAAGTCCTCAACAGGGTTGGCTGACACACAAGTATGTTCCTAGCTTACTGAAAGCAACATGAATGGGCCACCCTGATCTGAACATCACAGCGGGATTCCCAAGAGTCATGTGTCACAGAAGACACTCCTCTGTTTGGAGATACAGTCATACCTCGGGTTACAGACGCTTCAGGTTCTGCGTTTTCGGGTTACGGATGCACCGAAACCCGGAAGTACTGGAACAGGTTACTTCCAGGTCTCAGAGCTCGCGCATGTTGGGATACTGCCAGGGAGATAAAGTCCATCATGGCCCCCAAGCCGGCTGCTGGACGATCCATCGATCCCTGTAGTCATGCAGTATGAGCTATTAGCGACACGAGTTTCCTGGAAATACCTTGCCACATTCCAGGGCTCATGCACACTCTTATCAGCAGATAATGCACAGCAAAAGTCGCACCCAGGAGAGCATTATTTACAAGTTTTTATTCAGCGTTGATCAGAACAAAGCAAGACATGACTGTTCTGCGTCAGTGTCTTCGACAGAGAGAGAACGAAAGCAATAGCAAACATAAACATCCTGTGAACAGGAAATACGCAGGCAGTGACACAAACATCCTGCTCCCTTTTAAGGTGGAACGGAAATATCCTAACAGCGTATGCGCACAAATGCTAAATCGCACTTTGCACATGCGCAGAAGCATCAAATTGCAACCCGTGTGTGCGCAGACACTGGGCTGTGGGTTGTGAACGTGCCCCTGCACAGATCACGTTCGCAACCCGAGCGTCCACTGTATTCTCTAGTTAATGGTCTGCTTGGTCCATGTTCAGATTAAAAGCAAAGAAGCACAAGAGGATGCATCGAAGTTGCCTGTCTGTAGTTAGCAGCAGAGACTGAGCAGCAACGTGGCTGTCAAGCTTCAGGGAATCAGCTTCCTCCCCCCGTGGCAGTAGATAAGCAGAAGAAAGGAAAAGGAGTCTTCTTGCCAGTTAGAAACTTTAATAATCACAGCGAGAGAACAAAGAACACATCTCCTAGAAATGGCGGGGCTCCCAATTAAGGATCACACCCCTTTCTGTCCCAATTAATCTATGTCACTCCTATGTCTTGTAATCTGACTTTGTACGCTCTGTGCTTTCTGTGTAATCAAACAACCATTGATTAATTATTCTATACTATTCTATACTGCTCACTGGAAGGACAGACCCTGAAGCTGAGGCTCCAATACTTTGGCCACCTCATGAGAAGAGAAGACTCCCTGGAAAAGACCCTGATGGGAAAGATTGAGGGCACAAGGAGAAGGGGATGACAGAGGACGAGATGGCTGGACAGTGTTCTCGAAGCTACTAACATGAGTTTGACCCAACTGTGGGAGGCAGTGGAAGACAGGAGTGCCTGGTGTGCTCTGGTCCAGGGAGTCACGAAGAGTCGGACACGACTAAACGACTCAACAACAACAACAAAATGACTAAACAACAGCATTCTATACTATTCTATTCAAGATAAGGTCAGAGACACATTGGAGATTAAGTAAATGCAAAATTAAGATGAGACAAAGGTAAAGGTAAAGGTGCTTTCGAACTGCTAGGTTGGCAGGAGCAGGGACCGAGCAACGGGAGCTCACCCCGTCATGGGGATTCGAACTGCTGACGTTGTTTGACTATGTAATCAAACAACCATTGATTAATTATTCTATACAGCCCAAGATAAGGTCAGAGACACATTAGAGATTAAGTAAATGCAAAATTAAGCATGAGACTAAAGCACGGGCTAAAGAAAAAGTCCTCCTTTTTTTAAGAAACTTTTTTTTTAAGGCACACAGAAAACATCTGTGTCTTATAAGTGGTCTAATTCAGCAATATTTCACAAGTCCCACCTGTGTTATATTTCCCTGGTCTCTGCCCATCCGTTCCCTGTCACCAGCAGCAAAGTGAATAAAAAGTATAGCAGCTGGTGTCAAAGTATATGGGGGGGAAAGAGCTGCGGTTTTATTGCCATAACAATTTTCTTCAAGACGTTTTAAATGTCCATCGCAGAGAGTCCATATGTTATGTTCCTCTAAGGAGGTGCACTGTATGCCTCTATGTATTGCCAAGATAAATGTGAGGGGTTTTATAGAGTGGCAGAGAAAAGGGGCTTTGTAAAACCTTGTAATTTGAGTGCCTAATAAGCTACTCCATTGCCCCAGGACATCAATAGCTTGCAGACAATTGAGGTGGAAATTGCATTGACAAGTAAGAGGCAGAAGTATTAAAAAAACCCACACACTTTGGGGAATTGAGGATGGTATTCTTCCACAAGTACTGGGCATGGTGAAAGTCAAGGCATGATACACAACATGTAGGCAATATCTGGATTGAGTGTGCAGACATCAGTGATTGTAGTTGCACATCAGAGTTACAAAAGAGCCTTTTTTTCTTTTTTAATGAGCATAAGGCATAACATAGAGTTTGGCTTTCTGCATACACTTCCTTGGCCCAGTATACCTGAAGGAGCATCTCCACCCCCTTCGTTCAGCCCGGACACTGAGGTCCAGCACCGAGGGCCTTCTGGCGGTTCCCTCTCTGCGAGAAGTGAGGTTACAGGGAACCAGGTGGAGGGCCTTCTCGGTAGTGGCGCCTGCCCTGTGGAATGCCCTCCCATCAAGGAAATAAACTACTATCTGACTTTTAGAAGACATCTGAAGGCAGCCCTGTATAGGGAAGCTTTTAATGTTTGATCTTTTATTGTGTTTTTAATATTCTGTTGGGAAAGGTATAAATAATAAATTATTGTTATTACTATTATTATTATTATTATTATTCTCCATTTAAGCAAGCAAAGGGCATTATTTGTCATGGTTGGACTCAGAGGAACGGTGGGAGGAGCCAGCTGTGGAACCCCCAAGGGAAGAAGGCTCAGAGTCCAGGGACTGGTAGTGAGATGGCAGTGAGTCGTCAGAGGGAGAAGACTGGGAGGAGGATGGGTCAGAAGCTGAAGAGGTCACAGGGCTTAGTGAGCTGGGAGAGACTGTGATGGAGAGAAATCCAGAATCAGACACAGAGGCACAAGCCAAGAAGTAGACATGAGTCAGGCTTGAGATGAAGCCAGAGTGCCTCCCCCTCCGGCAGTGACAAGCTCCTCTCACCCCTGGTATCCGAGAACCAGAAAGGGTATGAAGAGGGAGGAGCAAAGACAGGCAAAGGCGATGGAGTCTCAGAATGCTTGGGAAGGACCTGGGGATAGGTGAAGGAGGTTTAGGCAACTGTGGGAAGGGGGGAAATTCAGTCCACATAAAGGCAAGATCTACCAGAACAGGCTGATGTGCTTACTAATCCTGGCCTCCTGAGCAAACCTTGTTTCCTTTAATGAAGAGTTACCATATTTTTTGCTCTATAAGATGCACATTTCCCCCTCCAAAAATTAAGGGGAAATGTGTGTGCATCTTATGAAGCGAATGCAGTCTCCTTGGCTTCAGCGATAGCAACGCGAAGCCTCCAGAGCACAGCGGGAGCTCCTGCCACGCTCCGGAGGCTTTGGGTTGCCTTCTGCTGAAGCCTGGAGAGCAAGAGGGGTCGGTGCGCACTGAGCCCTCTCGCTCTCCAGGCTTCAAAGATAGCCACCTGAAGCCTCCGGAGTGCAGCGGGAGCTCCCTCTGCACTCTGGAGGCTTTGGGTTCCTTCACTGAAGGGTAGGTGCCCCTTCAGCTAAGGCGCAGTGCCCCTTCAGCTAAGCGGGAGGAGAAATGGAAGGGGCTTTGTTTCTCCTGCCGCTTCACTGAAGGGGTGCTGCGCAGAGAGGGAGAGAATTTTTTTTCTTGTTCTCCCCCTCTAAAACAAGGTGTGTCCTATGGTCTGGTGCGTCCTATAGAGCGAAAAATATGGTAACTTCACTGATGATGTGTGATTTATTACTGACCTGCTCCTGACACCCGCTCCTGACAGTATCAGAGACCAAGGACACATTTCAGCCGGGAAGAAACACTTGGAGCGCAAAGCAAGACCAGTGAAGGGCGTGGCCTGTGGAAAGGAGGTGTGGCCTGGGAAAAATTCTGTGGGTAACATAATGGAATCTGGAGGGCAGTATTCTACCCCCACTTACCAGGTTGGTGAAAGTTGAGCTAATTTAGATCTTGCTCATTGCCTTCAATCATGAACCTTCCTTCATAACCTGCCAAGTATTATGGAGCGTGGAATAACTTTTCCAGACATAAAACTACCACAGTTCATTGTTGCATGGTGATCTGTGGCTGTATTCATCTTTCGCCTTCAGCAGAAAGTCAAGCTGGAGTTCTCACGCATGACTCATGCTTACTTAAGGTATGCCCTCCATATGTCTCAGAAGAAACATTTGCTTGGGGAACGGCACTACCTGGTGCTTGAAAGGGAGCCCTTCTTCTTCCTGCCATTAGCACTGTGAACTATTTATGCCACAAAGCAAAAAAAAAAAAAGGCAGAAAAGTTTAAGCTTTGCAGCTTTGAAGTTGAAACCTCAAGCAGATGTCAGCTTGCTGACCCAACACCCCACCTAATGCTTTATTTTGGCTTCCTGCTTATCCTGTCGCCTGTTTTTCTCATTAAGGAGCCTCTCTGGTGAACCGCAGAATCCAAACGCAGACAATCTGCAACATGAGGGTCATCATCCTTTAACAAATTGATCCTTGATGCTCTCTGGCTCATTCTTAGAGCAGAGAAATGTGGGAAGGACACCATTTTGGAAGGTTAGGAATATGTGAGGCTCATACCATCCGACATTTCCTTACCTGAAATCGTGACACGTGTTGCTCCCGGGTGGGTCATGTGACCTGTGCCACACTCTTACCCCAAAAAATGTGGGGTGAGAGGAGCGCAGGGTGAAAGAGTGGGGCAAGAGCACAGCGCTGGCACTCTGAGTTCATCATAGTGTCGTATCAGAGTGCTGGACCTTCGACACTCTGCCACGACTCTCCTCATGAGTGCCAGAGTGGGAGTCTTTTGGTCCACTGCTCTGGTGCAAGGACTTGCATCAGAGCACTGGACCAAAAAAAGGGGACACCTGGAAATCAAACAGAAGCTGGGATTGGGTTCTGTGATTCCAGGATATCCCACTTAAAATGGGGCAGTTGATGGGTATGTGCTTGTTCCTCAGAAGCAGTGTTTCCCAAACTTGGGTCTACATCTGTTTTTGGACTACAGTTTCCATAATCTCTGACCACTGATCTTGTTAGGTATGATGGGAGTTGTAGTCCAAAAACAGCTGGAGACCTAAGATGCTGAGAAGCATCTATATCTAGCTAGCTCATTGGTTTTATATAAGACCATGCTGGACCATGCAAAGACTCATCTCGTCCAGCTTTCTGTTCTCACAGCAACCAACTAGATGCCTCTTCTGGGAAGCCCACAAGGTGGACATGAGTTCAACAGCACTTTCCCTGCCTGTGATTCTCAGCAACTGGTATTTTATTCATCCAAGGACTTGCCGCAGTTGGAAACTTCAGCCATTTCAAGGGCTGGTGATGAAACACAGAGGCAGTTTGCTGGAACATCAGACTCTGTCATCGCTTCTGTTTTACTGGCTAGTGATTCTGGGCTTGATTAAAGGTGTTGCTGGTACTTACCTTGAAAGTCTTCTGTGGTTTGGGATGGAGATGTGCATCACCAAAAGCGCAACACGAGGACACAGATTTGTAAAAAATCTGAATATGCTAATTTATTGGTAGAGTGATACCTAGGGATGGAAGAATCTGGTGATTTTAGTTCATTCCATTTCTCCTCCTTCCAATTTTCAGTTCAGTTCTCCATATTTCCTCAGCAATTTTCATTTTTGGGGGAAAAAATCCTCGTGAACTCTTCAGCATTTTTGTGCAAATTTCTCCTAATAAGTACAATTTTGTGTGCAGTTTTGAATAACTCAAATATTTTTGGGAGCATTTTCTCACAATATAGTGCATTTTTGTATGTTATTTTCACAGATGTATCCATATTTAAGTTCTAATATATGTGCTTTTGTCAATGCTGGTTGGTTGAAGAATTGTAAATCCAAAGTAAGAGCACAGAAAAATACAGCCTTCACATCTCCTCTCTGGAATAATAATATTAATAAAGCCCCTGTTGATTAAGAATCTCACTTTCAGCGATGCATTCAGAGATCAACCGCGTCCACTGTTAAAATACGGCCATCAAAGTCTGAGAATTCACATATTGCTTATTTTGGAGGGCTTTGGTGTAATTGCAGAAATTTTCAGGAAACCCTACTCCGCTTTGCTATTTTTAAACTTCAGGAATGCAATAAAAGCTGCTCGCCACTTAATGGAAATAAATGATTATTGATTTTCTCACAGTTACTACGAGCCAAGTAAAACAAGCCTTAAATCAGGACTGGGAAAGCGGGACAGTATGGCAACAAAGATCCAAAGATACATAACAGTCTGGATAATGGTTTAACAACAAAGAACTAGCATATGATTGACTAGTACATTAGACCCACAGCTAGATCAAAATAAATAATGGAAGGGTTCACTGCGGCAAACAATATAGACTGCTATTATACCGCTGTATGGATACCACAAAGCAACCGCAAAAATTGTTTGCTGTCAATCTCTTTTCCTATAATGGCAACATTATTGGATTCATCAAGGGCAGGGTTCTCCCCCCCCCCCCCCAAATTAGATTGCCATGCTGGAATACAGGATTACAAAAAAACCTGGTTGGTATCCAACTGAGTCCCCATCTGCACTATACATTTGAAGCAGTATCATACTGCTTCAAATAGTCATGGCTTCCCCCCAAGAATCCTGGAAACTGTAGTTTGTTAAGAGTTATTAGGAGACATCCGCTACACCATTCCCCTCACAGAACTACAACACCCAGAGCTCCCTGGGAAGGAAGATTGACTGTTTAACCACACTGGGAATTGTATCTCTGTGAGCCAAATAGGGGTCTCCTAACGACTCTCAGCATCCTTAACAAACAACATCTCCCAGAATTCTTTGGGGGAAGCCATGTGACTGCTTGCGAGGGACACGGGCGGCACTGTGGGTTAAACCACAGAGCCTAGGACTTGCTGATCAGAAGCTTGGCGGTTCGAATCCCTGCGACGGGGTGAGCTCTCGTTGCTCGGTCCCTGCTCCTGCCAACCTAGCAGTTCAAAAGCATGTCAAAGTGCAAGTAGATAAATAGGTACCACTCTGGCGGGAAGGTAAACAGCATTTCCATGCACTGCTCTTGTTCGCCAGAAGCAGCTTAGTCATGCTGGCCACATGACCCGGAAGCTGTACGCCGGCTCCCTCGGCCAATAAAGCGAGATGAGCGCTGCAACCCCAGAGTCAGTCACGACTGGACCTAATGGTCAGGGGTCCTTTACCTTTATGTGACTGCTTATAAAGTGATATGATTCTGCTTTAAATGTATGGTGTAGCTGAGGCCTAAACCACACACCAGTTTGAGTCCATTGAATTCAATGGATCTAGAATTTTTTTTCCCTTTTCTCATGGTGATCAGTATTGTTTTGTGTGTGTACACACACACACACACACACACACACACACACACACACACAAAATAATAATAATAATGAGTGGTATCCAATGTTCTTCATACTCAGAATAGACTCATGGGAATCACTGGGTGTAAGCAACTTACTGATCTCAGTGAGTCTTCTCTATAATATTGAATATCATCCCTTATCTGTATATTATTATTATTACTATTATTATTATTTACACAAAACATATTGATAACCAGGCAAAAAAGGAAATTAAAGGGCAAGGAAGGAGAGTAAGTTTTTTAAAAAACATTTTCAAAAAGACTGTTTAATACAGTTTAGAACAGGAAGAACAAAAATAAATGGCTTGAATTCTGTACATGCTTTCTGAGGAGTAAGCCCTGTGGACTATACAAGAACCTGGTATTCAGAAGCAGACTACCTCTGAATATGGAGGTTTCACATAGTCACCATAACTAATAGCTGTCAGTCGTTCTATCCTCCTCCATAGCTCTAGCCCTCAGCTCCAGCTTGCTGCTTTTAACAGAGTGCCACTATTTTCCTCCTGCCTACGCCATCCCCATCTGCTCAACCCTGCTTCATCTCCGCTAACTATCTCTGTTGAAGGAGGGGCTCATACCCACCTGCTGGCCAACACAGAGTACTTGCTTTGTTAATCTCCCATTACCTTCCTTTTGTTCTTCCTAATGGCTCTTTTCCCAGGCGATTTCCTGAACATGGGAACCTGAGCCCAACAATTAAGTGTCTGACTTACATTCTACCACTTACTTCAATTCTAACACTTACTAAATCCAGGAATTTAGGGAAACCTGGCACCTACAATTCATAACAATCCATTTCCTTGTCATGCAGAAGACCCCAGATTCTGACATCTCAAGGTAAGGCTGGGAAAATCTGAAACCCAGGGGAGTGCCTGTCACTCCATGTGGAAAATACCGTGGTAGATGGATGAACAGTCTGTCTCAGCGCAAGGCAACTTCTTTTGTTTTGAGTATCTCTCTCCAGAATGGTTCAACATGAGCATGACAGCTTGGATTTATTTATTTCTTTAAAGTGAGAGAACACAGGTAAAAACATCCCAAAACACTGGTGTTTTTTTTAAAAAAAAGAAAAGGAACAATAGTGTCTCAAACAATACACTTACATGTTGTATTTCTGTTTCTTCCTTGGAACTGAACCTCTCCTGCCATTCTAATAAGAAGCAGAATGATAACAAATTACACACACACACACACACACACACACACACACACACCACTTGCCAGATGAAAAGGATCCAAGCTCAAGTCACACTCCCAATTTTTTTTTTAAAAAAGTCATAAAAGCGCCGCATTGTTTGAAGTCGGAGACCCAGCAAGGAACGAGCTGCTTTCATATGCGATCGTTAGCCTCCTTCCTTTTCCCTTTCCAGTTGCCCTTCGGGGCGCTCCCCTTATAAAAGTGACAGGACGGGTTAGATCGGCAGCAACTTCTGATTAGCACATGGCAAGCTCTGCTTCTCATTAAGAGGGATCACTTTGCCGTGAGCCCTCGTCGTCCCAGGTAGTTCCAGCCATTTGTTTCACGAGGCTCATCTGGCAGAGAGATCCCGGTGTCTAGCTTTCCTTTCTGTTTTATGATTGCAAGGTTTTTACACACACACACACACACACACGTACGTTGGTCCTTCTGGACCTTGGTGAAATAAGGATCCTTCAAAGCAATACTGGCCCACCCTTCATACTGGGATGTTGAATTTTAGGCCCCATTTAAAGCACTATCACACCACTTTAGGCAGCCTCCCTCCAAACAATCCTAGGAACTGTGGGGTTTTTATAAGGTTCTAAGTAGTGATGTATGGAAGTGAGAGCTGGACCATAAAGAAGGCTGGCTGCCGAAGAATTGATGCTTTTGAATTCTGGTGTTGGAAGAGACTCTTGAGAGTCCCATGGACTGCAAGAAGATCAAACCTATCCATTCTGAAGGAAATCAGCCCTGAGTGCTCACTGGAAGGACAGATCGTGAAGCTGAGGCTCCAATACTTTGGCCACCTCATGAGAAGAGAAGACTCCCTGGAAAAGACCCTGATGTTGGGAAAGATGGAGGGCACAAGGAGAAGGGGATGACAGAGGATGAGATGGTTGGACAGTGTTCTCGAAGCTACCAGCATGAGTTTGAGCAAACTGTGGGAGGCAGTGGAAGGCAGGAGTGCCTGGCATGCTCTGGTCCATGGGGTCATGAAGAGTCGGACATGACTAAACAACTAAACAACAAAGAGTTGCTAGGAGACCCCTATTTGCCTCACAGGCCTACAGTTCTCCAAGGGGTTTAACAATCAAACCTTCTTCCTAGGGAATTTGGGGAATTGTAGCTCTGAGGGGAATAGGGGTTCCCAGGATTATTTGGAGGAATCCACGACTGCTTAAAGTGGCATAATACCGCTTTAAATGTATAGTGCAGATGCAGCCTTGGTGTGGAAGAGCGAAAGGGGCTATTTAGAAACCATATGGACTTGATGCTTCTTGTATGAATGTAGCAACATGACTGTGGAGCAGTTGCCCTATGGCCAAAAGAAACCTTCCTCTTCCCTGACATAAATGCTTACAAATGCTGGCATACAATATGAAATAATGTTATTATTTCCATAATTTATTTATTATGACATCCTCTCACACCCTCTTACACAATTTGAAAAGGATTGCGCACAAATTCAAGCTTATCTTGAAATTTTCAAAAAATTAATCTCCGTCAGCGTAGGTCATTTGTTCTTTATTTTATGATTATATTTTTTTTGATGTGTTAATGATTTTATTATGATTATTATTTTATGTGTTGATGGGTGAAAACAACAGTATCATCAACTTAAAGGGCAAAAAATAAAATAAAATCAGATACTGAATTCTGGCTATACTGTTGCACAGTATAATCATAAATACGCCAAGTCCTGGTTCATCTTGTAATTTCAGCTACAAGGAATCCGAATTTTCCTTCCTGGAAGATCCAAATGTAAGAACCTTGTTCAATTCGCAATTCAGTGGTACCTCGGGTTACATACGCTTCAGGTTACATACGCTTCAGGTTACAGACTCCACTAACCCAGAAATAGTACCTCAGGTTAAGAACTTTGCTTCAGGATGAGAACATAAATCGTGCTCTGGCGGTGCGGCAGCAGCAGGAAGCCCAATTAGCTAAAGTGGTGCTTCAGGTTAAGAACAGTTTCAGGTTAAGAACAGACCTCCAGAACGAATTAAGTTCTTAACCTGAGGTACCACTGTATAGCCAATTACAAATATATTATATATATGCATCTCTCTCTCTCTCTCTCTCTCTCTCTCTCTCTCTCACACACACACACACACACACGAAAACAACACACGTACACACATCAATGGACTGGACTTCCAAATAATTCAGCTGGTCTGAACTTGGAGATGGGGACCTTTTCTTTTTTCCCACTTCCCAAAGCCCCAAAAATAGCACATGAGAAAGATTACAGCCATCTTACTACACAAACAAATGCTTTTGCCAGCAGTTTGACAAGCTTGGCAGCAGCACTAACAAAAAACACTGAATAAAACAGAAACTGAAAAGGGGAAAAGGAGGGGTGGGTGGGAGAGACGCTGATGGAAGTTTGAGGGAGCAACACCAGGTTTATTCACTTAAAATACCCGAGCCATTAGGTAATATAGCTCAGAAACACTTGCTCATTCAATAAATACATGCCTGTTTGCAAAATAAAGAAATAAATTAAAGAAAAGCAGGGAAAGTGTTCCACAGTTCACCACACTTCATTGTTTCCCTCGTTTTCTTCTGGATTCAACTTCCAGATGCAGGTCACTTTTATGCTTGAAAAGGTAAGATGGAAATTTTCTCAGTTCCCAAAAATGAGGAGTAGGAATCCTCTAGGACACCCAGCAAATTTGATGGCAAATTCTTCTGGCCACACCTACTGTACATTTAAAGTACAGGGCTTCCTCGAAAGAATCCTGGGAACTGCCGTTTACCCACCACCGGGCTACAACTCCCAGCACCCTTAACAAACTACAGTCCCCAAGATTTTTTGCGGGGAGCCATATGCTTTAAATGGGTGCTACGGGTGTGCCCTGATGAGTATGAATCTAGTCAGCACAGCACCATACTGCAAAAGAAGGTGATGCTTGCCAGAAGCCCAAGGGATGGAGAAGTACCCAAAAATCCTTTGGAACAAAGCCTAGGGGAAGGGGAACCGGGCATGAAGACTGATCACATTCAGTGAGTATGGGAAAGTAGAAAACTGAGAGGTGGATCTATACATGGGGGGCGGTGCTATAAATAAGTCAGAAATTAAGTAAAGGTAAAGGCACCCCTGACCATTAGGTCCAGTCGTGGCCGACTCTGGGGTTGCGGCGCTCATCTCGCTTTATTGACCGAGGGAGCCGGCGTACAGCTTCCGGATCATGTGGTGAGTATGACTAAGCCGCTTCTGGCAAACCAGAGCAGTGCACGGAAACACCGTTTACCTTCCCGCCGCAGCGGTACCTATTTATCTACTTGCACTTTGACGTGCTTTTGAACTGCTAGGTTGGCAGGAGCAGGGACCAAGCTCACCCCATCGCGAGGATTCGAACCACCAACCTTCTGATCGGCAAGTCCTAGGCTCTGTGGTTTAACCCACAGCGCCACCCATGTCCCTCAAGTCAGAAATTAGTTATAAAAAAAACACCCTATGGAAAAGCGCATATAAAAATTTCCTGCTCTCTGGCGCCATCTGGTGTTGCATGTTTATAGCGCATTGAAATCATTTCTTTACTAATGTAGCTGAGTCCTGGGATTTGGTGGTGGTCGCCATGCCCCTTTCCCAAATAATGCTCCCGCAATGCCTGCTCTGCACTCTTGTCAAGTGCTTTGCCCCTAAAGGGCCACTTTGAACTCACTAAAGGGTGCCCTGTGATAATGTTCCTTGCTTGCTAGATGGTGTGTGTGTTTAGAACCATCTGCCTTCAATGGCTGAAATGTAGCCTAAAGCCTGCTACAGAAAAGAAAGTGGCTTCTATGGCTCCACCCACTTTTGTCTTTGGCCCCTCCCACCACTGAGGTGTGGCCCCCAGAAGGTTGCTGATGAGGAAACGTGGCCCTTGGACTAAAACCTTCTGCAAACATTATCTCTCCAGAACCAGGAGAAGGAATTAACCATGCACCAGTCTCCAGAGAGATAATGTTTGCACAAGCTTTAAATCAGAAACAAAATGACGTACTGCAGGTTTAATTTAAGAGGAAATAATTCAGAGAATGAAAACCATTTGGTATCCTTAAATAGTTTCTGGAAGGTTGTTCGTGGGGTAGAAAGATGAGGTCTATTTCTTGTCGCTAGCTTCGGATGAATCAAGGGTATATTTAGTGCGGTTATTTGCACATTGTCAAAAAGCGGAAATGCAACTGCAAAAGGGAGAACAGAACAGGACAGAGATTTGCATAATATCTGCCTATGCTTATGTATATGTAGAAACACACATTTAGAAACAACGGCTGTAATTTAAATAGAAATACACCTCTCCAGAATGGGGAAGACTATGTTCACACCATATGGTCATACCTTGGTTGTCGAACGCCCTGGAACTTGTACGTTTCGGCTCCAGAAGGATCGGAAAGTGAGTGTTCCAGTTTTTGAACAATTTTCGGAAGCTGAACATCCGGCGCGGCTTCTGCGGCTTTGGATTGACTGCAGGACACGCCTGCAGCCAATTGGAAGCTGTGTCTTGGTTTTCGAACAGTTCCAGAAGTCGAACGGATTTCCGGAATGCAGTCTGTTCGACAACCAAGGCACGACTGTGCATTGAAAACACATTGATACTACTGTAACAATTATGGCTTCCCCATAATAATCCTTTGGACTGTGCTTTGTTAAGGGTGCTAAGAGTTGTTAAGAGACCCCAAATCAATCCCTTTTCTCAGAGAACTCGGGGTGTTGTCATTCTGTTAGAGGAATAGAGGTCTATTTTTAAGACCCTTGCTGCGTTCCAAATGTAGCAATGTATCCGTGTTCCTTGGTCCCTTACTGAAGAATGCTTGAAATATGTCTGTAAGTGCCCCTGACGACATCATTCATAACCATAGTCTTGGATTGCAGAGCTAATCTTTTAAACAAGAGGCAGGGAAAATTCATTTCCCTGATGTTGTGGGACTCCAAATCCCATCAGTCTCTGCCACCATGGCCAATGATAGGGGGTGATGGGAGTTGGAGTCCAAGCTTCCATCAACATTCGCAGGACTACAGCTTTCCCACTACAGTGGTACCTCGGGTTACATACGCTTCAGGTTACATACGCTTCAGGTTACAGAATCTGCTAACCCAGAAATAGTACCTTGGGTTAAAAACTTTGCTTCAGGATGAGAACAGAAATTGTGCTCCGGCGGCACAGCAGCGGGAGGCCCTATTAGCTAAAGTGGTGCTTCAAGTTAAGAACAGTTTCAGGTTAAGTACGGACTTCCAGAACGAATTAAGTACTTAACCCAAGGTACCACTGTACTGTCTTAGACATTAAGAAGGAAATATAGATAGCTCCAGGTGCACAGATTCTACTATCTGCAGAAGAAAAGGGGGGGGGGGTATTTTGTGTGAAGTGAGAAGGAAACCTATCCCAAACCAACAGCTTTCCAATTCATCGGACTCCTCTTATCTCCCTGAAAAATTATTGATGAGTAAAACAGATGCTTTTCTGGGAGCTTCGTGCTGAAATATGAGAGGGACTTGTGTTTGTCTGTGTGCAGCAACCATTCCTGAATTTGAAGCAATTTTTAAGGAGATGGATTTTGATAAGCTGGGCCTCCCAGCTTTGACTGGATGCTTATCAGCTATCTGTTTGCTTGAATTGGATATTAAATCTAGAAAGTGATGCTGCTGAAGAACAGAGAGCTACTGAAATATTGTACTAATATTAATGGTTGCTGTAAACAAGTCGGAGCATCCATTGGCTCTCCTTGGCCGCCACCACCAGCCTCCTCTTTTGGACTGCTTGTAGTGGCTACTGGAAAGAGGGAGAGGCTGTGGCCGTCATAGGCCAGCCCCATGTGACGCACCAGCTCTGAAGGGCAGTCCACCCTAAGCAGGAAGAAAGGGGGAGTACAGTGGTACCTCGGGTTACAGATTCTTCAGGTTACAGGCGCTTCAGGTTACAGACTCCGCTAACCCAGAAATAGTACCTTGGGTTAAGAACTTTGCTTCAGGATGAGAACAGAAATTGCGCAGCAGCAGCGGGAGGCCCCATTAGCTAGACTGGTGCTTCAGGTTAAGAACAGTTTCAGGTTAAGAACGGACCTCCAGAACGAATTAAGTTATTAACCCGAGGTACAACTGTAGAGTGGATTTCAAAGAGTTCTGATTTTTTGATTTTTTTAAAAATGCTTTGTACTTCCGCGTCTAATCGTGCCCCTTTCTAAAATTCACGATTGGTGAGTGTTTTACTTCTTGTAAACCTACCAAAGAATAAAATAAAATAAAATCAGGATTAGGGTTGGTGTTGTTTTTTTTAGGGAGGATGTATTTGCTGCGTCCTGTTGGTGACACTCGTCCTTCTTCCGATAGGAAATGCTGGAGGGACAACGACAAAAAAAAATATGGGGGTGTCAAGAAGGTTCAGTTGTGGGGGAGTGAGAAATGTCCCTGTTTTCATCCGTTCTCTGTGGCCATCTGCAGGGCGCTTTATTTTGACATAGAAATAAGACACAACAGCACTCTTGGGCTTTAAGCAGGCCACAACGTTATTGTGTTGGAAGGTTTCAGTGTAGGCATTGGGTATGTTGCTTAAAATCAACAAACCCACCTACTGGTTGGTGATTGGTGGGCTTGAGCATTTTTACAGATTGCATCAATTCCAGGCAACCCTCCAAGCTCACCATTTAGGGGTGCTATTGCCCATCATCCCCCAAGCCAGGAGTCTGGACAAGAAGCTCCTTTTAAGGGGATACCCTGTTATCATGGTGTGGGAGGGGCCACCACCCACTTCCTTAGACTAAGGATCCAAGCCAAAGCCTTATATGCCACTCAAACTGCCCCTTCCTTGCCCACAGTGGGGGGAGGCTTGTAAGTGCAAAACAGTCCCCTTGGCCAACTGGTTGGTTTTATAAAATGTTACGGAAAAATCTAGGTGTGAGGCTGCTCTGTCACCCAGCTCGTCGGGCAGAGCCCGCGGGTCCCTGCGGAATAAAGGAAGGAGTCCAGCCACCAACTGGAGCAAATAGCCGTAGATCAGTTTATTGCGCAACAGGCTCAAAGAGGAATTTTGAACCCTGAGGATGGGGTGACAAGGTGTTAAGTACTGAAGTTCTCACCCTGGGCCAGCAGGGGGATACTGTAGATAGTTCAGGTCCACATATGCAAATAAGGGATCGAAAGTGACGTTCAGTGATTGGATAGTTACAGAAAGTTGTTACAGTTACGTTGTACTGGAGCTCTATATAAGCAGGCTGGCTGACCCTTCAGTTCAGTTCAGTTCTGTTCTGACCTGTGAATAAACAAGAGCTGCTTGGAGAATCGCTGTGTCATCTGATATGTTTACCCACAACTTAACACAAGGACTTTTAATACTTCCCCATCATATTCCAGAATACAGTTCATACAGCATCATTGCTACATCATTGCTACATCACTGACATGTCACAAAAGGGGAGGGGTTAACCTTGGCAAGCATGTCCAGACAAGTCCTTGGTACAAGATTAGCATAAGCAGACATGACAGGGCAAGACTCAGGTATAAAATTAGCATAGACAAATATGTCTTAAGTACCCACCACCCAAAAGTACAATAGAAGTTCCTTTGCATGTCTGGAGCCCGAGACAAGTCAGGTGATGAGATTTGGCTTCCCTTGGCTAAGAATGAGCCCAGCAATTGTCACCTCTGGGAACTTCCTGGAGTCCTTTTTCAAGGGGAAAATAGCTTTGGCATGGAGGAAACTGGCAAAGGAGTTGATTTTATATTATTTTTAAAGCTAGGTAACTTCCCTGAGCTGTCAAGTTGAAAGGATACATTCAGGCATAATATCTGTAACATTTAACTTTAAAGATGTGCCCCCCCCTGTAATTTCCATAACATCACACACGTATCTTCAAGGCACCCTGAGAGAGCTTAAGGTCACTCAGCAGGAGACCCCGGGTTAATGGGCCCACTGTAAGGGTGACACATATCTAGGCCAACAAATTGTGTCCAGCAGGTTTCCCCTGCTGGTCCAAAGGGTCTTTACCATGAGCACCCACTTGTTAGTGTTCTGATCTTGTATTAAATGTATTTGTTGCTTTGGCTTTTTAATTATCTTATGCATACGCCTATATTTCAGGACACACACCCCCTCCAAAAAAAGCCAAAGACCACGATTTTCCAATTGACTTGCCTAAGATCGAGGACAAAGCGCCACATTTCGGAAATTCCCCTGGGCATCAATTCTGCCTTGGAAAATCCGGACGTATGGCAGCCCTAATACATCATGGTGGTTCATAAGGTGATTAGTAAATCAATAATGATGATGATGTTAAAAAAAATAGTAGCAATAATTTATATCCCTCCCTTCAGCGTAAATATTTAGTGGTTAACAGCAGCCCACTTCTTATTCTTGCTCTGATGCATAGCATAGAAAGACACAGCTGAGGAATTTCCAAAGTGGAGTTTTATGCTACACGAGGGGTCTACAGTTTAAAGATGATTTGTTTTATTTTATTTTGGGTGCCGGGGGGGGGGGACCTTCCTGAGTTTGCTCAAGCCTTTGGACATGTCTTAAAGTAGCACTTTGGGATCTAGCCCAAAGAATCTCATTAGTAGGGCTGGTTTGTTTGCAGGAAAAGGTCCCTGTCTCATAAAGACCTGGGGAAAGTACAGGGAAGATTTTGGTCTGGGAATAAGTCCTGATCGTTATTCTTTCCCCTATTAAAAAAAACAAAATAAAAAGACACACACCCTTTTCTCATGTCATGTGCATTTAATTTCACTGTATAGGGTAATCCGGTGGGGCTTCAGATTGTGCCAAGAAATATTTTCCCTGCTCCTTTTATTTCCTCAGGTGAATAGCGAAAATTAGAAAGACAGGGGGAAGATGAAAAAGGACAGGCAAGGGATACAGAGGTCCAAGAAAGTTAAGTAACACCAGTCTAAACAACGTGGTCTCCCGCCCCTTCTTCTTCCTGGCCCGTGCAAGGAGCAGTGATTATTTATAACAAGGGAAGCATCTGTCTTTGATTAGTATTTTCATGGAGACTGCAGACTGTGGAGAAATTACTATGTGCGAGGGACGGCCGCCATCCTGCAGCCTCACATTCCAGCAAACCAAATTCATCATTCTCTCGGTTTGAATGCCCCACTTTGCCCTAAGTGGAGTACATCACAGAGTGCGAAGTTTGTGCCAGGAAATTCGTCAATAAATAGACGAAGCTGACTTATGCAGAGTCAAGCCCAGAGCTGTCCACAATGGAGCAGCATTGGCTGTCTGGGATTAAAAGCAAGAGGGTTGATCAGTTCCACCTAAAGATTCTGGGGGTTGGAACTGGGACCTTTTGCATGCAGAACCACTGAACATATTGTGACGTTAAGATATGAGAGTGCTGGAGGTGAAATAGTTAAACAGGTTACCCAATCAGAACCCAGGGGGTGGAGTCAGAGGGACTATAAAACCAGCTCTGCAAGGGGCAAAGGGAGGAGTTCGTTGGGAGGTTGGTTGGAGTGGAAGTGAATTGGGATAGAGTCTGTGGGTAGTTGAGTTAGTTTAGAGAAATAAGTTGAGTCAGGAACGGTTAGAAGCTAGGAAGACAAGCAAATATCTGAGAGGTGGTTTAGTGAGTGAGAGCAGGTAGCGGAAGTTATAGGTCTGGATAGGCACCCTATGATTGTAATTGACCAATACCGTTTAAGAAACCACACGCTTGTTAAACTGCAATAAATAAACAGAAGTTTATGTTCCAATTTAAACCTGACTGGACTCAGTATTTTACCAGGTAGGGCCTGGGTGGTGGCAGCGAGAAATCTAGTGGTGGCACAGGGATCAATAGATGGTGAAACGTCCGGGGACCCTGTGTGATCGCCACACATATAACCATGGGCTTCTCCAAAGAAATTCTGTTCAGCTTGGGATCTTCTGCATGCATAGCTGGGAGTAGGCCCCAATGAACACAGCAGAGCTTAACTCTGAGTGAATTCGGATAGGATCAGATTGTTAACTGATGAAGCAGGGGAAGCAGTGAGATCATGCAGTGGTTTCTCGGCAAGCATGAAAATTCAAAATCTTTTGTGAGGATAACTATGAAAGTAAATAAAATTTTAAAAAACTTTTCAATGAAAACAGAGAACAGAGTTGTTGTATTTTTGTATAGGGCTTTAAAAGAGCTGAAGGCATTGTTACCTATAGTACAGAAAAATTATGTTATTAGCATTCATTGTTGCTGCTGCTTTCAATCTGCAAATGAAACACAACATATGTTTCCCCCCCTTCCATTTGCCCAGTGTTTCCTGGGCGTGGAACAACGTAATGACAGATGAATTTATGCCATTAAATTATGTAAGTTAGGTAGTTTTTGGTTCAAGGCGAACTGCAGCAGCATGGAAACAGCGCTGCAACTGACAAACACAGGGCAGAAGAGAAAATGATGCCTTCTTACACCCCCCAAGGGTGATTGAAAAATTCTCTGAAATATAAAAAATGCAAATTCTCTAAAATAGCAGTGATCTCTCAAGGCTAGGGCAGAGATCAGGTTTCCAGACCTAGTTTTGCATTTATTTATTTAGCCTCCAGGGGACAAATCCATCTCCATGCGAACGGAAAAGTAGCAGTGTGCAGGTCGGCTGGAAGACAGAAATTACTTACCTACCTTCTCCCCCACCCCACCCCAAATTGCTGACAGCCTATCTTAGCTGGGAGCACAAATTGTAATTTACCCACTTGGTTCTTGACTTTCAGAAACAGCACCAGAGAGGACATTTCGTAACCTGACAGGCAAGCCACATCCCAAGGTGTAGTTGCCCATCAAAATCCGTGCGACTGACAGCGCTTTCTTAATGCGTCTCTCCTTCAAGTCATGGTGAGACATATAGATTTGATGCTCAAACATTTTTGCATTTGATATGGTGCCAGGTGATAGCAGCTTGTCACTGGCAGCAAGCCTCCTGCCTCTCTGCTTCAAATCACCCTGAGCAAACTTGGACTCTGCAGACTTCCTTTTAAAAAAAGTGTGTGGGGGGGGAGAATTCAAGCCCTGGAACCAAATATGGTTCCCTTGAGATCTCTGTCTCTTGCCCTGAGAACTCTCCCAAGACCCTTTCTTACATCCCAAGTGTTTTCTCCTGCCTGGAAGGTGTCCCAGAATGCCAGTACTGTCTCTTGCTTGTCTGGATGGATGAGAGAGAGGAGACTGTGAGTGTGCATGTCGAAACTAGCCTACAGTACCAAAGTAAAAGTTGCACATACGGCTCCACCCACTTCTGTGTCTGGCCCCGCCCACCACTGGCTTATGGCTCCCAGACGGCTGAAAACTCTTTCCTTTTTTAAACATATATATAATTTTTGTTAGATTTTCTGTTTTACCATTTCAAATACTCATTTAAACGTCCTTACAACATCAATGACTTCCCTTCTTCTCTTTCCACGGTTCATTTTGCATACCCTAAATCCCTGCATATTTTACATAAACAAAACTATTCAGTATTCCATTATTACGTCCTTATTTACACTGTTGAATTTATCGTTATGCTGCCAGCATTTTCAAGTGTACACAATTTCCCCCCATATAGTCAATAAGCATTTCCCAATCTTCTTTAAACGTATCTTCTTCTTGTTCTCTGATTCTATATGTTAAGACTGCAAGGTGCGCATATTCCATCAGTTTAAGTTGCCATTCTTCTTTAGTTGAGACCTCGCTCGTTTTCCATTTTGGGGCTGCAGTAGTGGCATACATAAAGAACCTTTTCTGACACCTGGGAATTTCCATCTGAATTATCCCCAACAAAAAAGGACTCTGTTTTTTGGGGAAGATACTCTTAAAATGCTTCCCTAACCCTGTTTTAATATGTATAACGGTAACTGGGGCTCTGGGGTTGTGGCGCTCATCTCGTTTTATTGGTCGAGGGAGCCAGTGTACAGTTTCCAGGTCATGTGGCCAGCATGACTAAGCCGCTTCTGGTGAACCAGAGCAGCGCATGGAAACGCCATTTACGTTCCCGCTGGAGTGGTACCTATTTATCTACTTGCACTTTGACGTGCTTTCGAACTGCTAGGTTGGCAGGAGCAGAGACCGAACAACGGGAGCTCACCCCGTTGCGGGGATTCGAACTGCCAACCTTCTGATCGGCAAGTCCTGGGCTCTGTGGTTTAACCCACAGTGCCACCCGGGTCCACATTTCAGTTTAAAATGTTGTAAATTAAAACAGGGAAAACGGGTAGAGAAAAACGGGACTCCATGTCACCATCTGGTGGCACAATGTTATATCGCATATACAACGCATATAAATAGCTTTTCCTTTACCAGTCTAGCTGAGTCTTCAGAGAGTCTTTTAAAAATGAGATTGAATGACATCATTTCCTTGGCTCGGGAATCCTTCAGAGTCACTGTCTGAACTGTGATTAACTGGACACTCGCCTGGTTGTCACACTGGAAAACACAACTTAAATCACTCCAAATGAAGATATTGGAGCACTTCCAATTAATTTGCCCATGCGTGTGCACTGAAAATAGTAGATCTATATGAAAGCAACGCATGAAAATCTGCTTGATCACTGCAATGAATATCTAATTATTATTATTGTATAAGATTATTTTATAATCTTCAAAGGAGGCGTGGCTATGAGGGGGAGTGACTGTGATTATTACAAAGGGACACTGAACTTCTGAATTTGCCACTACACTACTGGCCAGAAATGTAGTATATATGGAAAGCTAGATTTCTGAGGTTATGTCTTATAGCAGTACTGGATGAGATGATGTAATTCTGGTGGAGGGACAATTGTGGCACATCAGGATGTTGATAGAGAAGGGGGAAGATACATCTATGTCGAAGTAGAAAACTAGCACAGGAGGGAGAGAACTGGGTTACAGTCTTTGTCCCTGATATCTGAGATTTCTACTTGCAGGGAGTTCTTCTAGATGAGCATTCAAAAACAGGATTTCCTACCTGCAGCCTGAAATGATGTGGTCCATTCTGCCAATGCACTTTGTTTCATGCATACAGACAATGAATAAGAAAGTTTATAGGACAAATATATATGTGAGTCATTATTTTTATTTTTATTTTAAATCTTTGTTGATGGGGATACAATTGATTGATTTTTATTTTATTTTTTTACATTAAAGGTTTTTGATGAAGGACATTAGAATGTTTCCTAGGAAGCATGGAGAAGTTTTATGGCTTTAATTTCCCCCCTTCAAAAGATGCTTCTAATTTTTATGAGAATAAAACTGAAATATTGCAACATTATTAAGATTGCCTATGAAGGAATAGTTAGCAGCGGTTGTGTCTTTGAGTGTGCATACCAATGAGGCAGTTCAAATCAAGGGCATGTGACGTTAATGCTAATGAAGGGAACCACTCATGTTCAATTTTATTACCGTCTTCTGCAATTAGAATTTTTTGAATTATAAGCCCCAGTGCCTATGAAGAGCTCTCCGCAGTTCCCTTAATGCTGGGCTCTCACACCACCCAGCTGCATCTGTTTACTAAGTACAATGCCTGGTCTATTGCAGATCTATTGATACTGACTTATGTGCTAAAGTAGCAATGCTAGCTGGTTGTAATATAATAAACACTGGTCAATTATGTTATCCCCTCCCACTCCCAATGCTGATATTCAACTTAGCTGCCTCTACATTAAAACACATGGGAATATTGGAACTGTTAGACCAGATGTGGAGAGTCTTTGGACACCCAGATGTTCCAGAATCACAACTACCATCATCCCTGGCCATTGGGCCAAAGGTACTGTATCCTGTGGGAAGGGGACTCACTGGTTGAGGAAACCTTTGCAGCAGGAGTCAGGGAAGGTTCAATAGTAGCTTTTGTCTGTGAAGAACAGGTTATCAGAAACAGCAGCTTACAGCTAGGGCTTGCTCCACATGCCAGATGTCAGGGACTGGTTGGATGATGAGGAATGGTGGAAGGAACCAGCTGGGGAACCACCAAAAGAAGAAGGCTCAGAGTCCAAGGAGTGGTGGTGGGACAACAGAGAGAGGAGAGAGGGAAGACTGGGAAGAGGAGGTGTTGGAAGCTCAAGAGGTAACAGGGCTTAGTGAGCAGGGTGAGTCTGTGGTAGAGAGCAGTCCAGGCTCAGAGGCAGAAGCAGAAGAGGAGGGAGGCGAAGAGACAGTGATGGATCAGGTTTGAGAAGAGGCACGGGTGTGTACCCCTCCTGCTGTGACCAGCTCCCTTTCCTCCTTGGTATCTCAGAATCAGGAGAGGCATGAAACTGCGTTAAGTGCAGGTAAAACATACAGGTAAAGGACCCCTGGACAGTTAAGTCCAGTCAAAGGCGACTATGGGTTGCAGCACTCATCTCGTTTTCAGGCCGAGGAAGCCGGCGTTTGCCCACAGACAGCTTTCCGTGTCCTGTGGCCAGCAGGGCTAAACTACTTCTGGCACAGCGGAATACTGTGACGGAAACCAGAGCGCATGGAAATGCCATTTAACTTCCCACCACAGCGGTACCTGTTTATCTACTTGCACTGGCGTGCTTTTGAACTGCTAGGTTGGCAGGAGCTGGGACAGAGCAATGGAAGCTCACTCTGTCGTGGGGATTTGAACCGCCGGCCTTCTGATCAGCAAGCCCAAGAGGCTCAGTGGTTTCGACTGCAGCGCTACCATGAGGCCTCATGCACGCATTTAACATCGCATCTAGCTTGACTCTTAGATCCACGCCACTTCATAATGCCAGCTTCCATTACTGACTTGGAGGTAGCTCATGGTCTCCTTGATAAGGCAATCTGATATCAGCTAGAATTGTAGTTCAGACAAACCGTTCTGAGCTGGTCCAGTCAGGTCATAGTCTAAAAGGTAGAAGGAAACACAGAACTCACACATATATGCCGGGTTTAGCATTTCAAAATCTTCCTTGCTTTCGTAAAAAAAAAGGGGTGGCATTAGGAAATAAGCCAGGCATGATCAAAGCACTGTTCTGCTTACAATCACTGGCGGAGGAAGAGGGGGTGGGGGAGCACATCGCCCCCAGCAGTGCGATCCTGGTGGGGTGCCATCGTGGCTGCCCCCCCCCGCCTGTCCTGGGACCAGGCCCCTGCAGACAGCGCGCCACCCCTCCCCCAGGATGTGCGCCACGCCCCTGCTGGCAGCGTGTCACGCCCCCTGGGAGGGCACCAGACACGCCCCCGCCTGCTCTCCGCCCCCCCACTGCCGGAGCATGAAGCCCTGCCACTGCTCACAATTTGTGTTACAGTGTTGTGGCATAAATAAAAGAGTAATTTGTCGCAAGCCACATGGCTATAAACCCTGAATGGCGTTTTACGTTTAGCAAAGTCATGGGAGGTCTGTGTAAACAGTAATAAGTCCCATCAGCGCTTATATACGTTGAGGGTCATTGTGTTTTCAGTGTACCAGCCGTATTCATTATGACTATCATTATGATGTAATATTTCCATTAATCCTTTCTGCTAATTGTGTTGTTAATCCATTCTCAGCCTCCAACGTTTCTAGATGGAAGAAAACAAATGCTCCAGCCGGTGTTTGATAAAGATACACATCAGGAATACAACTGCATTCTGTTGTAATTGGGTATTGGATCATAATTAACCCCAAGAGGCAAAATGCATCAATAATGGGTATATGTGACCCCTGTAAGACAAAGTATCAGATAGTGGGCTGTATCCAGCTAAGAGTGTCCTACTCAGAGTAGGCTCAACTGAAATTGAGCTTAGTCACAGCAATACATTTTGGTAGGTCTTCTTTGAGTATGGCTCCATCTTCACGGTACATTTATAGACCCTACAAGTGTCCCTACTTTCCAGGAACAGTCCCGGATTTAGAAAAGCTGTCCCAGTTTCTGATTTGACCCCCGAATGCCCCGCATTTCCTTAGGATGTCCCTATTTTCATTAGAGAAATGTTGGAGGGTATGGTGTTAGGTGACTCCTGAACCGCGAAGATATGTAACAACACAACCTTTAGAAGACATCTGCATAGGGAAGTTGTTTAATGTTTTATTAGGTTTTTATAGATGTTGGAAGCCACTCAGAGTGGCTAGGGCAACCCAGTCAGATGGGTGGGGTAGAAATAAAATTGTTGTTGTTGAATAGGACGTCCCTATTTTCATCAGAGAAATGTCAGAGGGTATGTATTTAAAGCAGTATCATGCCACTTTAAATAGTTATAGCTTTCCCTAAATAATCCTGAGAATTGTACAGTGGTACCTCAGGTTAAGTACTTTATTCATTCCAGAGGTCTGTACTTAACCTGAAACTGTTCTTAACCTGAAGCACCACTTTAGCTAATGGGGCCTCCTGCTGCCACTGCGCCGCCGGAGCACGATTTCTGTTCTCATCCTGAAGCAAAGTTCTTAACCTGAAGCACTATTTCTGGGTTAGCGGAGTCTGTAACCTGAAGCGTATGTAACCTGAAGCGTATGTAACCTGAGGTACCACTGTAGTTTGTTAAGGGTGCTTTATGCACTGGACAAAAGTTGCTGTTTAATACATGTCAGTGACAAAGGATTAGGAACATTAGAAGAACCTTCTAGATCAGGCTGGTGGCACGTCTAGTCCAGCATCCTGTTTCCACATTGGCCACACAGATGCCTGAGGGAACACTGAAAACAGGATCCGAGCACAAGATGGAAGTACAGTTTCTAGCAACTGGAAGCTACATGGAGTTTTTACTTCCCTTCACCCTTCCCCTCAAAAGGTAGCAGCCCAACTAAGGCTTTGGCCAAAATTCCAATAACTTTTCTTCCCTGAGGGGAGTGGGCGGTAGGCAGACACCTGCTTTGATATTTAATGGACAGCCAATCGTTTGCCAGCATTCCTGTGGAAAAGATGAAGCGCCTTCATTTAAAAAGGGGGGGGGATAATAAAGACCCACCTGGCTTAGCCCCCAAAACAACATTCATAGCTATTCACATAGCAGGCCATTAAAAATAAGCTTCCCCATTACCACTAGGAACCAGCTACAAACCATCCAATATGGGCTGACTACATTGTATATGTAAAGAACATGAGCTCTCTAGATGAGTCTTGGGAACAGTAGTTTTTGAAGGGTGCTGGGGATTGTAGCTACATGAGTGGTAAACTACTTTTCCCAGGATTCCCAGGATTCAATGTTAACACACTGAACTCACACTTACCTGTGTGTCATACCATAATGAAAGGTTAAGCATCTTTCTGAGAAGTGAAAAAGATGAGTTTCAGAAGAAGATGGAAAGGAACGACTAGAAAATACTATCAATGTTGATGTTTTCTGGGGTTCCGTGAGATGCAAGGGGTTTTCTGGGGTTCCATGAGGTGAGCTCCAGTTGCTCTGTCCTAGCTTCTGCCAACATAGCAGTTTGAAACAACGCCAGTGCAAGTAGATAAATAGGTACCACTGAGGCGGGAAGGTAAATGACGTTTACATGCACCCTGGCTTACGTCACAGTGTTGTGCAAGAAGCAGTTTAGTCCACAGGACCCGGAAAGCTGTCTGTGGACAAACGCTGCCTCCCTCGGCCTGAAAGCGAGATGAGGAACCCCATAGTTGCCTTTGACTGGACTTAACTGTCCAGGGGTCCTTTACCTTACCTTTTAATAAGTCTCTGCTTCCCATGCCACCATTTTGAATCTGGATGAAGGTGGTAGAAAAACAAAGGAAATCCTGTGCAAGCCTGAAATCTACCCATGTCTGCTCAAAAGCACTACATAAATGCTCAATACAGGGCAGGCCCACGAAAGCCAAGATGGAAGATCCAAATGCTCCCTCTCCCCTCCAGTCACAACGAATATGGTGCAACTAATTATCATGGAGAATGCTGGCACACAGAGGAATGTGTGCCAAGCATCCGGCTACACCATCATGCTTGTTTCAGAGTTCTCAGGAATGCTGACTCCATGTAATTAACAGCATTAGCCGAGAGACACCTAATCACTGCAGGAAGAGACCTTGGCAATACTCCCGGGGCAAAGCCACAGCATTCCCAAGAGCGATGCTCACACGCCAAATGATCACTTGCGGCTCAGGATAATTACCATCAGATCCTGAAGATTCCACCTGGGAGGTCTGATGGTAACCACAGCTATGGGGCTATGGTTGTGATGCCACACAGGGGTGGAGAACCTTAGTCACAAGGATCAAATCTAGTCCTTCGGGGTTGTCTACCTGGTTCTCAGGCTACACTTCCTCCAGAGCTGAATGTTGGAAGATTCAGAATACAGTGGTACCTTGGGTTAAGTACTTAATTTGTTCCAGAGGTCCGTTCTTAACCTGAAACTGTTCTTAACCTGAAGCACCACTTTAGCTAATGGGGCCTCCTGCTGCTGCCGCGCCGCCGGAGCACAGTTTCTGTTCTCATCCTGAAGCAAAGTTCTTAACCCGAGGTACTATTTCTGGGTTAGCGGAGTCTGTAACCTGAAGCGTATGTAACCCGAGGTACCACTGTAGACAAAAGAGAGGACTTCTTCATGCAGCTCATAGTGAAACTATGGAATTTGCTCCCCCAGGAGGGAGTGGTGACCACCTACTGGGATGGCTTTAAAATAAGATTGGACAAATTCATGGAGGAGAAGACTATTGGTGACTAGTCATGATAGTTAAGCTCGGGCTCCACAGTTGGAGGGAGTTATACTTCTGAATAGCAGTTATAGCACTGGATTTGGCAGGAGAAGACCCAGGTTCTAATCGCCACTCAGTGAAGAAGCTCACTAAGTGACCTTAAACTGAGTCACCCTCCTTCCCTCTAAGCCAGCGGTTCTCAACCAGTGGGTCCCCAGATGTTGTTGGACTACAACTCCCATCATCCCTGAGCTCTGGCCTTGCTAGTTAGGGGTGATGGGAGTTGTAGTTCAACAACATCCGGGGACCCACAGGTTGAGAAAGGCTGCCATCGTGGAATAATTGTGAGGGTCAAAAGTCAGAGAACCATGAGCTCCTCAGAGGAAATATGAGATATAAACATAATAAGCAATGAAGTTGGGCTCCAAGGGGCAAACCACAGGATATGCATCGTCCAGCCACCAAATGGGACATAATAAGAAACAAATCTGTGATCTAAATAAAGTACGGTTTTATTGTCCAGATTCTTTTTTAAAACAATCCATCCTGGAGGGGAATTAAGAACAAAAAAAAAAGCAAGCTATTTACATACTTGCAAAGATGGAGATTAAAAATGAAGGGGCTGTTTGACTGCCAATTATGCCTAAAGCCCCCCCCCCCCATGAACATACAAACAAATACATGAAAATGTGCTGCAACTGAAAGGGACAACAGATTTTCCCCTCCTTCCCCCTGCAAGATGTTTGCAATTTAGTAGGTATAAAAATATGGTCCTTTGCAGATCTAGCCAAGGTTCGCTAAAGCAACTGAATCAGTATGAAAGGGGTTGGAAGGAAGCCGTTGAGCAGACTCTCAGCAGTGATTACAACCATGGACCTCAGCCCAGCACAACAACCATGGACGGTTTTGCTGCTGCCTCCTGCCTCAGTTGCTCACAATAGTCATTCTGATCTCAGCAGGAAAGCATGCCTGTGTTTGCAAGAGGCTGGCTCAAGCTGTATATGAAGTAATCATCTCTTTATTAAATCTTTTAGCTGGCACCTGTCAGCAACAGCTTGTAAGCAGGTTGCAAGCTGGGGGCGGGAGTTTATTTTTCAAACCCAGATTTAGGCAGCGCAACAGAATGCTTATTTTGCAGAGCAATGTCTCTCCCCACTTTGTATTTATTTTCTCTTCATGCGATGAGACGAGCAACCCAAATCTATGCGCCAAATCTTTTCCTTTTCCCTTTTAAATAGCTGATGTGTGAGAGAGGGCATAGGATGACTTTCCCAAGTCCATTCCCAAAGCTGAGCAGGGAATTAAACGGGGGAGTTCTGGGTTCAAGTCCAACACTGATGTTCAACTCATGATCAAAGGGATGGAGCAACGAAAGGTCACAGCCTCTAGGGCTTTTTCAGTTTAGATAAAGGCAACACGAAAGAAGGATACAAACTGATGCGTGAAAATGGTGGGCGGATCTAGGAACAAAAGTGGGAGGAGCAACACATGCAAATTTTACTTTTCTGCCATTGGAACACTCACACGCCCCTCTCTGTCCCCCAGCCAGGCATGATCAGGGACTCATTCCAGTCCTGCAGAAACGTCTGAGGTGCAGAGCAGGGCGAGTGAGGGATGTGGTTTGGGGAAGCATTGGAGGGTCAGGCAGAAAGGCCCTTGTGGGCTGCATTTGGCCGGAGGGTCTGAGGTGCCCCACCCCACAGGAACCAATACATGACACAGCAGTGAGCAGAGGGACATAAAATGCCACCCAGTTACCAGCAGCCCTTTTGAGTATCTTCTCTGGCAAAGACCAGCCAGAGCATCACCAGCGCTTGATCAATTGGCGAAACCAGGATGTTTCATTACAGCAACAGAGAACGAATAATTTCCACACTTTCCCCTCCACCACAGATGTGCAATTAAATACTAGTATAAAAAGGTAAAGGGACCCCTGACCATTAGGTCCAGTCGTGGCCAACTCTGGGGTAGCGGCGTTCATCTCGCTTTATTGGCCGAGGGAGCCGGTGTACAGCTTCTGTGTCATGTGGCCAGCATGACTAAGCCGCTTCTGGCGAACCAGAACAGTGCACGGAAACACCATTTACCTTCCTGCCAGAGCGGTACCTATTTATCTACTTGCACTTTGATGTGCTTTCGCACTGCTAGGTTGACAGGAGCAGGGACTGAGCAACGGGAGCGCACCCCGTTGCGGGGATTCGAACCACCGACCTTCTGATCGACAAGCCCTAGGCCAGGGGTCTGCAACCTGCGGCTCCGGAGCCACATGTGGCTCTTTTACACCTTTGCCGCGGCTCCAGGGCGGGTACTAGCGAGGGGAGGAGGCGCATTGTGCGCCCCGACACTCCCCACTGTGGCGGGCGCTGTACTGGCTGTGATGTCGCATGGGGGCGGTGCGTGCGTTAGTCACGCACCGTCCCGACGTCACCTTCCCGCCCACCCGCTACATTGTAAGGGGCATGTACGCTGGTCACTGCATTGAAAGGGGGCATGTACGCTGGTCACTGTTTTGAAGGGGAGTGAAGAACACACACACAAAAAAAGGTAACTTGTTAATTTAACGTTTATTTCGATGAGGAGGAGTAATTCTGAGGGGTCAAACGAAGAAATAATAATAAAAAAAGTGACAAAAAAGTTATTTTTATAATGACGGGTTTTGCGGCTCCCAGTTTTTTTTCCTTTGGAAACGGGTCCAAGTGGCTCTTTTTGTCTTAAAGGTTGCAGACCCCTGCCCTAGGCTCTGTGGTTTAACCCACAGCACTACCCGTGTCCCTCCACTACAGATGTGCAATTAAATACTAGTATACTGAGTGCCATAATACACAGTGGTACCTCGGGTTACATACGCTTCAGGTTACATACGCTTCAGGTTACAGACTCCGCTAACCGAGAAATACTACCTCGGGTTAAGAACTTTGCTTCAGGATGAGAACAGAAATTGTACCCCTGTGGCGCGGCAGCAGCAGGAGGCCCCATTAGCTAAAGTGGTGCTTCAGGTTAAGAACAGTTTCAGGTTAAGAACGAACCTCCGGAATGAATTAAGTACTTAACCCGAGGTACCACTGTATCCAACTCAAACGACATCTCTTTTATTCTCCCGCGGGAAAGCTGCTTTCCCCAGTCCCTCCCACCTTTAAACTAAACCTATAAGAGTTCTCCCCTTCCCAGTAAATGCATTTGTTCTTCTTTTATGGAAATAAGGTTCCAGGTTGATTAATGTATTCTTTTTGTGCACTTCCTTATCATTTCCCCCCAGTAAATAATCTCATTGAACAAAATTAAAACGTAGGTCCAACGAGCAGCATAAAACACAACCCACATATCAAAAACTGATTTTTCTTAACAAAAAATAAATAAATTCCTTCCAGTAGCACCTTAGGTAAAGGTAAAGGGACCCTGACTATTAGGTCCAGTTGCAAACGACTCTGGGGTCGCGGCGCTCATCTCACTTTGTTGGCCAAGGGAGCCGGCGTACAGCTTCCGGGTCATGTGGCCAGCAGGACTAAGCCGCTTCTGGCAAACTAGAGCAGCACACGGAAACGCCGTTTACTTTCCCGCCGGAGTGGTACCTATTTATCTACTTGCACTTTGATGTGCTTTTGAACTGCTAGGTTGGCAGGAGCAGGGACCAAGCAATGGGAGCTCACCCCGTCGTGGGTATTCGAACCACCAACCTTCTGATTGGCAAGTCCTAGGCTCTGTGGTTTAACCCACAGCGCCACCCGCATCCCTAGTAGCACCTTAGAGACCAACTAATTTTGTTATTGGTATGAACTTCCATGTGCATGCACACTTCTTCAGATACACTGAAACAAAAGTCTTAATTACAGAAGATCTTCACGGGGTTAACAATCATACAAAAATCATGCAGAAAGTAAGCCCTTCCGAAGATATCCGTGCTGGTTTGGGAATGGTGTGGCAAAGAACAATCGTCAGTAGAAGCAATTGTTGCTGCACCCATTCTTCCATTCCATCAGAGTTCCTTCCTTCCTGTCCATTTCCTCTTTATTCCCCCCTCCCCCTGGCTTCCTAAAATCCTTCGTTACCTCCCACCCTCTCCTCTTCCTATGGCATTTCAGAACAATGGGAATAGCAATGTTTTATGTGATTTAAAAAAAACAACCACCACACTACAGTGGTACCTCGAGTTACAGACGCTTCAGGTTACAGACTCCGCTAACCCAGAAATGGTACCTCGGGTTAAGAACTTTGCTTCAGGATGAGAACAGAAATTCTGCTCCGGCGGCGCAGCGGCAGCAGGAGGCGCCATTAGCTAAAGTGGTACCTCAGGTTAAGAACAATTTCAGGTTAAGAACGGACCTCCAGAACTAATTAAGTTCTTTTTTTAAAAAAAACAAACTTTTTTTTATTCAAAATTAAAACAAAACATATTATCCAGAAACACATCATCCTTCTGTGTGTTTAAGACTGCAGTCTCTAATAACTGCATCACAGGGTCAGATTCTAACCCATTACGGGTAAATGGTTGCATGCAAGAGCAATATATTGTTTGAATAAATGTGTTTTGATCAACAGTGTGAATTGATGAGGCTACAGTAAGAGCCCTACAATATGCTTCTATGAGCAACCGGGAGACGCAATGGTTTTTAACTTTTGCTGGTTCTGTCCTAATTTATTTCCTGCTCACCACCTGTCCTAACTCATTTTCTGCTCAAACCCAAACCCTGCCACCCACCAGGGCCCCAAACATCCCACAAATGCCATCTTGCATATCACAGCAATAATAAACACCCTGCTAGTATAAATTATGGATAAGGGGAAATTGGGATTCCCCACCATTACTGTTGCTAACCCTCCACCCAATTTAAAACCAATAGATTGCTGGGAAAGTCATGTTAAGTGCTGGGTAATCCACAATTGACTCCCAACTGGGTTTCTGTTGGGCCTCTGAAAGCCTGAGTAAGTTGATATCCACATGAAAAGAATTCTTGGGCTGACCCTAACTCTTTCCATTTGGAAGACGGAGCGGGTGTGCTTGAGCATGACCTGCACATCCTCAAGGCACCGGGCTGAAGAAAAGCGAACATAGGAGGAACATATGCAGCTGGATCCAATATCCTCAAATGAGCTATTCATTAAACGTGACAATTTCCAGCTAGACAAGGAAAGATTGAGTCATCAGACTGCACAGGTTTTGTGCTCTCTCTTTTTTCTAAATCAGAGAGGGAAAGGGGGCTTGAGGTGTGTGGGGTGTCAATCAACACAACAAGCAGAGACGCAGAATGACCTTGCGGGTGACTGCATTAGACTTACCGCAAGGGGATTAAGAGAGCAGGTTGGTAGCTTAACTCCTAGCTTGATCAGGGCAAAACACAAGAATTAACCTGGATGGGGTCAAAGTGGAATGTGCATGGTCTCAAAGCACTTCACGTGCCTCCTTAGGGAAGCCCAGCCAGCATCTGGAAAACTATGGCTCCTCTTACTTATTTTACAATATAAAGAAAATGAAAAGGGGGGCATGGGAAGGGAGAAAAGGGGCTAAGCGCCAGGAGAGCAGAACTGCTTATCTTTACATAAGAACATCAGAAAAGCTCTGCTGGATCCAGCCAATGGTCCATCTAATTCAGCAACTTGTTCTCACAGTGGCATAGCTGTCAACTTACAGATTTGAAAATAAGGGACCAGCAGCCTCGAAAATAAGGGATCAGCAGCCAAAATAAGGGATTTTCAGAGCACAGGTATGTTCAACTTCTGAGCCCCTCTGAGCCATAGGCAGAAAGCCCAGCCAGCAGCCAAACGAAGCCTCAAGCAGTGGTTCCCACAGCGCAGCAACCCGGCAAAGGGGATGCAGCAAGGAAAACCACCGTCACCTCTCCGCTGGGAAGCGCTGAGCAAAGGCGAGTCCCCAGGCAACGCGGCCGACTTGATCAGCACAAGGCATGCAAGCTCCACCCCCAGTCGTTCTTAGACTCCTTATTGGGTGAGCAACGCAGCCAAGCAACACAGTTGGAGCCTCCCTCCTCCCTGGCCGGCAGGGAGGGAGAGGAGCTGCTTCCTTTGAAACCCAGGAAATTTAAGGGACATCATCAATAAGGGACAGCAGTGGGACACGGCGCTGGGATAAGGGGCTTTCCCGCCAAATAAGGGACGGTTGACAGCTATGCACAGTGGCCAGTCAGATTCTTCCAGGAAGCCCATAGACGGGGCAGAAAGAAAGCAGCTCCTCTCTCACTGTTACTCAAAAGAACATCAGAACACCTTTGCTGGATCTGGCCATTGGCCCATCTAGTCCAGTATCCTGCTCTCACAGTGGCCAATCAAGATGCCCATGGGAAGCCCATAAACAGGACCTGAGCACCACAGCACTCTCGCCTCCTACATTTTCCAGAAACATACCACCTTTGACTGTGGGTGCAGAGTGTAGTCATCATGGCAAGTAGCCATCAATAGTTTGAGAAGTAATTTTCCAGGAATGCTCAGGGTACCTGCAAAACCAAATATTGAAAGGGTTCTTCTGAAGGATTGGGTCATGACTCTGTCTGATCTGGTGGACGGACACACCAGAAAGCGGATCTAGATGCTCCAATGCAACTAGGTGGCTTCTCTGCACCATTGTGGGTCATAAGAACAGAAGATCAGTCCGGTTGGGTCATGTCCATGTGTTTCCATTTAGTCCACTGACCTGATTCCCACAGTGAAGTGAAGACAAGTCCGATCGGAGTATTTCAACAAAAGGCACTATGAAAAGGATTAAGTGAGATTGAAACATATTGATAGCTTACTTCCCCCTCTGTGTTTAATGGGACATTCATAATGGTTGGCAATTTGAAGAAAGATAATCATGGGTGGATTCAAATTACTGGGGAAAAGATTCCCTCAGAAGCTCCCATATTTGCAAGTGTATTGAATATAATACTCTAGCATAGTACTGGTGTCAGGAGCACTGCTATTTTATTTTCCCCCCCTGTGTGCTAGAATGTATTAACAGGAAGCTGCCCTGGTTAGAGTACAGTTTGGGGGGCTAGATACGTATCGTATTTTTTGCTCTATAAGACTCACTTTTTCCCTCCTAAAAAGTAAGGGGAAATATGTGTCCATCTTATGGAGTGAATGCAGGCTGCGCAGCTAACCCAGAAGCCAGAACAGCAAGAGGGATTGCTGCTTTCACTGTGCAGCGATCCCTCTTGCTGTTCTGGCTTCTGAGATTCAGAATATTTTTTTTCTTGTTTTCCTCCTACAAAAACAAGGTGCGTCTTGTGATCTGGTGCATCTTATAGAGCGAAAAATACTGTATATATTGTACTGGGCATGGCAGCCCTACCCACTTGATGGCAGAAGACAGAAGGTGCGTCCTTTCCATTCTGACATCCCAGAGTCACTGCCTGCATCAAGGAGGCAGGACCAGCAATATGTGCCGTCATGGTGGGTCCCAATCTCCCCCTTTCTCCATACGTTTAATGTATTCATGGAAGCAGTCTGAACAAGTCTAACACAGGGTTTCCCAAACTTGGGTCTCCGGCTGTTTTTGAACTACATTTCCCATCATGCCTGAGCACTGGTCCTGCTAGTTATGGGTGATGGGAGCTGTAGTCCAAAAACAGCTGGAGACCCAAGTTTGGGAAACTCTGGACTAACATGTGAAGCACTTAAACCCTTAGAAATGGCATAAATGTTAGAACTAGGAAAGTACCTTCTCCCAAGTCAGCCCATTGGTCCGTCTAGCTGAGTGTTGACAGCTAGAGATGGGAGTGGGGCAGAATGAAATTTGGTTCACATTTAAAGTCAAGCCACCTAAATCCACACTTTCCGAAAGGGGACGTGAACTGAAACTCAGCCATCCTTTGAAATTCATACTCCTGCGAATTTTGCAACGCACTTCCCCAGACAAGTAGTGTGTGCAAATGGGCATTTACTAAGGGTGCGCAAAATGAATGCATTGGAATTGTAGACAAAAATGCATTATGTTAGAGGAAACTGCTTTGTGAGGGAACATGCTTGTTTTCTCCTGCTCTGGACGGTAAGACTCGAACCAAAGGCTCTTACAAAAAAGGAGATTATGACTAAACCTTCAAAAAAACTTTCTGACAGGTAAGAGTAGTTCAGCAGTGGAACGACTCCCACAAGAGGTGGTGGACTCTCTTTCCTTGAAGGTTTTTAAGCAGAGGTTGGATGGCCATCTGTCATGGATTCCTTAGCTGAGATTCCTGCCATTGCAAGGGTTGGACTAGATGACCCTTGGGGTCCCTTCAACTCTAAGATTCTATGATTCCATAAATGTGCATATCAATGTGCATGGTAGGAGAAATGCACACCAAAATGATGAATTTTCATGGGGACTATTTTTTAATTTTTTAAAAAAATTAATGGGATCTGTTGTGGAAATGCTGAGTGCTGAACATAAGATTGGGGGGGGGAGAGAAACTGAAACTGCAAGAAGCCAGGTTACAGGGAAACAGGCAGAGGGCCTTCTCGGTAGTGGCACCTGCCCTGTGGAACGCCCTCCCACCAGATGTCAAAGAGAAAAACAACTACCAGACTTTTAGAAGACATCTGAAGGCAGCCCTGTTTCGGGAAGTTTTTAATGTTTAATAGACTATTGTATTTTAATATTCTGTTGGAAGCCGCCCAGAGTGGCTGGGGAAACCCAGTCAGATGGGCGGGGTATAAATAATAAATTATTATTATTATTACAGATTCACCCATGCCTACTGACAACACTGACTTGCGTGGCTCTCCTGGGTCTAACGCAGAAGTCCTTCTCAGGCTTCTTGCAGATGGCAGGAATTGAACCCGAGTCCTTCTTCATCGGGTGGCGCTGTGGGTTAAACCACAGAGCCTAGGACTTGCCGATCAGAAGGTCGGTGGTTCGAATCCCAGTGACGGGGTGAGTTCCCGTTGCTCGGTTCCAGCTCCTGCCCACCTAGCAGTTCAAAAGTACGTCAAAGTGCAAGTAGATAAATAGGTACCACTCCAGCGGGAAGGTAAACGGCGTTTCCGTGCGCTGCTCTGGTTTGCCAGAAGCGGCTTAGTCATGCTGGCCACATGACCCGGAAGCTGTATGCCTCCTCCCTCAGCCAATAAAGCGAGATGAGCGCCGCAACCCCAGAGTCGGCCACGACTGGACCTAATGGTCAGGGGTCCCTTTACCTTTTACCTTCTTCATCGAGCAAAGTCGATGTTCTACCACTGAGCTTTGACTCTTCCCCAAGCAATTTGTTACCAGGTCAAGGCCTCTAAAAGGCCATCACGTTTTCCTGTAGGATGGAATCTGTATCTTCTGTGTTTCTCTTCCTTCTAGTCCCCTTCCCTCATTCCACCCCCCCCCCCAATTCCCTCTTGAGCCAGCAGGATGAACTTGAAATCTGAACCGTCTGCATTCATTGTGCCTGATAAGAGTGAATGAAAGATCCCTAAAGCCATATACCCAGTGCTGTGAATTGACAGGAGTAATTATAAGCTTAACCAAGACTGCAGAAATGTTTAAGACAATGGGCACTATTACAGATGGACGGGCAGAGAGCTGGGTGCACCGTAAATGTGATGGAATGAGCTTAAATTAATAACAACCTTCCAAAAGATATTTGCCAAGCGGCCATTTAACAGAACTGCTCTACACTGAAGATTTCAAGCACTTGTGAATGGATTAAATTGGATTTCAAGGTCTCCAGCATCTGAAGTGGCTGAATCACTAATGTGACTTCTCTGGTGTTTGATATTTAAAACAGAGGTTTGAGGAGACATCCACAAGGATGCTTCAGTAAAGGAAAAGAAACAGAGCAAGCACAGTAGAGCAGCAAGCTGAGAAAAATCTATCTCTTCTGGCTTCTTTCAGCTTCTCATTTTATCCAGGCTTAAGCAATAACTGAGTAGCAACGGATAAGAGGAACTAAAAATGAGGGAGAGATTTGGTTCCATACACTTTTTCTTATGAACCTACCTAATTTTGCACATTCCCAAACAATGCATATCCTACAAAAACGGGACTCCTATGAATTTTGTAACCACATCGCAAAATTTGTAGGGGAAGGTGTGCATAACATGTATGTATTTGTAGCAGTGGACAAATCTATCAATCTTAGTTTCTTATCTTTCGGATTTTAAAATCAGTTCTCTTTCCACATCAGTTTCCAATTTTATTATTATTATTTTAAAATTTGCCAGCATTTTAGTACACATTTCTCTTAATATGAGCTTTTTTTTGCAAGCAGTTTCCCCTAATATGATGCGTTTCTATATGCCATTTTGGAAATATTCAGCTGGGATTCAGCGGCAGGTCAACAAATTCAGGTTGTGCAGTTTGAGTGGATTTGGTGTTCTTGTGCAACAAACCGCCTTCCCCAAAAAGCCCCAAACTCTGGCATTTTACAGTTAGGAAATTGGTGGGAAATGCACCAGAAAGTCTAGGAAAACACTTTTTTTTTACATAACCTCTCTGGAAACAAATCAGAATGCATGCTCAGTAAACAGTGGATGTTGTATAAACTCAATGCAAACGATCAGGATGGATGCTGCATAAACAGACCATCTGGGTGTGACCTCAGACAATCCCTGGCCTGGATTAATTGGAGAATATGACCAAGGCTAAGAGACCAGATGATGTTATGTATGTACCAGCTCTTTGACTCTAGTGTGCCAATCTATACAATCAGCATTAGTGGACAGGTAAAGCTTTACTTTGAGTGCACCAGTTTGGGTTATGGGTGGAGACAATAGGAACGAAGGTTTTGTTGGACTGTAGAGATGGGTGAATTTGTCAGTTTTTGTTTCTCTCCGTTTCTCATTTTTCCACTTCTCCACATTTCCACAACAGTTTGCTCTCTTAAAAAAAAAATTCCTCTTTAAAATTCTTCAGTATTTAAGTACTGATTTTTCCTAATACGCATGCTTGTATGGAATTTTGCCCAACATACGCATTTCCCCCATACAATTTCCCGACATATAATTTCACTGTTTGTATATTATTTTCACTAATATATGCATCTTTATGCAGATTAAACTCTACATACTTTTGTACACATTACCTGACTGAAGAAATGCATTGAAAAATTCAGTTAAGTGTACATTTCGAAGACCGACTATGTTTCAGTTTGTGCATTGCTTTAAAAGGTGAAAGTTGGGTAGGATCACCTTTACAGTCGTACCTCGGGTTAAGTACTTAATTCGTTCCAGAGGTCCGTACTTAACCTGAAACTGTTCTTAACCTGAAGCACCACTTTAGTTCATGGGGCCTCCTGCTGCCGCCGCCAGAGCACAATTTCTGTTCTCATCCTGAAGCAAAGTTCTTAACCTGAAGCACTACTTCTGGGTTAGCGGAGTCTGTAACCTGAAGCGTATGTAACCTGAAGCGTATGTAACCCAAGGTACCACTGTAAATGCAAACTGGATCAAATTTCTCCTCCATCCCTGCTGGACTGCACCATTTCATACTGTAGAGGGAGTGAGCAAATTTCTGGTTTTGTTGCAGCTAAGCCGAACCATTCTTCCCAAAATGCTGTGGGTTTTCTTTTCAAGCAGTGTTTTGCTTTTCCTAGCAGCACTATTACTGACACACACCTCAGCAGGGCAGTCAAGGAAGAGTTTCTGACACCAGCTTCCACTTTAAGATCCGTGCTCTTGAATCATCCTTTGTCACTATGAGGAGTTTGATGATAAACAATGAGGATTGATGAGGAAGATAAGTGTCAGAAACTATTAAGGAATGTTCAGCTGCTCATTCTGTGCATGAGTGATAACTGCACAAATGTGCTAAAGGAGGTTTTGAAACACCAGGAAAGGTGTAAAATAGGATTAGGATTTGGAAGCATAAGATTGATAGGGGAAGAATTGCTTAGGAGAATACAATGGACAAGATTTCCAAGTAGACTCACTGGTGGCTGATTTAAGACACCGTGAATTACAGCCTGAGGAGCATGTTATAATGTTCATAAAAAATCATGTTGTACAGGCCTGCCACTTCGGAATACAGGTGAGTAAAATTGCATGCTTAAATGTACTTTGAGTCACCATTCCTCCTCTGCCCAGTCCCTGACAGTAAGAATAGAGTCCTATATCTGTGACAGCCAGGCTTTAATGGGATTTACTTTAAGAGTCCTCCAAAACCTGGCAATTGTTACTCTGGCAAATGGGTAAAAAGAACTTTTATAGGCATTCCTTGAGCATCTAAAAGAAAATAAGATAATAGTGCTATTTTGGAGTAGGTATTTCCTAATCTGGTTTGTGGTATGGAAAACTTTTCCCCGCAAAGGAAACAAATTTTCGACACTACCACCATATGTGTGGTACAGTGATTCAGGAAGTTTACAATCTCGCCAGCATAAAGGAGAGGTATTTTGGCTGATTTTATGCAATTTTGCAGGGTGTTTGTGCCATCAGTGTACCTCTTTAAAAGCGTAAGTGGGGACAAAGCCAACTGAACTAGCATCTTATGTATTTGGGAAATTATTCTTTTTCCTAACGGGTTAATGGGGTCAACTATTTGCTCAAAGGTGGTTAAAGAGTATGTAGCTCGAGTGATTGTTTTTGGCCGGTTGAGAAAAAGTATGAGTGGATGGATTTCTAATCATCTAAAGCAGGCATGTCCAAAGTCCACTCCAGGGGCCTAATCCGGCCCACCAGTCAATTTAATCTGGCCCCCATGGCAGTATATGTCCTGGGGTAAAATCCTTTAAAAAGCTCAACAACTTTGGGGTAAAATTGTTAAAAAAAAAAAAGGTCAACAACTTTGGTCGGCCCTCACACATGTTCACTTCATCAGATCTGGCCCTCTTTGAAAAAAGTTGGGGGACCCCTGATCTAAAGGCTTTGTCTCCTAGTCAAAAGTTTAATTCTGGGACTATAAGTGGGTTGTCGTTTTTTCTCCCCCTTAAGCCATTTACTTAGAAGTGTGTCCTATTGAAATTGTAGCTGGATTTGCTTCCAAAACAAGATAGAGAGTGAGGGAGTAGTCCTAGCACCCGGTCCACATTCCCAGATTAGGCTGGTGTACCCTTTCATTGGCCCCAAAGGATAGATTCTGCACAATGTGCTGAAACTACAAAATGCCCCACTAGGGGAGCACCAGACTGTGGATTGTATCCTACTCATTGAAGGATACTACCATGATTTTATTTATTTCAATGGGTCCACTCTGAGTGGGACTAGCATTAACTATAATCACAGAATCGCATAATTGTAGAGTTGGAAGGGACCGTGATGATCATCCAGTACAACCCCTTGTAGTGCAGGAATCTTTTACCCAACATGGGACTTGAACCCACAACCTTGAGATTAAGAGTCTCATGCTCTACCGACTGAGCTACCTCTCCCCCCCCCATTTGTTTTTAACTGGAGATGGCAGGGACCTTTGGCGCACAAAGTATTTGTTCTGTTGCTAAGCTGTGGTCCCTCCCCTGGCTGTGAAAATGGTGTCCAAACATTTCAGGCTTGCAGGGTGCTGAAATGCAACATTTACACGGTGGGCGCAAAACTGAGATCAATAGGAGTTGATCAGATTATGCTGGCGCAATCGATCTAACTAACTGAAATGGATCGTTCCGCTTCCTTAACGGGGCTGTCATTTCTACCCTGTTCTATTTCCATTCACTGGACCTTTGACATTACAAGCACTCCTGCCTCTTTAATTACAGGCATTTAAAAACCAGTGGCAGGGAACTTGTCACTTAATGCAGAAAATGAGCGTGCTGGCAATGCTAACACATTCATCTCCTGGCTCATTCCTGGAAGCAATAATCATAGCTCGAAAAAGCATAGAGGGTCAGAGAGAGACGGGAGAAGCCAGAAACAGAGGTGATAGGTGGCTGATAATATCTGTTTTGCTGGGAGCTGCGCAGGATTTTAAATTTCAAAATTGGTTGTGGGGAGGGAATAAATAGAGAGGAGCTATTTCAGCTTCACTGCGGAGAGAGGGGGATGCAGCAAGATCAAGCAAAGCGAGCAACGCAAAACAAATGAAACATTTTCACACGTTACACTGGTTGACAGCTAGAAATACATGTGGGCAGCAAAGTCCTGGGTCCCAGTGGAAGGCTGGCCCAGTAGGGCAAATGGGGCACTGCCTTCCAGGAGCCCACGGGGCAGTGAAAGGGGTGGTCAGAGGCACAAGTGAGCACAGCAATGCGTGTCAAGTGTTGAGTGTTGAAACTAGTATGTTAGTTTCTATACACTTTCACCCACCTCTCTCTATGCTCCACCCAGGGAAGCAAAAGATGCAATTAAGAGTTCAAGGACACATTCCAGCCAGGCAAAGACACCCAAGGAGGGTCATTAAAGGTAAAGGGAAAGGGACCCCTGACCATTAGGCCCAGTCGTGACCGACTCTGGGGTTGCGGCACTCATCTCGCTTTATTGGCCGAGGGAGCCGGCGTACAGCTTCTGGGTCATGTGGCCAGCATGACTAAGCTGCTTCTGGCGAACCAGAAACGCCGTTTACCTTCCCGCCAGAGCGGTACTTATTTATCTACTTGCACTTTGACATGCTTTCGAACTGCTAGGTTGGCAGGAGCAGAGACTGAGCAACGGGAGCTCACCCCATCACGGGGATTCGAAGCGCCGACCTTCTGATCAGCAAGTCCTAGGCTCTGTGGTTTAACCCACAGCGCCACCTGTGTCCCTGGAGGGCCATTAGGCCACTCCTAATTTCAACAGTTTTGATCGGGGTGGGTGTCACAGACTGGTTGGATGGAGAGGAATGGAGGGAGTGGCGCGATCACACATGGTCCCCGGACGTTTCACCGTATTGATCCCTGTGCCACCACTTTATTTCTCACTGCCACCACCCAGGCCCTACCTGGGACAATACTGAGTCCAGTCAGGGTTAAATTGGAACATAAACTTTTGTTTCTTTATTGCAGTTTAACAAGCGTGTGGTTTCATAAACGGTATGAGTCAATTACATTCATTACATCCAGACCTATAACTTCCGCTACCTGCTCTCACTCACTAAACCACCCCTCAGATATTTACTTGTCTGCCTAGCTCCTAACTGTTCCTGACTCAACTTATTTTGCTACACTAACTCAACCTACCCTCAACTCTAGCCCAATTCACTTCCACTCCAACCAACCACCCAACTCCCAATGAACTCTCTCCTTTGGCCCTTCCAGAGCTGGTTTTATAGTCCCACTGACTCCTGTTTAACTATTTCACCTCCAGTACTCTCTCATATGTTAACGTCACAGGGAGGAACCAGCTGGGGAACCCCCGAGGGAAGGAATTTCAGAGCCAGGGGACTGATGGTGGGATGACGATGAGTGGTCAGAGGGATAAGACTGTGAGGAGGTTGTTGCAGAAGCTGAAGAGGAAACAGGGCTTGGTGAGCAGGGAGGGTCTGTAGAAGAGAGATGTCCAGAATCAGGGGCAGAAGCTGGAAGCCAAGAGGCAGGGAGGAGTCTGGCTGGTCAAGAGGCACAGATCTCTGCGACAAGCTCGCCTCCCACCGGTCTGCCAGAACCAGGAGAGGCGTGAAGAGGGAAGAGGAGAAGTTAGCTTTCCACAGCTACAGTCTCAGATTGCTTGGGGAAAACCCTGGAGAGGAGGGGACTGGAGAGGCAGGGACCTTCAGTCTCAGCAACTGCTTCATAGGGGGCCCGACCTGCCGGAGATGAGTTGCTGTGCTCACTAGGCCTGCCACTCCTGTGTAGATCCTGTTTTTGCTAAGAGTTAACTCCAACTTACTCAGTGCATTTTTCTGCTGGCTCGCTCCTGTCAGTGGGTGCCCATTGGGATAGACTCGAGGTTTGTTCCTCTCCGGTTCAGGAAAGCAAAAATTGGAATGGGCATTATAATTCTACTCTCTTCTCCCTCCAGCAGTTTCTTGTTAAGCGGCAGCCTCAAGATCAACATTTGGCAGGGCTTGGTACTTGTGCAGACGGAGAGTCGTTTCTTCCACCATGTTCTCTTCCTGAGAACAGCCACAGGGGCCAGACAGAGAGGCTCAGAGGGCCGCACTGAAGTTCCCTATCGCTGCTCTTATGTGTGAAATAGAAATCTGAACTTTTCATGCTGAATTGGAGAAGAGATTACATTAGATTAACTCATCCCACCTATGGTGGCCTTTGGGCACTGTGGACAGGTCAGGATATCACAAGGCTTCTTCTTCCACTTGAGCCTTACTTGAGCAAACAGGATACATCTGTGTTCCCACGTCCTTGCTTTCTCTTTGATGCCTGGGTTGCTTCTATGTGATAAGAAGGAATGTGGGTGGCGCTGTGGTCTAAACCACTGAGCCTCTTGGGCTTGTTGATCAGAAGGTCGGTGGTTCGAATCCCCGCACCGGAGTGAGCTCCTGTGTCATACCATAATGAAAGGTTAAGCATCTTTCTTAGAAGTGAAAAAGATGAGTTTCAGAAGAAGATGAAAAGAAACTACTAGAAAATGCTATCAATGCAGATGTTTTCTGGGGTTCCATGAGATGTAAGGGGTTTTCTGGGGTTCCATGAGGTGAGCTCCCGTTGCTCTGTCCCAGCTCCTGCCAACCTAGCAGTTTGAAAGCACGCCAGTGCAAGTAGATAAATAGGTACTGCTGTGGCGGGAAGGTAAACAGTGTTTCCGTGCACTCTGGTTTCCATCACGGTGTTCCATTGTGCCAGAAGCAGTTAACTCATGCTTGTCCACATGACCTGAAAAGCTGTCTGTTGACAAATGTTGGCTCCTTCAGCCTGAAAGCGAGATGAGCGCCACAACCCCATAGTTGCCTTTGACTGGACTTAACCATCCTTGGGTCCTTAACCTTTACCTATGTGAGAAGATTTCTGGAAAAAGCTACCTCCCCACTTCATGAAATGCATTCTGCCCCCTCTGTGCCCTCCCCATTTTTATGGTATAACCACTGCAGTGACAACTTTTCTATAAATGACAAACTCAAATAACCCACTTCTTGAATATTCTTATTTCAAAGCTGTATTTGAGAGTGTTTAACAGTCAAGGCTATTTTTGTCAACACAGCTATGGTAGAGAAATTTGCACACGCACGCGCACACACACACACACACACACACACACATTTCATTTTCTTATAAGCGCTATTAACTGTTACACAATATGCTTATTTTCAAAGCTGCAATTGAAACATTAGAAAGAAACTCAGTAAGCTGTAATAAGCAAGGAAAACATGCTTATTAGGAAAGGACATGAAGTTCAGCTGGGTTCAGGAGGGGTTGCGGAAAGTCTACTTCAGGTGACATTTGCTAAGTTCAAAAGATTTAAGCAACTCAGAAACACACAAAGAGACACATATACACACCTGCTACACAACCTTACCATCAAAAATTAAGAAATATTGTCCTAGAGAAATATTGTTTCTATGTAGATTAGGGATAGAGGGTCTGCATAAGTTACCAGGTTCAAGCTCCAGATAGGGCTGTGAGAGACACCTGTCTGAAACTCTGGAGAGTTTTTGCCTGTCAGGGTCAACAGTGCTGAGCTAGGTGGCTTACTGTGTTCCCATATTGCAGGACTGAGAAACTTTTGGCCCTCCAGATGTTGTTGAACTACAATCCCCATCAGCCCTAGTAATCAGGTAACCTTATAATGCTGAAGTCCCACCCAACCAGGAAGTATTTGACCCCTGGCATATATGCAGGTGTCAGGGAGCAAAAGCAGACATTCCAAGGGAGTTTTCTCTCTGTATGTTTCATTGAACGTCTGCCTGCTATGTACAAGGCCTGAACTAAAAAAAGACAAAACCTTCCTGTTCCTTTCTCCTCAAATAATACACAGTTTTGTTCAGTTTCCTCAGTAAAATGTTATAAGGATTTCTCTCCCCCCCCCCCATTTGTGTCATTTAAGTGACTTTGCTGACAGGGGTGCACCCTGAGAGAGAGGCCTAGAGGTCCACATTTGGTGTCTCCTTTCTGCATTAATGAAAGGTCCCCTTGGGGTCTTACTGGGAGAACTGAGTGCTACCCATTGGCACAATTCTAAGGGAAATCCGAATGGGGGTTTCATAGCCAAGTCAGCAGGAACCTGTGAAGAGCTGCAGCTTGGCAGAAGTTCGCTCAGAGCTAACATGGATTTCCAGGATGCATCTGTCACCGAGATGCGCCGCTCAAGTCTGCAGCTGGATTTTTCAAGGTCAGATGCTTGCAAAATACACCAGGAAGCTCATCTCTTCTATCGTGAATTGCCTGAAAGGACTTCAGAGCAAAAGTTGACTCCTGACCTTCCCATTATACATCGTCCAATTTTTAGCGTGGCCTTTTGATTGTGGCCCTGGCTGAGCCGATGCCAAGCTGCTCTAATCTTTCAACCTTCTCCTTTTGAACTCTGCTGCCCTCTTTGGTCTTCCTGAGTTGCGCTGCAGAGTCTCTTGATCTCCTCTGGGCCATTGCTACCCTAGCACAAACTTTTAAATCTTGCCTTTGTCAAGTCTTGTTTTCAGTCGCTTCTCTGGACGGCAGCCCTCAGTTTGTGCATCAATCCACCTCCTCCCACCCGGCTAAAATATTAGGCTTCTATTTTTAAAATCTTCCATTTATTGCTAGCTTTCCGTCCAAGCCCTGTGATGGAGCCAGACACCCTAAAGCAAGAAAAGTTTCTCTGTGCTCCAGAATTCCGTCAAAGAATTAGCCCTTTTAAATGCCAGATATGAAAAGGGCAGCTGCCGCAGGCAGATCATAGAGATGGAAGGGACACCAAGGGTAATCTAGTCCAAACCCCAGCAATGCAGGAATCTCAGCTAAAGCATCCATGACAGAGGGCCATCCAGCCCCTGCTTAAAAACCTCCGAGGAAGGTTTTTACACAACCTTCCTGCCTTCTGCTGAATGGAGGTAGTGCCTGATTTATGTATAAGCTAAACAAGCTATAGCTTACGGCCCCACTCTCTTGGGGGCCCAAAAAAATTAAAGGGAAAAAAACCTGGATGTACATTTCCAAAATATAAGAGAAAAAACAAAATAAAACCCACATACAGCAACAGTGTTTTGTGTTGTATAATAATAATAATAATAATAATAATAATAATAATAATAATAATAATAATATCTTTATTGTCATTGTCCCCTTCGGGGACAACGAAATTACATAGGCGCCTATGATGTAAATAATGGGCCCCACCTGCTAGCCTGCTCCCTAAAATATCACTGGTTTGCTCATTTCTATATACAGTGGTACCTCGGGTTACAGACACTTCAGGTTACAGTCTCCGCTAACCCAGAAATAGTACCTCGGGTTAAGAACTTTGCTTCAGGATGAGAACAGAAATCGCGCGTTAGCGGCGTGGCGGCAGCAGGAGGCCCCATTAGCTTAAGTGGTACCTCGGGTTAAGAACAGTTTCAGGTTAAGAACGTACCTCCAGAATGAATTAAGTTCTTAACCCGAGGTACCACCGTATAGGGTGCCTGCATTCTGCATTTGCAAATGGCTTTAGATACCCATTAGGTTCATAAATTACCACATAGCATATATTCAGCTCAAAAAACAGTGGCAATTTGTTGCTGACAAAGGACAGCTGGACATATAAAGGGTCCCATTACCTTCAGTAGCTTAGGGCCTCGTCAAACCTAAATCCTGCCCTGAATGGAGGCATGCTAGGTAGCTTATATCCAACATTTTGGAGCTTCTGTTTTGCAAGATTCTACTCCCACATAGCAAGGGGAGGATATAACGTAGATCAGGGGTCAGCAAACTTTTTCAGCAGGGGGGCGGTCCACTGTCCCTCAGACCTTGCGGGGGGCTGGACTATATTTTGAAGAAAAAAAGGACGAATTTGTATGCTCCAGAAATAACTCAGAGGTGCATTTTAAATAAAAGGACACATTCTACTCATGTAAAAACACACTGATTCCTGGACTGTCCGCAGGCCGGATTTAGAAGGCGATTGGGCCGGATCCGGCCCCCAGGCCTTAGTTTGCCTACCCATGATGTAGATAGTCCACTGTGGATGACTTGCCACAAAGGCAGCAACAGGGGTGAAGTTCCTGCAGCCTCTCATGGGTAATTCCGTGCATGTGTGCGCGCACATGAGTGCTTTAACAATAATGTATAGATCCTAGAAACAGCCACAAGGCCGCTAACATTCGGGGGGGGGGGGACAAAATTGGCAGTAGCTGCACCTTGCACCATGACAGCCGCTTTCGCTGCTAACAATCCAGCCCTACGTTCAAATCTTGGCAGCAAAATTAAGGCAGACTCCACTTATCTTGCCCTGAGGTATTTCACCAGGTGCTGAATATTTAATTTTAATTAGGGTTTGAAATGTGGCCTCTAACAATCTCTCTCTCCCCCTCCTCCCCCTCCTCCCCTCGATATTGGATTTAGGCTCAAAGAGGAACTCAGCAAATTACACCAAGTAAAGAGGCAAGCCTCTCTAGACGTTTTCACACAGCTGGTCGCCGGAAGACATTTCTTTACATTGGGGCTGACAGTTGCTTCACTGAGCACTTATGGCTGGTGGCTACTAGCTAGTCAATATCTCCCCACCAGCTTGGTTGGCAGCAGGGCTAGAGAAGAGTTTTGCAGTTAGAATGAAGCCAGAGAAGGAGGATACATCTAGGTGGGAGTTTATTGTAAGACAGAATTGTAGAATTGGAAGGGACCACTGGGGTCATCTATTCCAACAACAACAACAACAACAACAACAACAACAATTTATTATTTGTACCCCGCCCATCCAGCTGGGCTTCCCCAGCCACTCTGGGCAGCTTCCAACATAGATTAAAAATACATTAAAATGTTAAACATTAAAAACTTCCCTGAACAGGGCTGCCTTCAGATGTCTTCTAAAAGTCTGGTAGTAGTTGTTCTCTTTGACATCTGATGGGAGGGCGTTCCACAGGGAGGGCGCCACTACCGAGAAGGCCCTCTGCCTGGTTCCCTGTAACCTCACTTCTCACAATGAGGGAACCATCAGAAGGCTCTCGGAGCTGGACCTCAGTGTCTGGGCAGAACGATGGGGGTAGAGACGCTCCTTCAGGTATACTGAGCCGAGGCCATTTAGGGCTTTAACGGTCAGCACCAACACTTTGAATTGTGCTCGGAAACATACTGGGAGCCAATGTAGGTCTTTCAGGACCAGTGTTATGTGGTTTTGGTGGCCGCTCCCAGTCACCAGCCTTGCTGCCGCATTCTGGATTAGTTGCAGTTTCTGGGTCACCTTCAAAGGTAGCCCCACGTAGAGCGCATTGCAGTAGTCCAAGCGGGAGATAACTAGAGCATGCCATAGTACCTCAGGTTAAGAACTTTGCTTCAGGATGAGAACAGAAATCGCGCTGTGGCGGCGCCGTAGCAGCAGGAGTTCCTACTAGCTAAAGTGGTGCCTCAGGTTAAGAACAGTTTCAGGTTAAGAACGGACCTCCGGAACGAATTAAGTTCTTAACCCAAGGTACCACTGTAGATGATTCTCAGGGTCCCTTCCACCTCTGCAGTTCTATGATTTTATGGCTTTGCTTTGCTTTGGGGGGAATGGATGCCGATCTACAGAGTAGCATTGTCTTGCCTGGGCATAATTTCAGAGGAATCCCCCTGTTGGAAAGAGCTGCAAAAGAAGTGAAAACATGCATGCAGTTTGGCAGCGAAACCTCTTTCCATTCCTGCCCCCCTCCCCCCTTTTTTTGGATATAGTACAGGAATCCTTTTGTGGGTTCTGCATGGTGAAAACTGATATAAAACAGCTTGGGTTGGTTTTATGTATTCCCCCGCTCTCTCCCACCCCTCCCATGTTAAGCACTGGAACAAACTGGTCAGGAAGATTGAATGTTTATGCAGGAGGACGTCATGCAAGTGGGGCAAGCCAATTCTCTCTGAGTTTATAAGGAAGCCAGCCAGACGAGGTCTCCAGTCTGTGCTTTGACCCCTGGTCGCCTTTTAATTTTTCAAAGTTTATCTAGCCCCATCTCAGCAGTGCTTGAATGGAAAGCGATCTGCCTACTCCGGGTTTTTGGCAGAAGGAGACTTCCCTCACATGGAAAAGTGTTTAATACCAATTTAATGGTCTGTCTAGCCGCTGTTACATCCCTTCCCTCTCCATTTCTCTCTCTCTCCTACTGACAAACAACGCTGGAACAATTCTGCCAGGGGGGAGTGGGCCTTCTTTGTTCGTCCCCCTCGCTGCGATGCAAAAAGCCCCCCACTGCCCCCCACTTAAGCTTCCTTTAAAATTTGCTTTTACAATAAGTTGCGTGGCGAAAGACAAAAATCTGTAAAACGTCTTGAATTAGTCAGCAGTTTTATAAAAATGTTGTGGGCTTGCGGTGAATTTGGGGGAAGAGGGGAAAGGAGAGAGAGAGGGGGAAAAAAGGGATGGGAGGACAATTTGATTTAGTTCACATTTAAAGGCGAACCTACCCAATTCTCCCTTTCCAAAACAAAACGAAATCCAATGGAAACACAGCCCTCCTTCAAAAGGTGCATTTATTCAGATTTTGCAGTTCGATTCTCCAGCCAAGAAATGTGTACAAAAATACATACACCAGAGTGAGAAAGAAAGTAGAAAGTAGAAAGAAAGTAACATTCAGAAATGCTTTCTATTAAGGGAAATTGCTTTGCAAAAATATATGTTTTAGGCAAAATTGCATACCAATCTGTTTATATTCTGAGAAATCCATATGAAAATGCTGATGGATTTCCACAGGCATTTTTTTAAATTAAAATAACACAAACTGATGTGGAAATGTGGAGAATAGAATTTAGGACTGGAAGAATGAGAAACTGAAATCAACAGATCTGACTGTCCCTAACAGCTAATGATAAAAATTTATCCCACTTTTTTTAAAAAAATAAATAACATTCACACACATATTCTCTATCAATTAATGAGAAAAGAAATAGCTTTTGAAAATGATCGAGGGGTGGGACGAGGTGGCAGATTTCAGTGAACTTAAGGAAAGACTCATTTAAGGAAAGTGTATTTTTATGTGTTCAAAAAATGGTTTTAAAGAGAAGCTCAGCTCATGCTGCAGGAATTTTTGGGCAGCCAAAATAAAGAACAACACAGCTTTTAGAAGACAACTGAAGGCTCCCCTGTATTGGGAAGTTTTAAATCTCTGGTCTTTTACTATGTTTTTATACGTGCTGGAAGCTGCCCAGAGTGGCTGGGGAAATCCAGCCAGATGGGTGGAGCAGACATCATCATCATCGTCGCCTTTTCTCTAAACTAAAAAATCCTCAGTGCTTCAACCTTTCTTTAAAAGGTGGTCACTCTGTCCCATGGATCATTTTGGGTTAGGTTCTTTGGTTGCAATTGCTTCATGGTGTCCTGGGCTTACGGAAGTATTGGGTTGGTTTCACAGGTTCCTGCTTCCAATACTGTCACATCTGCAAAACCGTAGAGGCAGGTCTGTTTCCAATCAGAGCATGTCCTGTGACTTCTCACTGAAATCCTGAAATCTTCTACACCGCAGATGTTCTTGCATTAATGACACGTTGCAGATACAACTATGTACTTGCGAGGTTGGGGAGTCAGAAGGGGTTCCCAACACACACCATAGGAAGCTGCCTTCTACTGACCAGCGGTCCATCTATGTTAGTGTGGTTAATAATAATAATAATAATAATAATAATAATAATAATAATAATAATAAATTTATTGTTTATACCCCGCCCATCTGGTTGGGTTTCCCCAGCCACTCTGGCTTCCAACCAAATATTAAAAACAATACAGCGTCACACATTAAAAACTTCCTTAAACAGGGCCGCCTTCAGTTGTCTTTTAAAAGTAAAATAATTGTTTATTGCCTTGACATCTGCTGGGAGGGCGTTCCACAGGGTGGGCACCACTACGAAAAACCCCTCTGCCTGGTTCCCTGTAACCTCACTTCTCACAGGGATGGAACCGCCAGAAGGCCCTCGGTGCTGGACCTCAGTGTCCAGGCTGGATGATGGGGGTGGAGACGCTCCTTCAGGTATACAGAACCAAGGCCGTTTAGGGCTTTAAAGGTCAGCACCAACACTTTGGATTGTGCTCCGAAACATACTGGGAGCCAATGAAGAGTTTCAGGTGAGCATCTATCTACCTGGATATGCCAAGGCATTCAACTTGGGACCTCCTGCAGGCTCTGCCACTGCGTGATGGCCCTTCCTCAATCGGAGAAGCATTGCCAAACAACTAAGAAATAAAAAAGTGATGTATGGAAAGAGCCGTAGCTAGGTGATCTTGCGCCCCTGGCAGAACTGTCCAGATTGTGCTCCCTAGCCACAAATTAGCTCTTCTTTCTGCCTCTCTTCCAACCCCCCCTCCACCCATTCAATTCACCCTCTATTTAAAACCATTTTTTATGAGGCAATAATCAATATTTATATTTATGGACATATTTTTAATCCGATTTTGTGCCCCCCAATCACCTTCACCCCTGATGGTGGCCCACCTCACCACCCACTAGCTACAGCCCTGTGTATGGACTGCCCGGTAAAAACCTTCCACTAATGCAAAATACAACAAAATTGTATTCTGCCAAAGTGTGAGCCATTGTAATGAATGCGCATGACTAACTTGGATCCGTTCATTTCAGTGAGTGGAACTTAGGTGGATACTACCGAAAAAGACAGACTAAAGACACCCATGTTGCAGATAGTCTTGCAAAAGAAAGGAATGGAGGCCAAAAAACCCAAAACTGAGAGCCAGTGTGGTGTAGTGGTTAAGAGCGGTAGTTTCGTAATCTGGGGAACCGGGTTCGCGTCTCCGCTCCTCCACATGCAGCTGCTGGGTGACCTTGGGCCAGTCACACTTCTTTGAAGTCTCTCAGCCCCACTCACCTCACAGAGTGTTTGTTGTGGGGGAGGAAGGGAAAGGAGAATGTTAGCCGCTTTGAGACTCCTTAAAAGGGAGTGAAAGGCGGGATATCAAATCCAAACTCCTCTTCTTCTTCTTCGTATTTGCTGATAATGTCTTTTTCTTTTTAAAACAAAAAACAAAACTTTGAAAACATTGCCTAAGAGAGAAAAGGCAAGACAGCTCTGTGAATGTACAGTAGTGGTTGAACAGTACTCTCCATCAAGACCTTTTCTTTTCCAGCCACCCCACAAAGTGTTTTTTCCCTACCCTTACTGATCAAATGGATGTTTTCAGCTGTTTGATGTTCAATGTGTCCCCCAATTCCCCTTCCCCCTTCCCCCCTTCCTTTCTTCCTTCTGTTGTCCCCCTTCACTAGAATGCTTCAGCCAGCCTCAGGCTTCCCTCACCTTACATATTCTTCTATAGACAGGAGGAGCAACAAAGTCCTGTTTTGAATCAGATCATGAAGTTCAAATGCTGCGCTTTTTATTTCAGCAGCTCCTGGGCTTACTAACTTTGACTTTCCGGCTAACTTGGCAACGAATATTGTTTGGTACTTTAAAGGGGAGGGAGAGAGGGTTGTAGACTCACTTGAAACCTTCAGAGTTTTCTAACTTCCCAACTGGTATGTCAGAATATATAATACAGTGTAATTTATCTACTAAATCTAAGGCCCGCCTTTTGGTCTGACAAACTCACGAGATGGTTTACAGTAATCTCTGTGCAAAACCTTATTTTGCAAGGGTTTGGTTTTTTTACGAGTTTGTGGAACATTTTGTGCTGAGGCATTTTTTAATTCTTTGATATGGTTTTAATTGTGTTTTATGGCTGTTTCTCTTTTATTTTCGAGTCGCTTTGGAGGGGGGAAATGTTTTTTAAAGTAATGATAAAGGTAAAGGGACCCCTGACCATTAGGTCCGGTCATGACCGCCTGTGGGGTTGTGGCGCTCATCTTGCTTTATTGGCCAAGGGAGCCGGCGTACAGCTTCCGGGTCATGTGGCCAGCATGACTAAGCCGCTTCTGGCGAACCAGAGCAGCGCACGGAAACACTGTTTACCTTCCCGCCGGAGCGATACCTATTTATCTACTTGCACTTTGACGTGCTTTCGAACTGCTAGGTTGGCAGGAGCATGGACTGAGAAACGGGAGCTCAGCCCATCGCGGGGATTCGAACTGCCAAAATTCTGATCGGCAAGTCCTAGGCTCTGTGGTTTAACCCACAGCGCCACCTGCGTCCCTCAGAGTAATGATATACATAACCAAAATAAAGAACAAAACATGAAACCTATATGGGGCAGTTATCACAAACCTGGGCTCAAAATTTTGGGTTCAAATGTGCGCTCATCTTCAGCCAAGGGTGCCCAGTCTTTCTTGTGTATATTTGGTAAAATGCTAGTGATTTTTCCCCCCATGAGAAACTGAGAGAAACCGAAATAAACAGATTGGTCCTAACCTGAATCTTTAGTGACTACAATCAGCTGATGATGGGCCCGTTCACAGTTTATTTGTTGTATTTGCTAGTAACTTTTCTCACAGGGTGCCCCAAAGTTTAGCAAACAGGTAACAGCTTGGCCAATGTGAGAACAGGATGCTGGACTAGATAGGACACTGGCCTGATCCAGCACGCTCTTCTTATGTTCTCAGACTGAGCAGACCCATAGGTCCCCTCACCTGAGACTTCCCCACAAGGTGAGATGTCTTGTATTTCTCTTTAAGTTATACTCATGCTTCCTGAATTGGCATCTTAGCATGCAAATTTTATGCAAATCTATACTCCCCCCTCTTTTTTATGATGTTGTAGCTGATGTATCGGGACGCGGGTGGTGCTGTGGTCTAAACCACTGAGCGTAGGGCTTGCCGATCAGAAGGTCGGTAGTTCGAATCCCCGCGACGGGGTGAGCTCCTGTTGCTCAGTCCCTGCTCCTGCCAACCTAGCAGTTTGAAAGCACGCCAGTGCAAGTAGATAAATAGGTACCACTCCAGCGGGAAGGTAAACGGCATTTCCGTACGCAGCTCTGGTTCACCAGAAGTGGCTTAGTCATGCTGGCCACATGACCCGGAAGCTGTACGCAGGCTCCCTCGGTCAATAAAGCGAGATGAGCGCCACAACCCCAGAGTCGTCCGCAACTGGACCTAATGTTCAGGGGTCCCTTTACCTATGTATGATGGAAGCCATCTGGAGTGGCTGGGGTAACACAGTCAGATAGGTGGGGTATATGTATTCTTATTCTTATTCTTGAATAGGACATCCCTATTTTTGTTGGAGAATCGTTGGAGGGTATACAAACCACATCTGTTGTCGGTACATTTTCTGTCAAACACACACACAGAGAGAAAGAGAGAGAGATGAAACCACTTCCTGACCTGGGCAGAATATGCCTTGCACCATTGCTTCAAAAGTAATCTCTGCTGTCCCTAGAAAACCTCCCATTAATCCACATCAACCCTAAGGATGCAGAGGAGTCATTTCCTCCCAGCACGCAGCACTGGGTTTCTCAACACGCCGGCCATTTGGCAGCAGGCTCCCAAAGCCACAAAAGGAAGAGAATTAGCCGTGTCAGCATCTTCTCTGCCTGCCGAGTGGAACCCGGTCCCCTTTCCCTTGCCAGAAAGGCATTGTTAAAAGCCTGCGTGAAAGCCTGGAGGAAAGTAATTCTCGCCAGCTGTTCCTCTGCCTGGAGCCAGCCGCATTGAGCAGAGCTAGCTGGAGCATGCAGCAAGCAATGCAGCGCTGTGCTGAAGGCAGAACAGAATATATGTGGCCCGTGGTATATTGGACAGACGCCTCTAAGCCAGACACGTTACAAGGGAGGGGCTACGGGTGAAGTCAGAGGCCAAGGCCACATTCATCCCATCCATCTAAAGCACTATGACGCCCTTTTAAACAGCCATGGCTTCTTCTCCCAGAGAATTCTGGGAGCTGCAATTTGTTAAGGGAGCTGAAGGTTGTTAGGAGGTCCCAATTCCCTTCACAGTGCTATAACAGACCCTCCAAGTGTCCCTATTTTCCAGGGCCAGTCCCAGATTTACAGAAGCCATCCCAGGTTCTGATCTGATCCCAGGATGTCCTGCGTTTCCTTAGGACGTCCCTGAGCCGAGGAGATAAGTACGGTAACTAGACAACCTTTAGGAAACACCTGAAGACAGCCTTGTATAGAGAAGGTTTAATGTTTAATATTTTATTATATTTTTATATGTGTTGGAATCCATCCAGAGTGGCTGGGGCAACCTAGTCAGATAGGCAGGGTATAAATGATAAAATTATTGTTGTTGTTATGGAATAGGATGTCCCTGTTTTCACTGGAGAAATCTTGGAGGGTATGCTACAATTTCCAAATGATTTAACACTCAATCCCTTTCCACAGGGAATTTAGCAGGACCCGGGCGCAACCGCACTCTCTCTACTTGGGGTTCCCAACAACAGGAATTCAGAGGTTATAGTGTCTCCCACTTGGACTACTGCAACATGCTCTATGTGGGGCTACCTTTGAAGGTGACCCGGAAACTACAACTAATCCAGAATGTGGCAGCTAGATTTGTGACTGGTAGCAGTCGCTGAGACCACATAGCACCAGTCTTGAAAGACCTACATTGGCTCCCAGTACATTTGCTCCCAGTACATTTCTGAGCACAATTCAAAGTGTTGGTGCTGACCTTTAAATCCCTAAATGGCCTCGACCCAGTATACCGGAAGGAGCGTCTTCATCCCCATCGTTCACTGAGGTCCAGGGCCAAGGGCCTTCTGGCAGTTCCCTCATTACGAGAAGCAAAGTTACAGGGAACCAGCCAGAGGCCCTTCTCGGTAGTGGTGCCCACCCTGTGGAATACCCTCCCATCAGATGTCAAAGAAATTAACAACTATCTGACGTTTAGAAGACACCTGAAGGCAGCCCTGCTTAGGGAAGTTTTTTATGATTGATGTATTTTTAGTCTTTTGTTGGAAGCCACCCAGAGTGGCTGGGGAGACCCAGCAAGATGGGCGGGGTATAAATAAATTGTTGTTGTCGTCGTTATCATCATCATCTCCAATACTGGAGGGAGAACATAGCTACTGAAGCCACCGATAGCCTTATCTTCCATTTCCAATGCTCTTTTAAAGCTAGCCAAGTGTAGGGTTGCCATATTTCAAGTTGTTGAGCTTTCTTTAGGAAAACCCCAAAGTTTGTCTAAAAAGCTTTTCTAAAAAAACACCTGCCAAAACCCCCACGGATTTTCAATTGCTTGAGATCCAAGACAAAGCACCACCTTTCGTAAATTCCCTCTGGACATCAATTCTACCTTTGAAGTCCTGGGGACTTCAAGTGGCTGGGCATCCCCACATCTGGTAGGAACGGATTCTATAATTTAACTCTTTTTGGGTCTGTCTTGTCTTGAATCTTACAACAGCCCTACATTTTGATTCAGTGCAGAGAAAAACAGAAGACAACAAGGCCTCTCCCGCTTAAGTCTTCCTCCCTTATGCTTTGACCAGTGGATCTGGGATCTGTTTTTACTTGCTCTGCTTATCCACTTAATACGCACACTAGAAAGAACAAGAGCATTTTGTAGTGTTATTAGGCACAGAGAGGATGAAGGCATATAGCTGTCATCTAAATATTTTCCATTGAACCCGTAATTAACTATTTCTAAGAGCTTGGCTGCACTACAAAGATAGAGAGCTAAAGAACGAAAGCATATTAAATTTCCTCTGCTATCAATCAGTAGTTCTCCCTCCAACACAAAGTGTCCCTTTGAGGCGATTCTTGTCTTATTGCTGTTTTGCTCAAAGGAGGTGGAGGCAAAAACAACAAAACAGAATCTTTGGCGTTAGGAGTCCTTTGCGTTACATACCTTGAGAAAGCGCAACGTTTTTAGGAGTGCTAACGGAGCCATTTTGCTAATCCGTTCAGATAATTGAATTTAATTAATTTGTAGGTATTGTGGCTTACAACCCATGCCAAAATTCACCTCTTATTTGGGTGCAGAAACAGCTTAATTAGCACCAGGAAACACACCATTCTGTTGTTAAATTAGAGATGTTATCGCAAAGATCACTTTGGGATAATGTGTTTCCTTCCATCCCCATCTAAGCAAATTGCACTCCTAGATTATATTTATTGTGCCTCTGATAACTCGGCAGTTGCCCTTCAGGGTCCAAACCTATAAGAACATGAGCACTCCAGATCATTATTGTCTCACTTCAACATTTTCCATATGCCACAGATTCATACAGAGCAAGCTGTTTGGAGTTGTATAAACTTCCTTTGGAACAAGGATGGCAAACCAAACCTTGCTGAGGTCATCAATGTTTTTCTGTTTCCACCAGAAGAGTAGATGTTCAGAAGATATAACTTCACCGGGCTGAATTTAATTTGTTATAAAGTTGTAGGAGACATGCTGGACATGGTGGTGGGATAGAATTGTGTTGTTGTTGTTTAGTCGTGTCCGACTCTTCACGACCCCATGGATCAGAGCACGCCAGGCACTCCTGTCTTCCACTGCTTCCCGCAGTTTGGTCAAACTCATGCTGGTAGCTTCAAGAACACTATCCAATCATCTCGTCCTCTGTCGTCCCCTTCTCCTTGCGCCCTCCATCTTTCCCAACTTCAGGGTCTTTTCCAGGGAGCCTTCTCTTCTCATGAGATGGCCAAAGTATTGGAGCCTCAGCTTCAGGATCTGTCCTTCCGGTGAGCACTCAGGGCTGATTTCCTTCGGAATGGATAGGTTTGATCTTCTTGCAGTACACAGGACTCGCAAGAGCCTCCTCCAGCACCATAATTCAAAAGCATCAATTCTTCAGCGATCAGCCTTCTTGATGGTCCAGCTCTCACTTTCATACATCACTACTGGGAAAACCATAGCTTTAACTATACGGACCTTTGTTGGCAAGGTGATGTCTCTGCTTTTTAAGATGCTATCTAGGTTTGTCATTGCTTTTCTCCCAAGAAAACTTCTCTGACTTATTCAAGCCCCTTCGCCACGGCAAGGCAGTGATCCATGAAGGGGGGATAGAATTGTAACCACCCCAAACTTAGGAGTCTCCTTCTTCCTAATCCTGCTCAATAGGGTTTCCTAACTCTGTTGATCTGGCTGCATCTCATGTCATTTGACTTAGGGAAACAGAAAGAGGACTTAGTTATAACACCCCTATTATCATGCCAAGAATTACTGCCCAGCATTCCCTGCCCCCTCCCTACCCCAATAAGGCAGTGCTCCATCTGCCATTTCCTGTATTCATTAACTGTGAAATAGCCAACTTCTGTACAGTTTTAAGAGCCAAGTGGGTCTTTGTTCATTACATTGGAAAAAACACTATTGTCCTGCAAGCTGTTCTCAGCCGTTTACAACAGCCCAGTTTGGATGATTGCACTACAGTTTATTAATCTGAAATACAGTATGTATGAAACTTTTGCTCATGCACTGAACCCATTGGAGTGAGCTGTGATTAATTTTATTAAACTTTATATATATGGTGCCCCACAAGACGAATGCCTCGCAAGACGAAAAACTCGCTAGACGTAAGGGTTTTTCGGTTTTGCGTTGCTTCGCTAGACGAATTTCCCTATGGGCTTGCTTTGCAAGGTGAAAACGTCTTGCGCTTTTTTCGTAAAGCCGCTTGAAGAGGCGCAGTTGCGACGGACCGTGCTTCGCAAGACGAAAAACATCGCAAGACGAAAAGACTCGCGGAACGAATTATTTTCGTCTTGCGAGGCACCACTGTATATGGTTTACAAGATAAAACTGGGAATCCCATAAATAACATTAGTTTTCCATTTTGTCCCAACAAGGAAACCATGGTTACTAACTTTTGAGAAGGCAGTACAGTGGTACCTTGGGTTACATACGCTTCAGGTTACATACGCTTCAGGTTCCAGACTCCGCTAACCCAGAAATAGTGCTTCAGGTTAAGAACTTTGCTTCAGGATAAGAACATAAATTGTGCTCCGGCGGCACAGCGGCAGCAGGAGGCCCCATTAGCTAAAGTGGTGCTTCAGGTTAAGAAGAGTTTCAGGTTAAGATCAGACCTCCGGAATGAATTAAGTACTTAACCCGAGGTACCACTGTAATCTTAAACTAACTTCAAACCATGGCTTACTCTCCTGACTTGCTCTGGAAACCATGGTTAACTATGGTGAGTTAATCATGGCTTGATCATGCCTTGCAGTAAAGTGAGGAGTGAAGGGTGAGTAAAAATTTTCAAACTTTCCAAAGCAATATGAGAACTGAAGCACAGTCTTCTTTTTGAATTTTGCAGTGGAGCTGTCCACCCAAGTAGTGTGTTTTTAAAAAAAAACGCATCAGAATGCAAATGTCAGTAAAAATAACTTACAAAACTATTATATTAGGAGAAATTGCTTTGCAAAAGTGTGCATATTAGGAGAAACTGCACAGGAAACTTGTGTATACTAGGAGAAGATGCTAGTGAATTTTCATGATGACTTTTGCAAAATTCGCAAACTGATGTGAAAATTTGGGGAGCTGGAATTTAAGATTGTAAAAATGAGGAGCAGAGAGAAATTGAAAAGCACAGCTTCAGCCATCCCTACCCTTGGTCTCCAAGGTCCTAGTCTAAAATTGTAACACTGGCTGATTATAAAATCAATTACTATTTACCATCAATCATTCTTCATATAGCTGCCTCTTAAAAATTCAAATCAGAAGCATCATCAGAAATCATTCTTTGCTCATGATCATGACAGAAGTCTTTCTTTGCTCATGATTGTTAAGTCGTGGGTTGACATAGCAGCCGGCACAGCGATTTCTTCAAGTAGCTCTTTATTAAGGTAAGCTGGAATAGAACTGAGAGCGAACAGCTCAGCCGGCCTGTATTTATAGGGAGCCGGCTGTCAACATTGTAACCACAACAGCCCAGAGTTCCCGCCTAAAATAACTGCCGCGGACCTGAGTGAAAACTATCTACAGACCTGAGTGAAAACTATATACAGTATCCCCCTGTTGGCCCAGGGTGAAACTACACTACATAACACCCCTCCCCACCGAGATAAGGCGTTAGTTACAATCGTAATGGTTTCCTTATATACAGCACTACGCGTAATGGTTCAATTAAGCACAAAAGCATATCGGTTACATTTCCCATACTTAGACCAACAGTGATACCTGTCCAACAACATAGTCCTTTAAATAAGTTGGGCGCTTGGAAACTCTGCCAGACCGCCGGGGACTGGTAGCCAAGTCCGGAGGGCCACACAGTTCTCGCTGAGGCTGTGGTGCGACCCTAGGTGGCGTTGGGACCAACTCCCCTGGATCCGCTGCTGTGGGTGGAGCCTCCGCAAGTGGAGTGGTCTGAGTCTGTTCTGAAACGGCTTGGTTCGGCTCCACGCTGGCAGTTTGCGAGGGAGGTGTAGGTGGGGCCTCGCCATCTGTACGTGTCTCTTCTGGAGCCGCAAGCGCAGTTGGGGGCACCTCGGTAGTGTCCAAGTCCCCAACCCTGCGCCTAAGCTGGTCTATGTGCCGTCTCCACAAGCGTCCGTCTTCGAGTGCCACCTGGTACGAGCGAGGTCCAGTGACTCCCACTACTGTGGCTGGCACCCAAGGGATGTCCCCCACATAGTTCCGGACAAAGACCTGGTTTCCTGGGACAAATGACCGTGGTGCGTTGGCACAGCCTGGGGGTTCAGCCACGGCAAAGTCTGGGTGTAGCCGGTCGAGCGGTGACCTGAGGCGGCGGCCCATAAGCAGTTCAGCAGGACTCCTCCCTGTGGCCGCATGAGGGGTGATGTGTTGCACGAACAAGTATTCGGCGACCCGCTCATGCCATTCTCCCCGGTCCAGGCGCGCCAGTGCCTCTTTTGTCGAGCGCACCATTCTTTCCGCTTGCCCGTTGCTGGATGGATGAAAGGGTGCCGTTAGGGCATGGCGGATGCCCAGTCCCAAAAGATACCGCTCAAACGTGCCTGACGTGAACTGCGGTCTGTTGTCAGAGACAAGGACATCAGGACACCCATGCGTTGCAAACAGGCCTCGCAGCACCCGGATGACAGCTTCGGTAGTGGTGGAGGGCATCAGGGCGACCTCCAGCCATTTGGAATAGGCGTCCACCACTACCATAAAGGTCCGGCCGTGAAAGGGGCCAGCCAGATCGATGTGCACCCTCGACCAGGGTGTCTTTGGCGTCTCCCAGGTGTGTCCCTTAGCTGCCGGTGGTGCAGGCCTCGACTCCTGGCACGCTTGACAGGCGGACACCCAGGCAGTGATGGCATCGTCCATATTAGGCCACCAGACGTAACACCGAGCCAACGCCTTCATTTTGACAATTCCCGGGTGGCCAACGTGCAGAGCCTCCAGGACGCGCTGACGGAGTCCCTGGGGAATCACGACGCGGTCTCCCCACAGCAGGCAGACGCGATGAGCTGAGAGTTCATGTTGTCTGGTTGCGAAGGGCTGGAACTCCGATGCAAAAGGCCCTTGTGGCCACCCCCTCCACACCCAGTTGAGCACCCGGCTGATGGTGCGATCCTGGGCAGATGCGGAGGCCACAGTGGCAGCCGATACAGGCGCTGCCGGAAGATCCTCAATCAGAAGGAGCGATGAAGCTGGAGCCGGGTCTTCCACAAATGCTGGAAGAGGGCAACGGCTGAGGGCGTCGGCATGGCCCATCGATTTCCCCGGGCGATGGATGAGCCGGTAGTGGTAGGCAGCCAGGAAAACAGTCCATCGCAGCATGCGTGGTGAGAGGACCGGTGGAGTTGGACGATCACCGGCGAGGAGGCCCAGGAGTGGCTTGTGGTCAGTGATGAGGTCAAAAACCCTGCCATAGAGGTATTCATGGAACCTCTTCACTCCAGCCACAAGTGCCAATGCCTCCTTGTCGAGCTGGCTGTAATTCCGTTCCGTTGGAGATAGTGTCCTGGAAAAGTAGGCGAGCGGTGCTTCTCTTCCATCTGGAAAACGGTGACTAAGGACAGCACCGATGCCAAAAGGTGAGGCGTCGCAGGCAAGGACCAGCGGCCTGGATTCACTGTACTGTACCAGCACACTGTCTGAAGAAAGGAGAGCCTTGACCGCGTTGAAGGCTGCCGTCTCCCGATGACCCCAGGCCCAAGGCGTCTTAGTGCTAAGGAGTCGGTGAAGAGGCTCAGCCACTGTGGCTTTGTGGGGCAGGAACATGTTATAAAAGTTCAGCAGCCCCAGGAATGCCTGCAACTCCGTTTTGTTCTTTGGGGTGGCGGCCTGCTGGATAGCGCGGATCTTGGATGTGGTTGGATGAAGACCGGAGGCATCGATAAGATAGCCCAGGAACTCTACCTGTGGAACGGCGATCTGGCACTTGTCCCTCTTTACCTTGAGCCCGGCCTCCTGGAACCTGGTCAGCACGGCACGGAGGCGCTCGAACAGCTGCTGGTGTGAGTCTGCAGACACCAAGACGTCATCAAAATATGGAACCACGCCCGGAAGCCCTTGCAGGAGACGCTCCATAAGGCTTTGGAAGATGCCAGGAGCCACACTCACCCCGAACTGCAACCGGCGGCAACGGAAAGCCCCCCGGTGGGTGACGATCGTCTGGGCTTCAGCAGTGGCATCATCGACTGGCAGTTGTTGATAGGCTTGGGCAAGGTCCAGCTTAGCGAAGACCTTACCCTCACCCAGGGAATGCAGCAGGTGTTGGACAACAGGAACCGGGTAAGCGTGCTGCTGAAGTGCCTTGTTGATCGTGCACTTGTAGTCAGCGCAGATTCTCACCGACCCATCTGGCTTGACAGGCGTGACGATGGGGGTTTCCCACTTTGCGTGGTCAACCGGCTCCAAAACTCCTTGGGCGATCAGTTTGTCCAGTTGTTCGTCCACCTTAGCCTTGAGAGCAAAGGGAACCCGGCGTGGCTTTAGCTTGATGGGGGCGACTTGTGGATCAAGGCTAAAGGAGATGGGCGTACCTGTATATTGGCCCAAGGTGCCGTCAAAAACCTCGGCAAAGTCTTTGACCAGACCCTCAGTCTCTGCGTTAGAGATGCAGTTGATGCCGGTGACTTCCAGGCCGAGGGCATCAAACCAGTCTAGCCCTAGGAGGCTTGGCCGCTGACCTTCGACCACCACCAACCGGAGCAGGCCCGAAAAATCCTTGAAGGCGATCCGGAACCGGCCAACGCCCACCACGGGAATGTCGTTTCCCTGGTAGTCTCTCAGGTGTACGCGGTGAGAGTCGAGTTGCCTTTTGGACACTCTGGGTACCAGTCTTTTGATGGTGCTCCATGACACGATGGACAGGGCAGACCCGGTGTCGATCTCCATGTCACATGGAGCTCCTTCAATGAGCACCGTGACGTTCAGCTTGCGTCGCGTAGGCGAGTCGGTTTGGCCAATCGTGGTTCCAGACGGGCAGCGGCAGTTGGTGAGAGCGAAACAACTTTCCTTGGCAGACTGGAGTGACGACTTGGACTTGCGAGTCGATGAAGGGGGGGTGACAGACGGAGCCGATCGGCAGACCTTAGTGATGTGGCCCCTTCTGGAACACTTCCTACAGATGGCGTCTCTGAATCGACACTTGGCACGGGAATGGTTGCCTCCGCAGCCAGCACATTCCGGTTGGCCCTTGGACTTCTGTTGGAACTTCCTGCGCTCCCGCTTTCTCTGGTGCACGTCATCGTCTTCACTGGAGGATGCCTCCTCAATGGCTTTCTGTAGCGTGAGGTCTGGCTTGGCTAGGAGGCGCCGTTGCAGATGGATGTCCCGGACCCCGCAGACGATTCGATCCATCAGGGCATCGTCTAAGTCTCGGAACTCACAGTGCATTGCAGCCTGTCGCAGGGCAGTGGTGTAGTTGTTGATTGACTCCCCCTCTGCCTGGTTCCGGTGGTAGAACACATGGCGGGCAGCAATCTTGGACGGCTTTGGTGCGTAGTGGTTGCGGAGCTTCTCTTGGATCGTGTCCCATGGTGTTGCCTGGACTGCTTCAGGCGCAACCAACGCTCGGGCCGTCTCAAACACCTCAGGCCCACAGAGGCTGAGGAATAGGCCCCGCTTCCGCTCCTGTGATACTTCTGTCAGCTCGTTGGCTTGGAGGTAGCAGTCGAACCGAGCGAGGTAGGAGTCCCATGATTCAGAGGCTGGTGCAAAAGGCGGTAGAGGCACAAGTGAAGCCATGATTCCGATGCCGGCGTGAAGGGCGATGGATGGAACACAGTGCTCTAGCCAGAACAGTCAGCTCTGAATTGGTTCTGCCCAGTGATTTCGCTCAGTGATTTCGCTCTGTGATTCAGCTCAGTGATTCAGCTCAGTTCAGAGGCTGGCCGCATCTGGCTGTGCTCTGATGTCCATCCATCCCATCCTCGTCGCCAGTGTTAAGTCGTGGGTTGACATAGCAGCCGGCACAGCGATTTCTTCAAGTAGCTCTTTATTAAGGTAAGCTGGAATAGAACTGAGAGCGAACAGCTCAGCCGGCCTGTATTTATAGGGAGCCGGCTGTCAACATTGTAACCACAACAGCCCAGAGTTCCCGCCTAAAATAACTGCCGCGGACCTGAGTGAAAACTATCTACAGACCTGAGTGAAAACTATATACAGTATCCCCCTGTTGGCCCAGGGTGAAACTACACTACATAACAATGATCATGATAGCCACAGAAATATTCCATAGAGGCAAAACATAGCATTCCAGTCCCAATGTTTTCTTATTATTCAAAATTGCTACCACCACACATAAGATTCCAAGTTAATGAACTGAATACAGAGGCTGGAGTGTATGTACCAAGCATTCTATGCCTGAAATATGTATATCCTAGTGGTGGTGGTGGGACCACCTAATTTTTCCCCTAGTGGCACAGTGACCTAGACAAGTCTGGACCTGCCTGGTAGCCTCGACAACAGGAAGAGTGATGAATGGGTCAAGTCTCCCTCTTGCTCTGGCTGAGCAGCCTCTGCCATGGCACCATCCATCAGCGTGACACTTCAAGAAATGCTGCTCAGATTTATCGACAGGGCATTCTGCTGGCAGAAGGCAAAGGCATATTTCCCCAAAGCTGAAAGAGGAGATAACCAGTAAGGAGCATTATGCCATTTACTTGTCCGAGAAGTAAATTGACAAATTCTACTTGGCTCAGACAGCTAAGTTCAAAGTGTAAGATTGGAAATGTATGCTTCTGCTTTAGATAAACCACAGTTGTTTGTGTCCTCTTGACCCTAATCTCTGGTTAATCTAAAGCAGGCTTCCTCAAACTCGGCCCTCCAGATGTTTTGAGACTACAGTTCCCATCATCCCTGATGACTGGTCCTGCTAGCTAGGAATCATGGGAGTTGTAGGCCCAAAACATCTTGGAGGGCTGAGTTTGAGGAAGCCTGATCTAAAGCATGCTTAGTTGAAACTAACCAACCAGCTTTATACACTATGGTTTGTAGTTGGTTTGTTTCAACTAACCATGGTCAAGACTAGTCACAGTTTGCCTGGGTTTGGTCAACAGGGAAGACTATGGCTGATGAAAAATAGAAGCACATGCTTCTGATCTTCCCACTACCTTTCTAGAAAAGGTAAGAAGTGTGGAGTGCACAAATCTAAGGCTCATTCTCATAACCATAGTTTATCATTATGAGCGAACGGGGCCAACATGTCCTTTCCTGCTTGGACATCTCTTACCGATTTATTTGGACCTTAACATTTAAATACCTTTGGTCTTGAAGAGTGTTGTGTTTATAGAATGCATTCTAGAAGCTGGGGCTGGGCCTGGTGTACAAAGCCCTATACAGCTTGTGATCAGGACAGCAAAAAGATTGTTTCATCCCTTCTGTACTATACAATGTGTAGTGGTTAAGAGCGGTAGTCTCGTAATCTGGGGAACCGGGTTCGCGTCTCCGCTCCTCCACATGCAGCTGCTGGGTGACCTTGGGCTAGTCACACTTCTCTGAAGTCTCTCAGCCTCACTCGCCTCACAGAGTGTTTGTTGTGGGGGAGGAAGGGAAAGGAGAATGTTAGCCGCTTTGAGACTCCTTCGGGTAGTGATAAATCCAAACTCCTCCTCCTCTTCCTCTTCTTCTGCCTTTACAGTAGTGGCATCAACTCCCACCCTTTCCATATCAGAAAAGTGCCATTTCTATTGTATTCTTAGCATCATTGATTTTAAAGACTCTTAACTAAAAAGGTGCCCAAGATTAAGCAGGAATGTTTTTAAAATTTGTTTTAATACAAGGTAAACATCATCTTAAGAGAGGCGTTCTGCTTCTCTAAGAGGAGGACTACATTTTCTAGAATAAAACCTACTGCTACATGTTTTCACCATCTAAAAACAAAATGTGTTCAGAAATAGTTTTACCCAGAGGCAAGTTTAATTGATAGTCCAATTTGATCGACTAAAACTCTCACGATTATTATTATTTATTTAAAAAAATACTCTAATCAGATTGCAATCTTACCAATAGGTATAATTCCAGTGAACACAAAACCTAAAATCACTACTATCACAGTCACTGCAGTACCTTCCAAAACAAATAAAAAACCTAACCTTGAAAATAAAGAGTACTGTATCTGGAAACCTGAGATACTGTATACAGCCCTCACCTTCAGAATAATATAATCATAGATTTGGAAGGGACCCTGGGGAATATGCAGCTGCCCTAGAAGGGAATCGAACCTGCGATCTTGGCGTTATCAGCACCACACTCTAACCAACTGAGCTATCCACAAGTGTCATGACCCATGACTCAGAGACCATATGATGTGCAATGGATTCAAAGGGAAGAGGAGCCTTTGACTCTATCCTTTTGCGGGGGGACGGCGACGATGACTTTCAGGACTGTCTTCAGTCCCCTCTCAACCACAGGACACAACCTTGCCAGCTTCTGATAGTTAGTTAAACAGAGGGGAAACAATGCTGTCCAGGGTTGTAAAGACTGTGGAGAGAATAACTGGGTGCACTCTTCCCACCTTGGATCAAATCTATGCTTCCAGGTGCCATAAGAAAGCTGCAGAGATAGCGCAGGATAGTGCACACCCCGGAAATGATCTCTTTCAGCTTCTGCCTTCTGGAAGAAGGTACAAGGTTATAAAGACTAGGACTGGCCGCCTGAGAAACAGTTTCTATCCAAACACAATTTTGGTTTTAAATGCAGTGTAAGGAGTCTTTTGGGATGCCGGTGGTGCTGTGGGTTAAACCCACAGAGCCTGGCCTTTGGTTTGGACTCAGTCTGACCCTCCCCTAATGGTCTTGATATTTCGGCTACTTTTAAAATGAGGCTGCATTTTAAATTGCATTTTAACCTGTATTTTAAATTGTCCCCCCCATTATGTTTTTATTGTAATTTTACTGGTGTTAGCCACCCTGAGCCCAGCTCTGGCCAGGGAGGGCGGGGTATAAATAAATTATTATTATTATTATTATTATTATTATTATTATTATTATTATTATTATTTAAAACAGGTAGGTTAAAATATTCAGTCATCAGGAAAACCAAATGAAAAATAGCCCAGGTTAGGTAGACAATTTAGAGAGGAGGAAGGATCCTCATATAGGCCTTAAATCTAGTCTGTTCTAGAGCGCAGTGCTATGTTGTCTTTTATGGGCTGACCATATGGAAATCGAGCTTTTGCTGTGTCCCACACAGCCGTTTTCCTAATCCTGCCTCCTGAACCATTTAATTATACTCCATCACAAAACCCAGAGCTGAGTCTTGACAGGAACAATGATCACCTTACTTCCATTGTGGCCATTGGGGGGGGGGGCATTTCTATAGGCAACCAAGAGGGAGGGGGAAACCACACAAGCCTTTTAGACTTCTGGGGTTGAGGAAGAGAGAGAAGCAAAAGCATTTTATCAGTCACGTCACATCCCCTGCCCAATTCTAAGACCAAAGAATTGCATGCATGCGCATATATATATATATATATATATATATATATATATATATCAACCCTTCTCTGACAAGGATATGTTCACAAAGAGGCCATTCATGGGAACTGTGCTGAGGCGAATGCAGGGCACAAAGGTCAGAGGGCCCCGAACTTTGATCTATGGTTTCGAATTTGGCAGGCTTTGAGAAGGCTCCTGCTTCACTGGGTTTCCTTGATTAACCCAGTAAGAATGGCCGGAGAAGGGTCTGTGATCTGCCTCGGATTAGCGGCCTAGACGGTGTTCTGCGAAGCTTAAAAATCTCATCAAGCAGCATAATGAGAAATCAGGGAGAGAAAGGGTGAATGGGGAAAAAGGGAGGAGGGACTCAGCTTTGGGTTTTAATTATGCAGGCACGGATCTGAAATGGAAGAAGTTACCTGGGAAGTTGCATCTGCGGAACAATCAGGGCATTGTCTGCCTGGCAGAAGTGATTTCTATTATTATTTATTTTTTATTTTAAAAAAAACTTGGAAGAAACTAGAATTGGACAAAAGGTATTGATTTGATGGGTATGTCTCGCCCATTTCAAAAAGGCCATCTCTTCTCTCCACAGGAACACTCTCTATTGTTGATTTACCATTTAAAAGTAAGAGAACAGCATCCCTAAACTCAGGAGACCTTAAAAGAAAAGAAGATTTAAATAGGACAAAATTCTGCTATTACTTATATTCATGGAAGGAGCTTGAGCTGACATGCAGGCTTGTCCCCTCCCCCCTCCTGTTTTATTCTCACAGCAACCCTGTGAGGTAGATGAGGCTGAGAGACTGTGAATGGCTCAAGGTCCCCCAGTGAGCTTCACAGCTTCCTTCGGATATGAACCCCTGTCCTAGTCCAACAGGGACGCGGGTGACGCTGTGGGTTAAACCACAGAGCCTAGGACTTGCTGATCAGAAGGTTGGCGGTTCGAATCCCAGCGACGGGGTGAGCTCCTGTTGCTCGGTCCCTGCTCCTGCCAACATAGCAGTTTGAAAGCACATCAAAGTGCAAGTAGATAAATAGGTACCACTCTGGCGGGAAGGTAAATGGTGTTTCTGTGCACTGTTCTGGTTCGCCAGAAGTGCTTTAGTCATGCTGGCCACATGACCCAGAAGCTGTACGCCGGCTCCCTCAGCCAATAAAGCAAGATGAGTGTCACAACCCCAGAGTCGGCCATGACTGGACCTAATGGTCAGGGGTCCCTTTACCTTTACCTAGTCCAACACTGTAACCAGCACACTGGTTCAATTATTCAGAGGGAAAAATTCATCACAATTCGCATAGCCAGACCATGCCCTGAGTCCTGACATGGCTGTCCTAGAGTGGGAAAATCTGTTAATTTTGGTTTCTCTCGTTTCCCCCCTTTTACCATCTTAAGTTCAGTCGTCCACATTTGCATATCGCTTTTAGGTGTCCCCCCCTCCTCCAAAGTCCTCATGAAAATTCATTAGCATTTCAGTGCAACATTCTCCTCATATACACATTGTTACACAGCAATTTTATGCACACTTTACCCAAGTATATGCAGTTTTGCACTCATTACTTGCAAAATTTGGAGATGTGCGAATGTCTAAGGATACAGTTGAATACTGTTTCAGAAAGTATGGATTAGGTATTGTATTGTAATTTTATCTTGTGAACCGCCCTGAGACCCACGGGTATAGGGTAGTATACAAATTTAATTAATTTAATAAATATTAATGAATAAATGAATGAGTGAGAACTGAATCAAATTTCTCCCTCATTCCTATCTGTCCCACTGTTGGAACTCAGGGTCTAGTTCATCCTCTGATATTTTGTGTGTGTGTGTGTGTGTGTGTGTGTCTGTGTGTGTGATTTTTATTAAGCTTTCTATTTTACAATTTAAAATATTCATTAAACAGCCTTAAAATGTCAATGACTTCCCTTCTTCTCTTTCAATGGTTCAATTTGTATATCATAGATCCCTGCATATTTTACATAAACTGAACCATTCAGTATTCCATTAATACATCCATCAAAACTTGTTTACACTGCTGAATTTATCTTAATACTGCCATTTTCTTGGGTCTACTTCATCCTTCATCCATTCTTACCAGGGGAAGTCTGCTTTTTAATTCTAAAGTAAGCTGGCACCAGCCATAAAGAGCAGCCACTTGGGTACTGCAAACCTAAGGCCACGCCCACCTCATCCCTATGTTGACAACAGCCTTTGTAGCTTGGTACTATCTGTCATGGTCTGGTTCACGGGCGATCGAAGTCCCAGCAGGGGATGTCAGGACCGGGGGCAAAATGGCGGGGTGGGAGCAGGAAAAGGGGTCCAGAAGCCAGGATTCAGGAAGCCAAGGGTCCAAGAGTCCGGAAGCAAGGAGTCACGAATTCAGGGGTCCAAGGATCAAGAAGCAGGGAGTCAAGAAGCCGAGGTTCAAGGGTCAGGAAGCAAGAAGCCCAAGACAGGAAGCATGTTGTTGTGGCAAAGAGCTGAATGGAAATGCTGACCTTATAACCCTTCCCAGCTCTTGCCACCAGGTGCTGTGAGTTACTTGGTGAGGTACCTCACCTGTGAGGCTGCGCCTTGCCTCTTCAGAACAAACTTAGGAAGGCCCCAGTCCTGCAAAGTCCTATTGGTCACAGGGCTTGGCTCCTGCACGTACACCTGACACTACCTGTGACCAACACATTCACCTTTCAGGGTCTCAGTGTCCTCCATATGGCTCTTCCTCAATCGTTGGACACTTGCTAAGGTGGGACAATGGGAAAAGCTCTCCTCTGCACCTCCCACCAGATGTACCTCTGAGAATGCTGTAGAATCAGCAGGTCCTCATCTGTGGACTGCAGTGACCTTGACAGTGTATGCAATCTCTCAGATAGCTGTTTAGGACTTTGTAGACCAGATCTTGGCTCAGCAGATAATCCCCAGCCAGTGCAACTCCCTCTGTGCTGTTATCACATGGCATTGTAGGAATGCAAGTGGTCCATTGGCTCTGTGATGGGGAGGAGAAAGTCCAAATGGAGCAAATGTTGGCTGTTGACCCATTTTCTTATTTTAAGCATAATACTTTTCAATTTTATTCATTTCAAAACTTGACATGCTTCCCCCTCTTTCTACAGTTCCCTAAGTTTATTTTTAATATTTTCTGCATATACAAATTAACTTAGTTTGCTCATTTATTCATCTACTTTAAATATATACGCTCATAAAACTGCAGGTTGGTGGGTTTCTGGATGAAACATCGGCTCTGGATCCATTCCAGTCTGGCTTCCGCGCTGGTCATGGGACCGAGACGGCTCTGGTCGCCCTAACAGATGATCTCCGCAGGCAGCTGGATCGAAGCGGGTCGGGGCTGCTGATTCTTCTAGACCTGTCAGTAGCCTCCGACATGATCGATCACGAACTCCTGGACCACCGCCTTGCTGACATGGGGATCCAGGGCACAGTCCTTAAATGGCTGCGCTCGTTTCTCTCTGGTCGGGGACAGAGGGTGGCGCTTGGAGGGGGGATTGTCATTGTGCCACTCCTTGGTGTGTGGAGTGCCTCAGGGTGCGATATTCTCCCCGATGCTTTTCAACATCTTTATGCGCCCCCTCGCCCAGCTTGTCCGGAGTTTTGGGCTGGGCTGCCATCAGTATGCTGATGACACCCAGCTCTATCTGTTGATGGATGGCCATCCTGACTTGGCCCCAGACACACTGATCAGATTTTTGGAAGCTATGGCTGGATGGTTACGTGGGAGCCAGTTGAAGTTAAATCCTTCGAAGACAGAGGTCCTTTGGCTGGGAAGGGACGATATGGGATTGGGGGGGCAACTCCCATCTCTTGCGGGGGTGCAATTAGTGCCAGCACTGTCCCTTAAGAGTTTGGGTGTAATCTTCGACACCTCCCTTTCCATGGAGGTGCAGATTGCAGCTATAACAAAGGTGGCATTTTTTCATCTCCGCCAAGCTAAGCAGTTGGCTCCTTACCTCTCTCGCCCTGACCTAGCCACTGTGATCCACGCGATGGTCACCTCCAGACTGGATTATTGTAACTCGCTCTATGTGGGGCTGTCCTTGAGACTGACCCAGAAACTCCAACGGGTGCAGAATGCCGCAGCGAGATTCCTTACGGGGTCCTCGCTGCGAGATCACATTCACCTGGTGCTATACCAGCTGCACTGGCTCCCGGTGGGGTACAGGATCAGGTTTAAAGTGCTGATTTTAACCTTTAAATCCCTATACGGCCTAGGACCCTTGTATCTACGGGATCGCCTCTCCTGGTATGTCCCACAGAGGAACTTACGGTCTTCAAACAAAAACATGCTAAAGGTCCCAGGCCACAGAGAGGTTAGGCTGGCCTCAACTAGAGCCAGCGCGTTTTCGGCAGTGGCTCCAATCTGGTGGAACGCTCTGTCACAAGAGACTAGGGCCCTGCGGGACTTGACATCTTTCCACAGGGCCTGCAAGACAGAGCTGTTCCACCAGGCCTTTGGTCAGGGCACAGCCTGACTCCCTCCTTTGGCAATCTTCACAGAACTTTAGCCTAATGGTTGCCATCAATTTGAGTTGAATTAATTTTATAATGAACTGATTTTAGAATGTTGTACTATTTTATTGTTGTTAGCCGCCCTGAGCCCGGTTTCGGCTGAGGAGGGCGGGATATAAATAAAAATAATTATTATTATTATTATTATTATTATTATTATTATTATTATTATTATTATTATCTGTTTACAGTTTATTTGTAAATATTCAATAAACCATTTCCATTCTTTTATAATTTCTTATTTTTCAGTAAGTTTCACCATTTCTGCATATTCCATAAGTTTTTGTATCCATTCTTCTTTTGCTGGGACTTCTTTCCATTTTTGGGCAAGTAACTTTCTTGCCGCTGCAGTCACATACATGAATAAATTTCTATACAGTCTGTCCCTATAATTCTCAAAAGGAAAGCTTCTGGGTTGTTGGTGGTTTTTTTTACAAACGTTATTTTAAACACCTTTATCAATTCATTATATCTCATTTCCCAGTAAGCTTTAATATTGCTACAAGACTGCCACATATGATAAAAAGAACCTTCTTTCTCATTACATTTCCAACACTTATTTGATTTGGATTTAAACATTTTTTGCCAATTTACTCAGTGTTACGTACCATCGATACAACATTTTCATAAAATTTTCTCTTAGTCCATAACATGCTGTAAATTTTATATCCCTATTCCACATTATTAGCATTATAAATTTAATTAATTAATTGCCCTTCACCCAAGGGGACAGGGCAGTGGCGTAGCGTGGATTGCCAGGAAATGGACTGAGTAGGCATGTGCATTCAACTGTCTAACGGCATCCATGGCACCCAGGAAACTGCAGCTGCAGAGATAAGAAATTAAGAGTTGCTCTGTTGTCTGGAGAGGCCACTTCCTGGTTTGCATAGAGAACCTGTTTTCAACAGAGCCCAGCAATGGAAGTGCGCAGCTGTATTGAGGCAGCACTGGGTGTTGAAATTTTGTGCCCCCTAACAGTTTTGCACCCAGGGCAACAACCCTGTGCCCCACACTGTGTCAGCGTGAGTCACAGCAATAGAAAAGGCAGTATTAAGAACAGCTTAAAACAAAATCAGTCATGGGAGTAGGGTGGGTCCTAAGGCCACTATTCAGATAGCCAACTGCAAGTACCATGTGTTTGTTATTGCGTCGTACTCTTCATTATACAAAAGGATAAAGGTAAAGGGGCCCCTGACCATTAGGTCCAGTCGTGACCGACTCTGGGGTTGCGGCGCTTTATTGGCCGAGGGAGCCGGCGTACAGCTTCTGGGTCATGTGGCCAGCATGACTAAGCCGCTTCTGCAGAACCAGAGCAGCGCACGGAAACGCCGTTTACCTTCCCCCTGGAGCTGTACCTATTTATCTACTTGTACTTTGACGTGCTTTCGAACTGCTAGGTTGGCAGGAGCAGGGACTGAGCAACGGGAGCTCACCCTGTTGCGGGGATTCGAACTGCTGACCTTCTGATTGGCAAGTCCTAGGCTCTGTGGTTTAACCCACAGCGCCACCTGCGTCCCTTATACAAAAGGATACTCAAGACCTTATAAAGGGGGATGGAGGGGGAGGGGGAGGGAGGAATTGGGAGCTGATGGATGGGAAAGCAAAGGACATGGGGGGGGGGAATCTCTATGAAATCCCAGTCGCGAAAACACAGCCACACAGTCAGCTTCTGTAGTAGTCCCATCCATCATCAGGCTAATCCCTTGGCTTCAGCCATCGATGATGGAAAATATCTGACCTATAATGCATTGCCCTGACTTCTCATGTATCAGCAAGGGGAAGGTTCCCAGGAAAGAGCCTGAAACTATTAAGGGGAAGAGCAGGGAAAGGTCTCTTGTAGGTGATCAGGGTAGCAACAGACAGCATTGTTCTCATCAAGATGGCCAGGGCTGAACAAAACAGGAAAAGGGGGTGGAGACGCCAAATACCTCTCAGTCTCCATGAGAGAAAAGGGTTTGTATTTAAAAGTAACTATTATGATTCGTTGGAATTCACCCTGGAGGGCAGGAAATTCCCTGTGAGAAAAGGGGAATTTTCCAATTCCACAACACTAGGCCTGACTGTGATGACATCCCTGAAGTCAACTTGTTTTAGAGATAACTAGACAAGTCTAATTGGTTCTTGCTTGGAAAGAAGTCAAGAGCTTATAGCTCCAAGCATTTTATTTTATTTTTTTAGTCCTCTTGCTGAACACATTATACTTTTAAGGCACTATGATGCTATTTTACATGGCTTCCCCTAAATATTCACGGGAACTGTAGTTTGTTATGGGTGCTTGGAATTGTTAGGGCTTCTCCATTCCTCTCACAGTGCAACAGTTCCCAGGGTGACAACTGCCCGTGCAGAGCTTATCTGAGGTCCGGAGCAGGAATCTTGTTAGAATAAAGTTATAAACTAAAAAAAGGAGCCGGTATCTGGTGGGGGGCCCTGATTGGCTTAAACCTCTGAGGTCTGGGGCAACTGTACCCAGCTGCCCACCTCCTCTGGGAATTGCAACTCCATGAGGAGAATATGGGACATCTCGCAGCTATCAGTTCATGTCATTCTTTGGGAGGAAGCCATGACTGAAATAACCCTCAGAGAGCTGCAATTTTCAGGGTTCCTTGGGAGGAGGGGTTGGTTTTTAATCCACTTTGGGAACTGCAGTTTTGTGAGAGCAGTAGGAATCTCCCAGTGATTCTCAGCGCCCTTAAAAGGTAAAGGGACCCCTGACATGAGACCCCACTGCACTATTGAGTCATGGTTTAAGTTCCTTATATTTACAAAGCCCCAACAACTTGGGTCCTGGTTATTTTAAAGGCAAAGGTAAAGGGACCCCTGACCGTTAGGTCCAGTCATGACCAACTCTGGGGTTGTGGCGCTCATCTCGCTTTATTGGCCGAGGGAGCCAGTGTACAGCTTCTGGGTCATGTGCCTAGCATGACTAAGCTGCTTCTGGTGAACCAGAGCAGCACACGGAAACGCCGTTTACCTTCCCACCGGAGTGGTGCCTATTTATCTACTTGCACCTTGATGTGCTTTTGAACTGCTAGGTTGGCAGGAGCAGGGACCGAGCAACGGGAGCTCACCCCGTTGCGGGGATTCGAACCGCCGACCTTCTGATCAGCAAGTCCTAGGCTCTGTGCTTTAACCCACAGCGCCACCTGCACCCCCCTCAGCGCCCTTAAGAAATGACAATTTCCAGGATTTGGGTGTGAGTGTGAACTGTGTGGTATGATGATGCTTGAACTGCATAGGGTCTTTATACCGTTCTCTGCTTTCCTTGATGAGCAAGAAAAGTAAAAGCATACAATGATCCAATAGGCCTCGAGGCATTTGCCTAATGAAGCTTGAATGAATTTTCTGCTGGCTGTGTGTAATGAGAAGGTGGCTCAATACCAAAGTGGTGAGGAGGCCAGCGCAGTGCACATGCAATGGTGGAGTCAGTCCACTGCATCTGCCAGTGTGTTTGCACCACACCAACCTCTCCTCCATTAGCCCCTCCCCTTCTTATCAGTAAGCAGCAGCAACTCAGCTATAAGGAGGTCAGGTGAGTGATGCTGTCTCACCATGCAGTCTGCTACTGACAACAAGGATACCATGGAGAGAGGAAAGGGTCTAGCAGGTGAGGTTTACAGGCCTTCTGTTGCATACATACAAAAGTGCATATGCAGGGGTGATCTGTGTATAAAAATGCATATATTGTTGAAAATAACACATACAAACACATTATTATTATTATTATGTGAGTGGGTGGAGCCGTGGTCTAAACCACTGAGCCTCTTGGGCTTGCCAATCAGAAGGTCGGCGGTTCAAATCCCCGTGACATGGTGAGCTCCCGTTGCTCTGTCCCAGCTCCTGCCAACCTAGCAATTTGAAAGCATACAAGCACAAGTAGATAAATAGGTACCGCTGTGGCAGGAAGGTAAACAGAGTTTCCATGCGCTCCAGCACTCACCATGGTTTTGTTGTCCTGGACACATGACCTGGAAAAGCTGTCTGAGGGCAAACGCTGGCTCCCTCGGCCTGAAAGCGGAGGTGAGTGCTGCACCCCATAGTCAAATTCGGCTGAACTTAACCATCCAGGGGTCCTTTACTACTACTACTACTACTACTACTACTACTACTACTACTACTACTACATCATCATCATCATTATCATTGGAAAATGCTTTTCAAAAATGTCTGTGTTAGGCAAAAAAGCATACAAAAAAGGGCATAATAAGATTAATTCACACTAAAATGTGAATGAATTTTCAGGATGACATTTTTTAAAAATTGCAAACTGATGTGGAAATGTGGAAAGCTGCATTTAAGATTGGAAGAAATGATAAAATGGTACAGAAACTGAAACTGACAGATTCACCTATCCCTAGTGGAGACCCCCTAGAATTCTTTGAAGATCACCAAAAGAGTCAAGATAATTTATGTCCAAATGCACGTGCAATTACAAGAACCTTCTTTTCCCCCAAGTACTTCCATTCAGAAGCTTCTCCCGACATTTCACGTTTCTCTTTGTTCTTGCAAAAGCTTTCTGCAGGCCAGTAGGTGTACTTTTATGAGCCGTCTTAGGAAGAAAAAAAGTGTTTAATGCCTGCCCTTTCACAATCCAGGCAGGGAGAGTAAGTTCATATTTCAGGTTAAGGCACAAAGGCCCACTGGAAGTCATTATTCCCTGGATGTGAAATAAGTGATCTAATCAGAGTAAGACTGTGGAGGAATGGAAATTAGCTGATGCATAAAACTACTTGTGGTTCTTGATGAGGCAATGACATCTAAAATACAGAGCATGGCTATGCCCACGATGTTCCGCCCAATTCAAATTCCATCTTGATTTCTAGTTTGGAACCAGCACAGAAAAAATGTAGTATAACCCCCCCCCTTCCCCCAAAAATATAGAGGTAGAAATGGATAAGTGCATCAGTGTATTCCCATTCCATGCCCATGTTTCGTCTCTCCATTATAAACCTGTTCTGTCCCATTTTCTGTAGTTTTGCTTTTATATCGCTAGTGATGTTAAATTCTCGAGAATAAGCTTTTCTCAAGAATATTCTCAATTAATGAGGTGTGTACATTTAAAGCAGCTATGTAGATGGCACAGAATTTATAGTTTATAGAGAATATTCTCCGGAGAATTTTCTAGTAGAGAATATTCTTGAGAATATTCCCTATATATCGCACAGACAAAAATCGCATTTAAGTTGTACATCTTTTTGTACTCACTTCCCTTTAAAATATGTAAAATATGTAGGTGTTTTAGTGCTAAAACATGCGTTTTAGTCTTTTCTATGCATTTCCCCCCCAAAAGCGTGCATATTGTACACATTTTTTTGATCCCAAACAACACAACTGAATTTGTAAAAGGTAAAGGGACCCCTGACCATTAGGGCCAGTCATGGCCGACTCTGGGGTTGTGGCGCTCATCTCGCTTTACTGGCCAAGGGAGCCGGCATACAGCTTCCAGGTCATGTGGCCAGCATGACTAAGCCGCTTCTGGCGAACCAGAGCAGCGCATGGAAATGCTGTTTACCTTCCCGCTGGAGCGGTACCTATTTATCTACTTGCACTTTGATGTGCTTTCAAACTGCTAGGTTGGCAGGAGCAGGGACCGAGCAACGCGAGCTCACACTGTCGCGGGGATTCAAACCGCCGACCTTCTGATCAGCAAGTCCTAGGTTCTGTGGTTTAACCCACAGTGCCATATTGTACACATTTTTTTTGATCCCAAACAACACAACCAAATTTGTAGACGTGGACAATTTGCTTGTTAACTGTGTTGCAATCAATATATATGTCAGTGAAGTGCAAATGTGGTTAATTTGCTTTAAAATGCAGACCGAATTATATCCTCCCACCCACATTCCTACACATGGTACCGTGCAACCTCTAGCAAGCCACATGTAATATTGAGGTTTAAGGTGGGGTTTGGGGGTTAAAAGGTCACATAGATCCAAGTTTTGCCGCTGCAATACCAGGTAGCAGTCACTGAAAGATATCTTGTAATTTAACTCACCAAAATTGTTGCTCCTTGTAAGAAGGGAATGTCGTGAATAATTATTTCTCATTCCCTGTTACAGTGATATATGAAGAAGAAGAGGGGGGAGGTTTTCTTCTTCTTTTTTAAAAAAAACAATTTCTAGCCCTGCTGATTACCTTACTTTCCACGGGTCACTTAAAGCTTGGGTTGATTAATCTACTGATGAATCTGATTAAACGGATTGAAGCTTGCAGCATTGATTTTAAACAGAGCTGGGGAACGTATTTCAGGTTGAGGAATGCTGGAAACCTTCCAGGGGCCACATGCATGTGTTGGGTGGGGCCAGAAGCAAAAGTGGTCAGAGCAATGAATGTAAACTTTCCCTTTGTACAGCAGGATCGTTTCTACACGCACACAAACATATCCCGTACCCTCCCACATTTATCTGATGAAAACAGGGATGTCCTATTCCATAATAATAATAATTTTATTTATACCCCACCCTTGTGTTTGGGTTGCCCCAGCCACTCTGGGGGCAGCTTCCAACATATATAAAGACATAATAAAACATTAACCATTTAAAAAAACTTCCCTATACAGGGCTGCCTTCAGATGTCTTCTAAAGGTTGTATAGTTACTTATCTCCTTAGCTCACGGGTTGCATAACTCCATGCCCTCCAACATTTCTCCAATGAAAATAGGGACGTCCTAAGGAAAAGTGGGACATTCTGGTATCAAATCAGAAACTGACACAGCTTCTGAAAGTTCAAGAGTTTCCCTGGAAAATAGGGACACTTGGAGGATCTGACATACCCCTCCATTGTCCATAGGGACGCGGGTGGCGCTGTGGTTTAAAGCACTGAGCCTCTTGGGCTTGCTGATCAGAAGGTCAGTGGTTCGAATCCCTGTGATGGAGTGAGCTCCCATTGATCTGTCCCAGTTCCTGCCAACCTAGCTGTTCGAAAGCACACCAGTTCAAGTAGATAAATAGGTACTGCTGCGGTGGGAAGCTAAACACAGTTTCTTTGCGCTCTGGCTTCCATCACAGTGTCCCATTGCGCCAGAAGCAGTTTATTCATGCTGGCCACATGACCCGGAAAGCTGTCTGCAGACAAACACTGGCTCCCTCGGCCTGAAAGTGAGATGAGCACCACAACCTATAGTTGCCTTTGACTGGACATAACCATCCAGGGGTCCTTTACCTTTTACCTTTACCCATTGTCCATTCAGGCAAGCAAGAAGCATTATCGGAATCCGGTGACATATTCCAGCCAGGCAAAGGATGGGATGTAAAACATTCACCTTCCTGGTGACTCAGGAAGGTGTGTGGCTTACAGAGGGACCTGAGAGCCAGATGGAGAGACCTGAGAGCCACATTGGGCCCACTGTGCCCAAGGTTCCCCACCATATCTGTCAACTTACAGATTTGAAAATAAGGGACCAGCAGCCTTGAAAATAAGGGAGCAGCAGCCAAAATAAGGGATTTTAGTCAACCAGCTGAAATACGAAATTAAAAGGGACCAGAGAATTTGGGAGAGCAGCACCGGTTTTTAGCCCTTCGTTTCCAGAGGTTGCTGCTCAAGACACCAGCTGATGAAACACTGCAATTAAATAACTGCAAGCAGCAACCACTTTTCGTGCAAAAAGAAGTCCAAGCTATGAAGAAGCTGCTGCAGTTCTGTATCTTTTCTCTCGTGCTCCATCTGCAGCTCTCAGTTCCATCAGGCGGGGCGGGAGGAAGAGGGGGGGAAATAGCGCCCGAAGTAAACCCGCAGATCGGACCATCTATGCTCGTCTACCACTACAAATCTATGGGAGAAGCGCTTGCAGTCCTTCCCCCACTTTCCCCCTCTATGGTTAGCCCTTGGAACACCTGCCCGCGCCTCTGCCTCCCCTCCTCCTCTCTCTGAACTTCTTTCTCTATGGTTGCCCTCACTCTCCTCTCAAGGCTCCTCAGCAATTGATAAGCCGCTCCAGGCTGCCCATCTCATCCACGTCCTTTGGCGGCGGAGCCACAGTAAGGCCTAGCGGGAGCGGCGGCGGCGGTGACGGGCAGAGGGGAGGCCCCAGGCAGAGATGCTCAGTTTGGTGGCTGCAAGGAGGATGGTGGCAGAAGGGCCCGAGGCTCCCGCCAGTCCCGGCGAGGAGGGGCTCCCGGGAGCCAAGGCTGGTGAGAGAAGGCCGGAGGGGGGCGGGGCGGGCAGCCAAGCAACACAGTTGGAGCCTTCCTCCTCCCTGGCCGGCAGGGAGGAGGGAGAGAAGCTGCTTCCTTTGAAACCCGGGAAATTTAAGGGACATCATCAATAAGGGACAGCAGCGGGACACGGTGCTGGGATAAGGGAGTTTCCCACCAAATAAGGGACAGTTGACAGCTATGTTCCCCGCCTCTATCTTAATCAAACATTTCAGTAAGCCTTTTGTATACATGTGACTAATACAAAAAATAATAATAGAGATGGAGCAGATCCGAATAGGGAGCATATTGTACTTCTCAAACAAGTTAAGCTGGCAGTTTGGTAAATAGGAACTGTGAAGCAGCCTTACAGCCTCTCCTTGGATTTTCTGGTTTATCGCTAACAAGCTGAGATTTCTGAAAACAAGCCTTTGTAGGCATAGCGGTGCCCTCCCTAAGTCCGTGCGAATAAAAGGGCCCATTCCAGACACATCTGTACTTAAATAAATAGGATGCAAATACCTTATATAGTTAAGCAACCTAACAAACTGGCCCATTTGCATCATGTTGGCTCCTTTAAATGCTCTTGCAGGAGACTCTGGTGTTGGAAAGACAAAGAGGAGAGACTAGTCAGGATTATATTTTTCAACAGGCAGCACAGTTGTAAGTAATCCTCTCTGCACCCACAGTCTTCCTTGGATTTTTCAGTCTAGAGGAATTGCCTATGACCAGCCAAGATGACCCACAATGTGTGATTGTGATGTGCTTTTGCATGTTCTGTGTGTCTGCGTCGTCCTCAGCACAGCTTGCCAGCTGTCCCAGTGGGGCCCAGGCACCCCCAAAAGCTTGGTGGCTCCTGGTCTAACCACTGCATCACACTGTCTCAATCCGTAACTAAAGGAATAGGTACTGCATATAGTAACCACTAGGTGGCTTCCTCTGCAAACATTGCCGTACTGGCAGAATGTTTGCTTCAAAATTAAAATGCACATGCACTGCTTTCCTTTGATGCCATGGGTTTTAATGGTGCAGGAAAGCCTTAAAAACTCTTGAAGTGCTGCTCATAACTAAAGCAATGTGGGGCTGCCTTCCTTGATAAGCCTGAATAGACTATAACAATACACCTGTTCAAAAATGGGAATTAAAAGGGCATATGTTTATTTGCAGCACAGTTTAACTTGTTATATGTGTGGCAAAATTGTTATCTGAAATTTGACATATTCATAGACCTTACCAGATGCACCATGCAGGCCGTGTTTCAAGTTATTAGTTTAGCAGATGCATTTTTATAAGCTACAGAATTTTGAGGCTTATTACACCAAAGCCTTTTATTTGACTATTCTCCTTAACTGAAGGGTCTCTCTCTCTCTCTCTCTCTCTCTCTCTCTCTCACACACACACACACACACACACACACACACACACACCACTGAACAATAGTGCTTAAAAACAACATGTTCGCTACAATTCCTCATCTGGCTTGCAACGGAAGAGCAATGACTGGGTCTCAATGGACCCAGAGTTAAGAACATGGCAGAGCTGTGTTTATTAATTTACTCAGTTTGAATCTCAGTGTATTAGCCTCTACAATACACCAACTCTTTGGCCAGGAATTTGCATGCCCTTAAAGAAAATTGGTACCAGCAGAAGTGCCCGAACCGCTCTGCTGATGTGCCTGCAGAGGGCCAGCTACTTTGCCACCTCATCTCTCCCAATAAGTGGCAGTCATTCTGCTGCCAGGAGGCCAGGTGTGGTGGTGGTGGTGACTCCTTCCTGTCACCCACTCTTGATCACATGTGGTCTGAAACACAGGCCACATTCACAGCATATTTTTAAAGTGCTATGGTACCACTTTGAACAGGCATGGTTTCCTGCAAATAATTATGGGAGCCTTAGTTTCTGAAGGGTGCTGAGGGCTAGCAGGAGACCCCCTATTCCCCTCCCAAAGCTACAGTTCCCAGAGTGGTTGAGAAATCAACCTCTCTTCCCAGAGAACTCTGGGAATTGTAGCTCAGAAAGGGGAATAAGGGGGTCTCTTAACTGCTCTCCACACTCTTTAACAAGCCACAGGAACCAGAATTCTTTGGGGGAAGCCATGAACATCAAAAAAATGAAGATCATGGCCACTGGTCCCATCACCTCCTGGCAAATAGAAGGGGAAGAAATGGAGGCAGTGAGAGATTTTACTTTCTTGGGCTCCGTGATCACTGCAGATGGTGAGAGCAGTCACAAAATTAAAAGACGCCTGCTTCTTGGGAGAAAAGCAATGACAAACCTAGACAGCATCTTAAAAAGCAGAGACATCACCTTACCAACAAAGGTCCGTATAGTTAAAGCTATGGTTTTCCCCGTAGTGATGTATGGAAGTGAGAGCTGGACCATAAAGAAGGCTGATCGCCGAAGAATTGATGCTTTTGAATTATGGTGTTGGAGGAGACTCTTGAGAGTCCCATGGACTGCAAGAAGATCAAACCTCCCCATTCTTAAGGAAATCAACCCAGAGTGCTCACAGTGTTCTCGAAGCTACCAGCATGAGTTTGACCAAGCTGCAGGAGGCAGTGGAAGACAGGAGTGCCTGGCGTGCTCTGGTCCATGGGGTCACGAAGAGTTGGACATGACTAAATGACTAAACAACAACGACTGTTTAAAGCGGTGTCATATGGCTCTAAAACTGGTGTGAGTGTGGTTGTGTCATGAGCCTACCAAGCAAGTTCCTGGCTGAGATAAGAGTTGAAGGTTCCAAGCACACCATCTGTCATAGAACCCATGCAGCCATCAGGGCAAACCTTTGGTGTTATCTTTCTGAACAACGGTCCACCAGCAATGCTGCCATTTTTAAGGTAAGCAACTCTTGACCTTGCTTCTAAAGACCCAGCCTTCATTGCGCATCCCAATTGCCTGGGCACTAGGGACAGACTGTAAACCGGAGGCAAAGGCATTGTGCCTGTTTGAAGGAAGCTTAAAAAGTGAGCCAGAGACAGGTCTTTCTGCTGTGATGAAAGTTGGCCTACAAACCTTGGCTCGGTGCCGATGGTTGACTGGGAAACTGGAATTGGCAGACACAGAGTCTTTGAAATGAAAGGCAAGATGGAGGACTGAGAGCGTCTCTAAATAATTAATTTCAGGTTACTGTGCAATCCAGGAACCCTGTTGATTTTAAAGCCATTAATTGCTTGTTAGGCTCCATTAAGTCACTGGGAAAAGCACGTTGGATTTTTATTTTTTTTAATGCAGAGATTAAATGGCAGCTTTTGCACTTTGGCTAAGTCCCCCCCCCCCCCCGGAAAACATCTAAAGGAAAAGGGAAAGACGGTATGCAAATATATTTGTCCATATGTATGAATTTTGGAAATGACCTATTTTATTTTGAAAATCATATCTGTCTGGGTCCTCGAACACTGTAAAGTCAGAGCTCTGTACAAGTGTCCCATTACTTACAATGGATTGCTAGGTGCAGAGCTACAGCCGGAAGCTGCCATCCCACCCCCAGTTACCTGGGAGTAAGCCCCACTGAATTCACTGGAACTTATTTCTGAGTAGATGTGTGCTGCAGCTGCACAGGCCAATTTAAACAAGAGTGGCTGCTTAGAAGCAAGTCCCTCTGTTCAGTGGGGATTACTCACCAGATTAAGGGGAGAGAGAAGGATTGGAGCCTATATGAGACACTGGAATGTATGAGTGTATTTAATAGGTGTCCAACTCTCTTTTCAGACAAAAAAAAATCCCAAAGCTACTTACCACAGTTATTAAAATTCAAATATGCAGTGCCGGTGGCAAATGTGTATAAATGTTCACAAATGGAAAACAAAGGCATGGCGGGCTTACACATTCAGAGACAAAGGGAAAGGCGGAAGGTCTGAGAGGAAACGCTAGAGGAGGAATGTGAGATTGACAAATGTAGGATTGGTGAGTTACTTACATCAGCAGCAACAGGAGAGGAGGCAGTCACTGTAGTTCTTATTTCTATCCCAAATTGGGATTCAAGGTGGCTTGTTGTTGTTGTTTAGTCGTGTCCGACTCTTCGTGATTCCATGGACCAGAGCACGCCAGGCACTCCTGTCTTCCACTGCCTCCTGCAGCTTGGTCAAACTCATGTTAGTAGCTTTGAGGACACTGTCCAGCCATCTCGTCCTCTGTCGTCCCCTTCTCCTTGTGCCCTCAATCTTTCCCAACATCAGGGTCTTTTCCAGGGAGTCTTCTCTTCTCATGAGGTGGCCAAAGGATTCAGCTTCAGGATCTGTCCTTCCGGTGAGCACTCAGGGCTGATTTCCTTTGGAATGGATAGATTTGATCTTTTTGCAGTCCACGGGACTCTCAAGAGTCTCCTCCAGCACCATAATTCAAAAGCATTAATTCTTCGGCGATCAGCCTTCTTGATGGTCCAGCTCTCACTTTCATACATCACTACTGGGAAAACCATAGCTTTAACTATATGAACCTTTGTTGGCAAGGTGATGTCTCTGCTTTTTAAGATGCTGTCTAGCTTTGTCATTGCTTTTCTCCCAATTCTTCGGTGATCAGCCTTCTTGATGGTCCAGCTCTCACTTTCATACATCACTACTGGGAAAACCATAGCTTTAACTATATGGGCTTTTGTCAGCAAGGTGATGTCTCTGCTTTTACAACCTTTGAAAACAATACTATAAAATGCAAAGTAATAAAAAGGAACCAGTTGAAAATTAGAATACACTGGAACATTTAGAATTGGCAATTAAGATACAACTCAGTGACCAGCATCCTCTGCACTTTGGTTTTCAACAGCCCATCTGCATAGGAAGGGTTTAGCCTGCTGGCAGAAAGATAATCATAGAATTGGAGAGTTAGAAGGGGGTCCCAAGGGTCATCTAGTCCCACCCCCTGGAATGCAGGAATCTCAACTAAAGCATCCATAACAGATGGCCATCTGCTTATAAACCTCCAAGGATGGAGAGTCAACCACCTCCCGAGGGAGACCGTTCCCCTGTCAAACAGCTCTTACTGTCAGAAAGCTCTTCCTGATGTTTAGTCAGAATCTCCCTTCTTGTCATTTGAAGCCATTGGTACGAATCCCACCCTCCAGAACAGGAGAAAACCATCTTGCTCCATCTTCCATGTGACAGCCCTTCAGATATTTGAAGTTGGCTATCCTATCTTTTCTTAGTCTCCTCTTTTCCAGGCTAAACATACCCAGCTCCTTCAACCTTTCCTCATAACATAACATGAGCCTTGATGGATCCAATGAACAGGTCTATCTTAGCCCTGCATCCCATCACCTGATTGGCGGCTGTGGCATTTGCCCTCCTAGGTGTGTGACATCATACTGGGTTCATAAGGAAAGAGTTAACTAATTGTAAAATGACTAACCAATGGGAACCCAAGGGGAGGAGTTAGAGTTAGGGTGGTTGAGAAGTCTGGAGTTAGAGAAGAGACAGAGAGGATAAGTCTGTGGGTTGGGCTAGTCTGATGTGAGAGAGTGAGAGAATCTGTTAAGAGGAGTCATTCAAACAGTTGATATAATCAGTCAGAAGGTATTAGGAAGGTATAGGCTGGTAAAGAAACTAAAGTTAAGAAACTGACAGGAATATTATCTGAGAAACCATAAACTTGTTAATGTTTATAAAATAAACTTGTTTATTTGGTTCACTTTTAACAACTGTCTGGACTCAGTGTTTTACCCAAGAGTAATGGGTTGGTGGCAGCGGGGAAGCGAGCACAGCGGTGGCACAGGGATCAATAGACCATTAAACGTCCGGGGACCCTGTGTGATCGCCACAGCAGCCAATCAGGCTTCAATGGAGAGCCTATGGGCAGGACACAAGAGGAACAGCTCCCTCCCAAGTTGTTCCCATCAGTGGCTTACTGCCTCCGAACCTCAAGGATGACTATAACAGCCATGGCTAGTTGCCACTGAGAGACTTATCCTCCTCAATGGATCTGTGGATCTGCACACAGAAAGATTTTGCTTGTCCAGAGAAGCACAAGCCCCCTTTCCATGGAAGCCAATTTAACTGCTGAATCTGGGCATCTTAAATGAATATACTTAATTCAAGAGCCATTCATTTTATTTCCTTTAAAATATGATGCTGCTTATACTGTCACGAGTGCATCTGCATTTGCAGCTAACCCTAACTTAGAATTCCTGTAGGCAGTCTTTTCCTTGACAGTTTTATTAACATATGCCCTGCAGTGACATAAATCTAATGGGTTGGTTTTTTTGTAATTAAATATTTATAGTGATCAATAAAGCAATGAGTTGCAAAAAATTGCAAGGGGGAAGGCACACATAAAATGGTTATTAAGGGATCTCAGTTTTACTTTCACTCATTCTGTTGTTACTACTAATGAAGAAAATGTTCACCATGGTAGGTTGAAGGAGGTCAAAAACATTGCAGGAGTCTTAATTTGTCCATTCTCCACCCTACAAAAGATGCATTTTGCAAGTTCCCTATCAATTTTCTTTTATTTATTTATCTATTTGTTTGTTTGTTTGTTTGTTTGTTTAGTTACTTACGTATAGTCCAGGTCCTGGACACTGAGAAGTTCTCAAAGAGCTATGCAAAAGCTATTACAGCCATACCTCTTGTTACGTTTGGTTCAGGTTACGTATTTCAGGTTGCGTCCTATGGCGACCCTGAAGTACCGGAAAGGGTTACTTCCAGGTTTCGCCACTCACGCATGTGCAGATGCACAAAATGACGTCACGCGCATGCGCAGAAGAGGCGAATCGCAACCCACGTGTGCGCAGACGCGAGTTGCGTTCCGTTCAGGTTGCAAACGGGGCTCCGGATCGGATCCCGTTCACAGCCAGAGGTACCACTGAACTAACCCCCAACTGTAGAAGCAGCCCATAGCCATCATGCCTTGTAGATATGAATAGCTCTCTCCTCTGGGGGAGCCACACAGCAGACCATAGCTCAGGTCACCTCCCTGACCTTTGGAGCAAGGATGCTGTCTGGTCCACAGTATTCCAGATACCTTCTTTTGAGCCATGCAAGTTGGTGGCAACCACATCCTCTTATGTGAGGCATACTGGACCATCAAAGCTGCTCAGTTCCCACAGATTCAGGTTGCTCGATCTGGGCAGTTAGAAAGTTGTTTTTTAACTACAAAATGGAGGGTTGGGGTGTGGTGGCCTGGGACTCGGGCTCGGACTTGGAACCAGAGGAGTCTCAGTCTGCACCAGATCCTTTGCTTCAGGCATCATCTGAACCAAGTCTGGGGCCTGGTCCTGAAGAGTCCCAGTCTGCACGGGTTCCCCTGCAACAAACACCAGCTGGTGCCGAGTGGGGCCTGAGCCTGCCCTGGCTCCAGATGTGGGGATTACCTCGTCGCCTTCAGCTGGGCCATCACTTACAGCTGCTCCACTACCGGTTGGGTCAGGGGAGGCTGAGGTGGCCCCTGGGTCTAGTAACCCACCGACGTCTCCCGAGCTGCAGAGACTAAGGTCTGTGAGAAGGAGAGACCTGAGTGCTCGCAGGAGGAGTGCTCACCTTCGGGTGAAACAGGGAGGTGAGTCGCTGGGGGATTAGGACCAGGCGCTACCCTGACAAAGATAAAAGGCTGTTGGACCCCGCCCCAGGTTGCAGGAGCATCATTGCTGTATGCTAGATCCTGCCTGAGATCTTGTGCCTGTCCTTGCCGGGTTTCCTGCCTCGTGTCCTGCCTTGGCCCTGTCAGACTGACTCCCAGCGGAACCTTCGGATTCTGGACCAGTCCTGGACCACGTTTCATGGGTTACCCCCGGGCCCAGCACAGCAACCACATTTAAGGTGGTTGGCTTGCAGTTGGGTATCTCCTGGCAGAGCTGGGAAAGTTGCCATTCCTGAAATCCCAGAGCGTGTCAGTCAGTGTTTATAATTCCTGTAGTTGATCTTGGCTATTGAGCTGGGATATAAGGGTTTAAACTGTCCCTAAAATAACCTGGACCCAAGTTGTTGGGGCATTGTAAATATAAGGAATTTAAACCATGACCCAATAGTGCAGTGGTGTCGTATGTTATTGGCCGTGTGGCCCCATCAACAGCCCGGCTGCCATATTCTGCACCAGCTGGAGCATCTAAACCAAACCCAAGGGTGGCCCCAGGTAGAGTGCACTGCAGTAATCCAGACTTAAGGCTACCAACTGATGGATAATGGGGGTCAGTCTATCCCTGTCCCAGAAGAGCCATAGCTAGTGAACCAGATAAAGCTGGTAAATGCACTCCAAGCCACAGAAGACATTTCAAACCATGACAAAGATGCCAGCAGGGCCCCTCTCACCTAGTGCCAACCTTGCTGGAACTACGACTGTTTTGTCCCAGTTCCAGTTCGAAAGATCCTTTAATAAGAGATTTTGGAGCATGGCTTTCAGGCTCCACTACCACTGAGCTGTGCTCATAGGATGCGGGTGGCGCTGTGGTCTAAACCACTGAGCCTCTTGGGCTTGCCAATCGGTAGGTTGGCGGTTCGATTTCCCGAAATGGGGTGAGCTCCCATTGCTCTGCCTGCCAGCCAGCAGTTTGAAAGCACACACGAAAAGGTAAAGGTAAAGGTAAAGGAACCCCTGACCATTAGGTCCAGTCGTGGACGATTCTGGAGTTGCGACGCTCATCTCACTTTACTGGCTGAGGGAGCCGACATTTGTCCGCAGACAGCTTCCGGGTCATGTGGCCAGCATGACTAAGCTGCTTCTGGTGAACCAGAGCAGCGCATAGAAACGCCGTTTACCTTCCTGCCAGAGCAGTACCTTTTTATCTACTTGCACTTTGACATGCTTTTGAACTGCGAGGTTGGCAGGAGCAGGGACCGAGCAACGGGAGCTCACCCCGTCGCGGGGATTCACTACCAGTGCAAGTAGATAAATAGATACCGCTGTGGCGGGAAAGTAAATGATATTTCCATGCGCTCTGGCTTCTGTCACGGTGTTATGTTGCACCAGAAGCAGTTTAGTCATGGTGGCCACATGACCTGGAAAGCTGTCTGTGGACAAACACTGCTCCCTGAAAGCGAGATGAGCGCCGCAACCCCATAGTCAGCTTTGACTGTACTTAACCATCCAGGGGTCCTTTACCTTTTAACCTTTACCATAGAACATCCTAGCCAAAATCTCCTAATTGATGCAGTTACCCTGTAGGTAGGGCTGGTCAATGAGAATCTGGTTTCAGGGAATCACTGCTTTGCCCTTTTAATTATTATTTTGAAGCCCATGAGTCATTCCTTCTCCATGTGTGTTTTGCAAGACATTCATCTAAACTTTTAACAGCTTTCTAAAATTAAAAATAGGGAGGGGGAAGCAAGGCCTCCCCATCATGCCTTAATGAAAGTTCTCTATTTGCATTAAGATGCAAATTAACCACAGCCTCTGGCATATTGCCAGTTTTATTTCTTGTTGCCAGGAAGGCTGTGCTGTATATAAATCTTGCCCTTAGGAATTCCTTCTCGAGATCCAGACTAAAAAATTCTTCTTTGCTTAATTTAATCTCTTTATTACATGTTATACACTTGATTGGCAATTACCAGCTACTCGGATGACTGTATATTTTAATGACATATTTAGTCTTGTAATTAAAGCAAGAAATTAACATTTCAGTTGTTCACACCTTTTTTATTATTATTGTGTAGGCTTGCGAGTGTAAAAGTATGCCAGCTTTTTCATATTAAAAACAGCAATGATGAAAAGAAATGTGAGTCCTGGTTGCTGTGGTTTGTTGCCTGCCACTTGGCTTGCAGCACCCAATGGATGAGTTCCATTTTCTTCTCCTAGGAATGGGTCATAGGGTCATTGCTGTGGGAATTCTGATTCCCAATATCACATAAGAGAGTGTTCTCAACTGCATTCTGTCTGGGATCTGTTCCATTCTGACTGTCCCTTGCTCTTATCTTATGGCTTAGTGACATGGTAGCCATTTGAGCATGGCAAAAAAAACCCGGGGGGGGGTCAGAGAATCATAGAATTGTAGAGCTAGAAGAGACCCAAAGGGTCATCTAGTCCAACCCCCGGCTAAGCATCCATGACAGATGGCCATCCAAATTCTGCTTAAACACCTTCAAGGAAGGAGAGTCCACAACTTCCTGAGGGAGACTGTTCCACTGTCAAACAGCTCTTAACATCAGAAAGGTCTTCCTGGTGTTTAGTCAGAATGTAATGGCAGAACAATGGCAGTGCCTGGGGGTAGAATCCTCTATTTGAAGGAGTCCTCCTTCTGAAGGACTGTCCAATCAAAGCCTGGTTTAAGAATAAAGAACCATGGACAAGACCTGCCCAGGAATACAAAGAACTTATTTATGTATGCTACAACAGCGGCAAGAGTCTTGATAGCACAAGGATGGAAGAATGAGGAAACCCCGACAAAAGAACAGTGACAAGAGAAATTGATGGATTATGCAGAATTGGTGAAATTGACATACAAACTGCGAGACAAGGACAACTGTGACTTCAAGGAAGAATGGGAACTTTTCACAAATTATTTAAAAAGACAACAAAATGAACTGGACTCCTTGGCAGGTTTTGAATAAACATACACAAATTTATTGTTGATAACAGGATGGACAGATATGTAAGGATATATACAATTTCATAATATGCAGAGAAAATATGTGCAGCGAAAGCAGGGAGAGGAGCTGAGGGAAGTCCTTGGGGGGAAAGGGGGGAAACTTTGTAGGTGATTATATGGTTTGATAATTTGTTATGTGGAAATTGAGCAATAAAAAATATTTTTTTTAAAAAAAGAAAAAGAATAAAGAACCATAAGGAAGGGGGGGGGACCTGGAAGATGGACGGCCACATTGAGAGACCGCTGGACCACAGGCACACTAGTCTTTAGGCCTTCCCCAATATGCTGAGCTGCGCTGCATTTCTATGTAAATTATAGCAATTATATCTAAATTTGCATCTATACATATAAATCAGCATGGAGAAATGTTATGCAAATTCATGCTCTTTTTTTTTTTTGCGGGGGTAGGTGGGTGGGTGATAGACTTGTTTTCTCCTGCTCTGGAGGGTAGGACTCGAATCAATGGCTTCAAGTTACAAGAAAGGAGATTCTCAGTGCTCACCTGGCTTCTGTTTAGCTAGGGGCAGGGGAGGAATTTGATTCAGTTCACAGTTAAAGGTGAATGTCCCCAGTTTGCAAATTCCGAAACAATACGCAAAACACAGCCATCCATGGGTGGGTCAGTTGGCTAGAGCATGGTGCTGATAACACCAAGGTTGCAGGTTTGATCCCCATGTGGGACAGTTGCATATTCTTGCACTGCAGGGGGTTGGACTAGATGACCCTCAGGGTCCCTCCCAACTCTACAGTTCTGTGGTTCTATGATCCTTCAGAATTCACATTTCTCTGAATTTTGCAATGCAGTTTTCCAGGCATGTAACATGTAATGTACTAGTGAAAATAACCTCAAAAATGCATTATATTAGAGAAGGTTAATGGGGGGGTTGTTTTTTTAATCAGGCCAAATTGTGTGCAAAAATGTATATATTAGAAGAAATCCACTGAAGAATTTTCAAGAGGACTTCAAAAAGAATGACAAATAGGTGTGAAAATGTGGAGAACTGAAGGTTGGAAAAATGGAAAAACAAAATTAACATATTCCCCCATCTCTGCCAGGGACAACCCCTATAAATTCCCTTTTTTGTCCCTAAACTTTGCCTTTTGCAGTGGATTTCGGACACAACTTTTAATGGGTTTTTTAAAAATTAGTTTCTGTGTTGCTACTATTGGCATTATTCCTGTTTTGGACACCGCCACCCCCTGCCCTTTAACTCCTGTTAAATCTCTGAGTTGAGACTTGCTGTTTTGCCTCCAGTACAGACTCGTGCAAAGGCACATCATGTACTGAACGCTAAGGTACCATCTGTACTATCCCTTTAAAGCAGTGTCTTGCCACTTTAATCAGTTATGGCTTCCCTCAAATAATTCTGGGGACTGGGAATTTGTTAAGGTTACTCAGAGACCCCATTTCCCTCACAGTGCTACAAAGGAGTTGTCAGGGATTGGCTGGATGAAGAGTTGTGGTGGGAGGCAGCAGCCTCAAGGAAGCCTCAAAGGAGGAATGCTCAGAGCCCAGACTGTGGTGGTGGGACACTGGGTACAGGTCAGGGGGAATGGTTGGCTGCGGAAGAGGCAACAGGCTTTAGTGAGCAAGAGGAGCCAGGTGCAGAATGCAGTTCAGACTCAGCTGATGAAGCACCCCAGGAGCTTGTTGCTCCTACTGTACTAAGCTCCATCCCACCTTGTCTCCAAGAACGTGGAAGGCTATTTGTGTAGCAAAACAATGGGGACAGATTCCACCCCAGGGAAGTTAGAGCCTGCTTGGAAAACACAATCTAGGGAAATCATGGCATCACACCCTATAGAATAATGTGGGCATTTTCTGCTGTTGCCCCTGGGCGGCTCCCAATATAACATTAAAAACACGATAAGACATCAAACATTAAAAACTTCCCTGAACAGGGCTGCCTTCAGATGTTTTCTAAAAGTTAGGTAGTTGTTTATTTCCTTGACACCTGATGAGAAGGTGTTCCACAAGGTGGGCACCACTACTGACAAGGCCCTCTGCCTGGTTGTAAAGACTTACCTTTTTTTTACTGGATTTTCCCTGACCCATAACATTGGACTCTAGTTTAAGTGTATGGATCCATTGAATCTGTTTCATCTGTGTGTAGAAATCTTTTATTTTAAAAATTGGTTTTTGATATTTATTTATTTTACTTTGTTTTCATGGATATTGTTTTTCTACTGTACATAGTGTAACTGCATGGAGATTTTAAAAACACTATGTGATTTAGAAAGGGTTTTAAATAAAATAAACAATTTCTCTGCCCCGGCCCCAGACAGATAGAACATCTTGGACCATGTACGGAAAAACAAAATGGCGCCTGCCAGCCAAATTGAGGTCACAGGAGCTCAGTCATTCCAGAGTACGAGTCATTTTGACATACATAATGCATAAGTACGAACAAGTCTTTCCATTTAAGAAAAATTGCACCGAATCTTAACAATAATAGCAGCTCTGTGAATCTACAAACATCATATGCTCTACATTAAGGGTACCATATTTTACAGATGACCCAACGGGCTTTTTTAAAAAAGGCATTTGCTGCTCATTCTATTGGCTGTTGCAATGACCTTTCTGCTGAAAAATCTTAATGATGGCAGGGAAAATATTACCATGGGATTCCGAAACCTTTGGGTAGTTGCATAGTTTTCAGAAGGAAGCGCCAGCAATTATAAAGCTTCCAACCACTTTGCAAATGTGAAATCTTAGATTCGTTCTCAGCAAACTGTATTCTGCCCCCAAAGTCTACACTTGCATGGCAAGCCCAAAGATCCAATCACACACACACACACACCCTTGTTTATGGGACAGTATACTGATCCTGCTATTTTTTGCAGGTAAGATATGCATTTGGAGACTGCATCCATTCACTTGCCAGTGCAAACAAGGTATAATCTAATGCCATTCTTGTGGGATTATACCCTAACATTTTATTACTGTAAAGCAGATTTATGTGAACTTTTGGAGTTCATTGTTGATGACTCATTAAAAAAAAGAGGAAAAAAAAGAATCAAGAAACGAGGTTAGGTCAACATGAGATCTAACTGATGTTTTGCCAAATTCTGCTTCTGAAAATTGATAGATAAGAATCTTTATTTGCGTCAGCCATCGGCCATAGCAATAAAACAACAATACGACACACAAAGAATAAAACTAAAAAGTCAATTATATAAAATACATTTTAGGGGACGACAAAATAGTAGTAGCGAAACATAACGATAATAATAGTAAAATCCTAGGAGAGGAATCTGGGCGACGACGCTAATGTCACTCAGGTAGCAGCTCTCAATCTCATTGCTCTCTCGACAAATTTGGCAACCTTCTCTGTTGTCGCGCCGTTCTGGTCGGCCAGGAGTGAGAACAGCTTGGCTTCGCAAGAATGGCCCGGGATGGCAGATAGGAGCGGCGCGATGGTCTCGTCCCTGAGATCTTTATATAGGGAGCAAGACAAGAGGACGTGAGACACAGTCTCCACGCAGCCAGCTCCACAGGGGCAGAGCCGGTTCTCAAATGAAGTTCCTTGATATCTACCCTCAAGAACAGCCGAGGGTAACATATTTAGTCTGGCCAGTGTGAAGGCCCGTCTGAGTTTTGGAATGGTTAAGGTAGACAAATAAGGTGCCCGAAAATCAAAGTGGGAGGGGGGCAGATAAGCGTACCAAGCACTAAATTTCTTAATATAGGCCAGATTATTTTGCTGCTCAATATCCTTCATGCGCTGATCAATAATAGTTTTTGCCTTGGGGAGACCCATTTTCAGGAGATGCTGTGCTTGGAGGCCACATATAAGTAGTTTTTGATGCACTACTTTGGACCACCGACTTCTATGTGCATCTCGTGCTACTAGGGGTAGTAGTCCGGATGGGTTTAAATTTAAGCGAAGCCAATAGTTAAATGTTCTTAACCAGGTTCGGGTTTCGACGGAGAGGAGGCCAGTCTTCTGAAAATTACGACGGGTTTGTGCATACAGATAAGGGGGGAAAGAAAGAGGGTTGGTGGAAGAGAGAGGTTTCTGGCTTTCTGGTTTCTACACTCAATCAACACAAAGCCAGCCAAACAGACAGATAATAAAAAGCATTAGAAATAAAAGCCACATTGAAAAAGAAGAAAAACCTTTACAGGCTATGTTCCAACATGAAATGTTATTTTTAGTGGTGGTTATAAACCCTAGAAAATTGGAAACTAAAGTCGAAATGCTGGCACTGCCTTCAGTATAATAACATAGAAGCCATCGCAATAAAACCAGGTACAATATTAAATAATGCACTTAATCAAGTGAATTTCTCAAGGCCTTTTGACTCCAGAGAAGTGGGGGCAGTTTTCGTTGTTTGGCTCCTTGATCTCCTGTTGCAAATAGCTGTATCTTCCTTCCAGCATACGACTGTCTGCTAATCTTTTGCTTTTATAGGGTGGACTTTTGCATTCTATATTATCAGGTCCTTGATTTATAGCTGTTTTACGACTGTAGTGAATTGCTACAAATTGGTGGGAGTGGGGAGTCTCATGAAATGGCAAGAGACTCCTGTCCTGAAAAGCACAAAGTTAGGGTTGCCAGACCCCCAGGGCTGGCCTGAAGCCTCCAGGTTTGCCTTCCCTACTCCAGGTGGCAGGTAGAGGTCTTAAATCTAAAGGTAGACAAGAGCCCTTTAAAAGAAAAAAGAATTATGAAGATGATTGTGCATGCAGCTTACTTCAGCCTGATGAGAGCCAGCCGCAAATTACTGTGTAGTCAATATTTTAACCTCCTCCTGTCCTTTCCCCCTCCCAATTAACCTCCATCTCCAAAAATTGCTGCATAGACTCCCTGGGAGGGGTCTGTCCTCCTCCTTTCTCCCAATTAACCCCCATCTCCAGGTCTCAATAGTAGGAGGGCATGCAGAGGAAGAAAAATAACTGGATTGGGCTCAAGAGGAGGAGGGGGTTGTGAGTGTGCATGCACACCGAAGGCAAGGGGTAGGGTTCCAGAAGTGAGAGGAACATGTGAAAAGCAGGCACCAAGCCTAGCACACTGCTGCAATTATGGAGCAAGCAGCACACCTACTGTACTTTCCCCTGCTGTGCAGCCGTTGAAAGTTGGAAATACAAACTGCCGAAGCATCAGACATCTTGGTGCATAAAAGAAAAGCCTACACAGGAGTTCCATTAGGGTGCCAATCAAATGCTTAACTCTGGGAATACAGGAAATCTGCCCAAGGATTGTAGAATGATTGTAAATTGTCTTTAATCTGTTTAAAAGAACTCACTCTCTTTTTCCTAAATAGCCCCCTTTGAAGAATATATTACATAATCAACCCAGGGGAATATTGCTGGATCTGTTGTTCTTTGGGAAGAGCATTCAAGATCTTCTGTGTGATTATTCTCAAGTGTTTTTAGACATAACCCTCTTCTCCATGTGCAAAGGCTCCTGGCATCTAATGGAGTGGGGAGAGGAATCTTTTTCAGGTATTCCCCTATGGGCAGGTTTTGGGGAGGTCACATGTCACTGGTGGGCAGGGCAGAACTGGGTGGAGAAATCAATGCAAATTTTTGCCCTCTTGAAATATACTCAGAGTCGAGTGTGGATTTCATGCTCTTTATTCAGCTCATAATAGTGAGGAATGAAAGTTCCCCCAAAATATCTGCTTTATATACATTATTTACACAATAGGCCGCATGTGATTGGCTAATTCTGGGATTCTCCTGTAGGCCAATCAGGTTGCGGATTCACTTCCACCTGGAACTGGATTGGGTGGCTCCTGCAGACCAATCATACTGCTGCATTATTCTAGGACCAATCAGACTGCTGCATTCTGGACCCTATTGTTCTAGGACCAATCAGACTGCTGCCTTTTGGATCCTATTCAACTCAGTACATGACACCTCTCTACAGTAAGTGAGTTTCTACACATTCCTGCACCTCTCTATCCTCCTTGTGGACAAGCAAGAAGCATTAGCCAGAGTTCAAGGACACATTTCAAATGCTCAAGGAGGCTACAAAGCAAGGTCAGGGAGGGTGTGGCCTAGGGAAAATGTGTGTGGGAGGTGGATTTTGAAAGATTGGATGGGTGCTGTGTTTATGTTCATGTATTGTTTCAAAAAGTGTGATTTTGGTAGGTTTACCCTTTAAATGCAAATTGAATCACCTTTCTCCTCCCATTCCCTGGCTGGGGCTGATGGGAGTTGGAGTCCAACGACATCCGAAGGGCCATAGGTTCCCCGTCGCCCCTGGCTTAGGTCAAGGGGAATGGGCAAGAAAAGAGGACTGGGTTAAAATGGGAAGCTCACAGTTAATTCATTGTGGGGCTACCTTTGAGGGTGACCCAGAAACTACAACTAATCCAGAACGCGGCAGCTAGACTGGTGACTGGGAGTGGCTGCCGAGACCACATAACACCGGTCTTGAAAGACCTACATTGGCTCCCAGTACGTTTCTGAGCACAATTCAAAGTGTTGGTGCTGACCTTTAAAGCCCTAAACGGCCTCGGTCCAGTATATCTGAAGGAGCATCTCCACCCCCATCGTTCTACCCGGACACTGAGGTCCAGCACCGAGGGCCTTCTGGCGGTTCCCTCACTGCGAGAAGCCAAGTTACAGGGAACTAGGCAGAGGGCCTTCTCGGTAGTGGCGCCCTCCCTGTGGAATGCCCTCCCACCAGATGTCAAAGAGAAAAACAACTACCAAACTTTTAGAAGACATCTGAAGGCAGCCCTGTTTAAGGAAGCTTTCAATGTTTGATGCGTTACTGTATTTTAATATTTGGTTGGAAGCCCAGCCAGATGGGCAGGGTATGAATAATAAATTATTATTATTACTATTATTTATTATTGTTAATAATAATATTATGTCTGACTACAACACGGATGGAAAGCAAATGGGATAAAGAGGGTGCATGCTGGTTCCCTTCTCCATTTTGCATGCCATTAAAAGAGGGGGGAAATTCAGTGATTTTGTGTGAGCAGGATTTACTTTCGCAGAGCATTCTTGGATTTCATGCTTTGGAACAGTTCTCAGGCTGGGTGAACTTTATGCTTCATATGGGCAGGGATTTTTTTCAGCCGGAGCTCAATGGAGCTCAGCTCCGGCACCTCTCAGGTGGGCACCATTGCCATTATAAGAGAACTAGAGAGAAGTTCAGGGTGAGTTCCGCCACCTCATTTTCTAGATAAATAGCACTGCATATGGGCCTGCTGCAGAAAATGGCAAGCCCATGCTGCACTATCTTTCCCCCACCAATTTTATTAAAACACCCCTGTTCTGCTACATCACACTATCTTCCCACCACAACTTCAGTTAAAACATCCCTGTTGTGACTTCATCATTCTTCATTTTTGGCCACCAGATGTTTAATTCCAACCTCAGTGTCTTGGGTCCCTGGAGTAATTTTTTTTCATTAAGGGAGAGAGGAGTGGGACAAAATAGGAGTGTGGGTCAGGGTCAAGGCAAGGGACCATCTTTATGGAAGTTGGGGACCTGAGAGCATTGTTAAATTAGATCAATTTTAGTTTTAACACAGACAGAGCACTCTTTTCTTTTAGTATATTTGATTACCAATTTCTGAAACCAATGAGTTAAAATCACTGGTGTCTGTTCAAATTATCTCCTCTAAACTGAAGCATATTCGATCTACTGCTGCTTTATAGCCCGAATCTGGGTTATTTTTCTTTCATTACCACAAGCTCAGTTAGCTTTTGAGCATTTTCAAAGCAAATAGATTATTTATGGCTCAAAACGGCTGAGTTCGTAGTTATGCTTAGAAGAAAGTTTTTACGGTAAGTTTTTAAATGCAAATGTACTATATAGGCTCAAATTCTGAAGATGGTCTAGTGAGTTGCATAGTTCCTTCTATATCTCTAAATGCCAGTCCTGAGGTCACATCATACATTAGCATGACCAGGAAACATAAGCAAAAGTTTCCATCCCAGCTTGTATTTGTTACAATCAACACTGTTTCTATTCCACTGCAATCCAGTTTCCACCAAATACTACCATATTAATCTCACTGTCTCCTATTTACTGTAACACGTTGCACGACTTAAGTAACTTTTTACATAATCTACTTTCATTTCAGTGTAAAAGAAACAATGAAACAATGCAAAATGCCACAAATTACATGTCATCTGTGGATTTAAAACCAGCACAACAATGATGTGAATGAATATTTGTTTAACTGATTTCTGTTCCTGACCACACAAGAACACAAGAAATGCAACCGATTTCTGCTTCCTTTTCCTTTTACAATTTTCCAATCTCCTTAGCCACAGTAGTGCCCCAAATTCTTAAATGACTACAAAATGGCTTGGAAAAAGAAGCAGACCTGTCAATATAAGGGTTGTTCTTTGAGAAACTAAACTACTATTCAGAATCCACAATACAGTGGTACCTCGGGTTACATACGCTTCTGGTTACAGACTCTGCTAACCCAGAAATAGTACCTTGGGTTAAGAACTTTGCTTCAGGATGAGAACAGAAATTGCACGGTCGTGGTGCGGCGGCAGCAGGAGGCCCCATTAGAGCTAAAGCGGTGCTTCAGGTTAAGAAAGGTTTCAGGTTAAGAACAGACCTCCAGAATGAATTAAGTACTTAACCCGAGGTACCACTGTATGTTGATAGCATGAGATCAAAAGCCGGCTCAAATGTTGTCTTGGCACACAGAATAAAAAACCTCTGATAATTGAAGGCTTATTCAGGCATCCAGAGAACATATCAGTGGCTAAAGTGTAGGAAGATAAAAACAGAAGCAGAGCCTCAGCCTCAAAAGCTCAGTTGGATAGAAGATGGTGCTGATAATGCCAAGGTTGCAGGTTCGATTCCCATAGGGCACGGCTGCATATTTGGGTTGGACTAGATGATCACCAGGGTCCCTTCCAACTCTATGATTCTATGAATCTATAGACTGTCTAGCCCAACATTCTTTTCTCACAGTGGCTACCCACTGTGAGAAACCCTTCAGCAGGACCCAGGCACAAGAACACCCTCCCTGTGGTAGATACATTCATTCATTTATTGAATTTACGTATATACCACCCTATACCCGGAGGTCTCAGCTTCCAGCAACTGGTACTCAGAAGCATTCCTGCCTCTAATCATGAAGGCAGAGCATAGCCATCGCAGCTAGGGTCTTGAAAGAGTATCAAAGTCAAAATCATAGGTTTCTCCAAGAACCTTCTGGGCATTTAAACCAAAGCTTGAAAACGGAAATGCAAAACTTATACTCTCGCTGCCATTTTTCATGATGTACAGTGGAACCTGTATGGAACCTGTATGATGTATGGAAGTGAGAGCTGGACCATAAAGAAGGCTGATCGCCAAATAATTGATGCTTTTGAATTATGGTGCTGGAGGAGACTCTTGAGAGTCCCATGGACTGCAAGAAGATCAAACCTATCCATTCTTAAGGAAATTAGCCCTGAGTGCTCACTGGAAGGACAGATCGTGAAGCTGAGGCTCCAATACTTTGGCCACCTCTTGAGAAGAGAAGACTCCCTGGAAAAGACCCTGATGTTGGGAAAGATGGAGGGCACAAGGAGAAGGGGACGACAGAGGACGAGATGTTTGGACGGTGTTCTCGAAGCTACCAGCATGAGTTTGACCAAACTGCGGGAGGCAGTGGAAGACAGGAGTGCCTGGCGTACTCTGGTCCATGGGGTCACGAAGAGTCAGACACGACTAAACGACTAAACAACAACAACAGTGGAACCTTGGATCTCAAACTTAATCCATTCCAGAAGTCCGTTCAAAAACCAAGGTGCAGCTTCTGACTGGCTGCAGGAGCTTCCTGTACTCAAGCAGAAACTGCGCTAGACATTTGGCTCCCGAAAAACGTTCGAAAACCGGAACACTTAGTTCCGGGTTTTCAATGTTCGGGAGCCAATTTGTTCATCAACAAAACCATTTGAGAACCAAGGTTCCACTGTACAGGGGAAGTTCTTGGGCTAAGTTTCTATATCCTTATACTGGGAGCAATAGTGGAAAAGTCCTAGGCAGCATGTTGGTAGATTTTTTTTTAAAAAAAAGGATTTGTGACTGCCATAAACAGTAAGAGCCACTTGACGCAGATCATCTCATCATAGAGAGGGTAAAAAATGTACAACATTATGTCTGAGCGCAGTGAGAGCATTCGTTTTGCTAGAAATACACATGTTGGGATGGCGATGCGTGGAAAACCAACTCTTATTATTCAACTCTCAGCATGTTCCTAATTTAGTTGCACCCAGCCTGTATCTACAGCATCATTAACATTAACGAAAACAATGCTGGAGGTAATATACTATCTAATTAACAGAGATCTCAGCAGGAGCGGATCTAGTGTAGAAGAGGACAACTTGAGGGTAGGGGGGAATCTACTCTCTCTTCTCTCGTTGTTTTTGCAGTGTTCAACTATTAAAAGCAGCAGCAATGGTAATTAAAAGGGGGATGATGACAGTGCACACCAGGAAAGTGGCTGCCAGAATTTTAAATCGATACCTTTATTTTACCCATTCACACTTCAAGTAGTGCCTCCTCTCATCCTAATAGGAGCATAAGATAAACCTTCTGGATGAGGCCAGTGGTCCACCAGAGGCCTATGAGAAGCCTGCACAGACCCTCCAAGTGTCCCTATTTTCCAGGGACAGTCCCAGATTTACAGAAGCCGACCCAGTTTCTGATTTGATCCCAGAATGTCCCACTTTTCCTTAGGATTTTCCTATCCATCTGTGACTGTATTAAAGACTGATAGATCGGACACAAACAGTGAGGACTGGACATGTAACATCTAATTCCTTAAAAATCAGCACTGGCACACCACAGGGCTGTGTGCTAAGTCCTTACCTGTATTCACTGTATGCATACGATTGTGTATCATCTGACCCGTCTACTGCAATTATTAAGTTTGCAGATGACACCACCATAATGGGTTTAATAACAGGTGGAGACGAATCAGCATATAGAGGGGAGGTCCAAAAAATATCTACATGGTGCCTAGGGAACAACTTGCACCTTATCAACAAGACAAAGGAGATGGTGTTGGACTTTCGGAGGAAAAGAGGAGAACTAGCCCCACTGTACATCGGGGAGGGCTGTGTGGAGAGAGTCTCTTCCTTTAAATTCCTAGGAGTTTATCTCAGTGAAGACTTTACTTGGAAAATAAATACAACCCAGGTGGTTAAGAAAGCCCAACAGAGACTCCATCTCCTCAGAGTATTGCGGAAGAATGATGTCAATCAACATTTGATTATCTCCTTCTACCGGTCAACAATAGAAAGTGTCCTTTCATACTGCATTACGGTGTGGTAAGCTGGTTTGACACCAACTGATAGGAAGTGCCTACAGAGGGTGGTGAATACAGCACAGGATATTATCGGCTGTCCCATGAATCCGCTGGATGAAATAGCAGAAGAACGTTGCCTCAGGAGAGTGAGGAAAATTCTCAGGGATGATTCACACCCTGGCCGGCACTTTCTTGATCTTCTGCCCTCATAGAAGCATGATTAGTCACACCAACAGGGTAAAGAACAGTTTCTATCTGTGGGCTGTTCGGCTGCTGAATGAAAAGATAACAACAGGGCAACTGACTTTTGGGTTTGGTGGGTATGCGTCAGTAAACGAGGAGAATTAAGACTAAGAGAGCTGAGTGGGGGGGGGTGCTCGTGTAATCTCACTGTATACAAGTTGTACAAGTGACAATAAAGTATTTCAATTTCAATTTCCATTGGAGAAATGTTGGAGTTATCCGAGCCATTTGAAGGCAACCTTGTATAGGGAAGGTTTTTTTTTTTTTAATGCTTAATGTTTTATTATGTTTTTATATATGTTGGAAGCTGCCCACAGTGGCCGGGGCAATCCAATCAGTAAAATTACTATGATGGAATAGGACGTCCTAATTTTCATCGGAGAAATGTTGGAGGGAATGCCTGCAAACAGGAACCTGGGGCAACAGAAACTCCCCCTCCTGCTGTTTCTAGCAACTGGTATTCAGAAGCACTCTCTGTGCTTGTGATCCCCACCAGCTGCCAGCCAGAGGCATACTGCCTCCTACAGTGGAGGTAAAACATAGCATTTTTTCTGGAAACACTGGAAATGCCGATAATAAGAATAATAGTTTTATTATTTACACCCCACCCATCTAGCTGGCTTGCCCCAGCCACTCTGGGCAGCTTCAAGCACATATAAAAACATAATAAAACGTCAAACATTAAAAACGTCCTGAAACAGGGCTGCCTTCAGATGTCTTCTAAAAGTTGTGTAGCTCTTTATCTCCTTGACATCTGATGGGAGGGCGTTCCACAGGGAGGGCGCCACTGCTAAGAAACACTCAGCCTGCTTCTCTACAACTTCACTCCTTGCAGTGAGGGAACTGCCTGAAGGCCCATGGAGGTGGACCTCAGTGTCCAAGCTGAACAATGGGGGACAAGACACCCATTGTATCTCGACAGGAATTCTTCTCCACAGAGCAAGGGTGGTCTCATCAAAAGCCAAGCTCTGGGTTAAAGTTAAAGGTAAAGGGACCCCTGACCATTAGGTCCAGTCGTGACTGACTCTGGGGTTGCGGCGCTCATCTTGCTTTGTTGGCCGAAGGAGCCAGCATACAGCTTCCAGGTCATGTGGCCAGCACGACTAAGCCGCTTCTGGCAAACCAGAGCAGCACACAGAAATGCCGTTTACCTTCCCGCCGGAGCGGTACCTATTTATCTACTTGCACTTTGACGTGCTTTCAAACTGCTAGGTTGGCAGGAGCAGGGACCGAGCAACGGGAGCTCACCCTGTCGCGAGGATTAGAACCACCGACCTTCTGATTGGCAAGTCCTAGGCTCTGTGGTTTAACCCACAGCGCCACCCGCATCCCTAAGCTCTGGGTTACTACGGGGCAAACTTGGGAGATCTTTGGGATTGAAGAGAAGCTGTCCCATAGAACACAGTACCTAATGCATGTAGATCTCTCAGCTAACCTGATCCTGAGCTGCATAGGCTCCTTGTATTAGTAAAAGGTAAAAGTACAGGTAAAGTACCCCAGGATGGTTAAGTCCAGTCAAAGGCGACTGGGGGTGCGGCGCTTATCTCGCTTTAGGCTGAGGGAGCCAGTGTTTGGCCACAGACAGCTTTCCGGTTAATGTGGCCAGCATGACTAAACCACTATTAGTGCAATGGGACACTGCGACAGAAGCCAGAGCACACAGAAATGCCGTTTACCTTCCTGCCTCAGAGGTACCTGTTTATCTACTTGCACTGGTATGCTTTCGAACTGCTAGGTTGGCAGGAGCTAGGATAGAACTATGGGAGATCACCCCGTCATGCAGATTCGAACCACCAACCTTCCGATCAGCAAGCCCAAGAGGCTCAGTGGTTTAGACCACAGCACCACCCGCTTCCTCAACCTTTGTATGATTACCAACACCTGAAACCTGGCAGTCAATTCAAATTCTGCAAGCAGGGTGCAATATGCTGGCTGTATAGTTTGTCTCCACAAGCAAACTAGCTGCAATGTTTTGCACCATCATCAGTCACCAAAACAACCTCGAGGGTAGCCCCACATAGAGCACAATACAGTAATCCAACCTTGAGGTGTATGGAAAACTATGCTCAAGCTATGATACCAACTGAAGCAGGTAAATTGTAGCCACATGCACTTCCAATGTCAGAGTTGGATCCAGGAGCAGCCCCAAACTACACATCTTCAAGTGCAAAGCCACCCAGGACGGGCAATGTACTGGCTTCCTAGGCCTGGGAATATTTACCCACAGAGCCTCCATCTTGCTAGGATTCATACTCTGTTAATTTGCAGATGTTTAAACCCTTTCACAACCAAAAGCGGAAGCTAAACCATAACAGAGTACCAACTAAAAATATATAAAAAAGAAATAAGGCCACTTCAGCAATTGGAGAATTTCATTTTTTGACATCCGAGACATAACCTAAAATGTTAAAAAGAAAAACAACCTGAGAAGTCTGTGTCATTGCTTATTCCTAGAAGATCTGCAACTGAGCCTTGGAGCCATGAAGGCTCATTCCGTCTTATGCTTTCTCCAGCTGCCTCTATTGCTTTTAATTAAAACCGCATCCTGGCATGCAGCTGGTCTTCAGGCAAGTCTGCATCAAGATAAATGCCACCGCTGTCTCCATCGGATTAAAGCCTTTACCTCTATGACCTGGCAACTCATCCAGATTCTGAGGGCCATTTCTTGAAAGCCCGCCCTCAGAGCACCTTCCCTCCATTCCTTTTCTTCTTTTTTCATTAAAGCTTTGCTGTTTTAGCTTTAATTTGCCTTTTGTGATAAGAATATTGAACAGCTTGTGAAATTGGGAAGGAATGCTATTTAGGATTGGAAGTGAGGCCAGGCACAGATATGAATGAGAAGGTCACCTTGCTTACTTCTGCTTTACAGAGGATAGTCCTCTATTCAAAGGATGTCTGGTTTAAAGATAACAAACCATAAGTAGCGATAGATGGAGCAATGCCAGAAGCGTTGACGTTTCCTATCAACTAGGAATGGACGGACCTGTCATTTTGGATTCTCTTGCTTTCTTGTTTTTCCAGTCTTAAGTTTAGTCTTTTATATTGCCACATCAGTTTGCTTTTTGAAAAAAGAGCAGCAGCAACAACTTCTCGTTCGTCCGTACAGTCATACCTCAGAAGCTGAACGGAAGCCATTCCGGAAGTCCATTCGACTTCCAAAATGTTCAGAAACCAAGGTGCGGCTTCTGATTGGCTGCAGGAAGCTCCTGAAGCCAATCAGAAGCCGCAGAACCCGCGTTGGACATTCAGGTTCCAAAGAACATTCGCAAACCAGAACACTCGCTTCCGGGTTTGTAGCATTTGGGTGCCAAAACGTTCAACTCACAGGGCTTTGAGGTACGACTGTATTTGGGTGCAAATGTTGCATACTTATTTATTATTACATTTATTACTATTCATTATTATTATTTATTAAATCTGTATACCGCCCTCTACCCATAGAACTCAGGGCGATTCACAGTGTAAAAATCACAATATAAAAAACACAAAATACATAATAAAAACAAAAAACAAACAACCCAGTAAGCCCCACCCCCTTCCACAACACATTTTAACAGGGCATCAGATGTCCATCAGCCAAAGGCCTGATTAAAGAAGAACATTTCCGCATGGGGCCCAAAGGTGTGTATTGAAAGCACCAGCTGAACCTCCCTGGGGAGAGCATTCCCAAACAGGGGGCCACTGCAGAGAAGACCCCGTTCTCATGTTGCCACCTTCCGGACCTCAAGTAGAGGAGGCACATGAAGAAGGGCCTCAGAAGATGATCTGAGGGTCCAGGTAGGTTTAGATGGCGAGAGGTGGTCCTTGAGGTACTGCGGACCTGAGCCATTTAAGGCTTTATAGGTCAAAACCAGCACTTTGAATTGGGCCCAGAAACTAATTGGTAGCTAGCGCAGTCAGAAGAGGATGCTCAAACTGTCTTGTCCTGGTGAGCAACCTGGCCACTGAATTCTGTACATTTATACCCAACCTTATCTCCAAGGAGCTCAAGGTGGCCCATGTACTTCTCCTCCTCTCTATTTTATCCTCTCAACATCCCTGTGAAGTAGGTTAGGCCAAGAGACAGTGACTGCTCCAAGGTCATTCAATGGGCTTCATGTCTTAAGTGGGGATTTGAAACCTGGTCTCTCATGTCCTAGTTGGACACTTTGACCACTACATCACAGTGTCTTTCTAATATCTCCTTATACAGTGGTACCTCGGGTTACATACACTTCAGGTTACATACGCTTCAGGTTACAGACTCCGCTAACCCAGAAATATTACCTCGGGTTAAGAACTTTGCTTCAGGATGAGAACAGAAATTGTGCTCCGGCAGTGCGGCGGCAGCGGGAGGCCCCATTAGCTAAAGTGGTGCTTCAGGTTAAGAACAGTTTCAGGTTAAGAATGGACCTCCGGAACGAATTAAGTACTTAAGTTGAGGTACCACTGTACTGTATTTGTTTATATGCGAGTGTGCTTAATATACACATTTTCACAAAGCAATTTATCCCTATATAATGCATCACAGTGTCATTTTTATTGATGTGTGTGCACACGCATGTGCATGCATTATTAATATTTTAAAAATAATCTTCATTGATTTTTGCAGGTAAGTAAATAGAATCAAACAGAAAATCCAGAAAAAGGAGGGGGGAAGGAAACAAGAAGTGGCCTGGAGATGCAGCTGAAGTTATCAGGAAAATAATTAGAGACAGTAGTAAAGGGATGCACTCTGCTGAACTCACAAAGGTGAGGAAAGATAATACCTAATAAATATATCCTCTCCTAGCATCCATACACATCCCTATACTCACAAGCAACACACCACCATCACATCTGGTAATTAGACCGTCCATAATAGGAATGGAGACGCGGGTGGCACTGTGGGTTAAACCACAGAGCTTAGGGCTTGCCAATCAGAAGGTCGGCGGTTCAAATCCCCGCGACAGGGTGAGCTCCCGTTGCTCGGTCCCTGCTCCTGCCAACCTAGCAGTTTGAAAGCACGTCAAAGTGCAAGTAGATAAATAGGTACCGCTCTGGCGGGAAGGTAAATGGCGTTTCCATGCGCTGCTCTGGTTTGCCAGAAGCGGCTTAGTCATGCTGGCCACATGACCCGGGAGCTGTACGCCGGCTCCCTCGGCCAATAAAGCGAGATGAGCGCCGCAACCCCAGAGTCAGTCACGACTGGACCTAATGGTCAGGGGTCCCTTTACCTTTTAATAGGAATGTAGGAAGCTGCCTTATACCGAATCAGACCGTTGGTCCATCTAACTCAGTATTGTCCTCTCAGACTGGCAGCAGCTCTCCAAAATTCTAGGCAGGAGTCCCCCACCCCGGACCTACCTGAAAATGCTGGGGATTGAATCTGAGACCTTCTGCATGCAAAAGAGATGCTCTGCCACTGAGCTACCGCGCTTCCCCAAATGCCTTGGAGATTGACTGGAATGATGTGAATACTTTCTCGGGAAAGGATTCTTTACAGAGGACTTTTGACACCAGCTCACTTTTAACCGTCAGGGCAATCAGCTCATTCAGCAATGAGAAATAGTATGTCTTAAAAAATGGCATTGCAGAAACAGCAGGCAATTCCCCACATCCAGAGGGATGCCGTAAAAGACTTGCCAAGCCAAGACTGAGATCATTTCCTCCCAATTTGTACTCTCTTCCTCCTCCCCACTTTCCCTTTTATTTATTTGCTTGTCAGCCCTTTTTCTAGGTGAATATATCTTTTGCAGGGCCGGAAATGATAACTTCTGTGCTTTGTGTGCACACATGTGAGCCCCGCTACACTTTGCATTAAGCCCAAGTTTGTTTGTTTGTTGTTTTTTTACATGCATGGAAATTGGGGGAAGGGGGAGCCCTCCCTTCTGCCCCTCCAGCACAATACAGTGGTACCTTGGGTTACATACACTTCAGGTTACAGACTCCGCTAACCCAGAAATAGTGCTTCAGGTTAAGAACTTTGCTTCAGGGTGAGAACAGAAATCGTGCTCCAGCAGGAGGCCCCATTAGCTAAAGTGGTGCTTCAGGTTAAGAACAGTTTCAGGTTAAGAACGGACCTCCAGAACAAATTAAGTACTTAACCCGAGGTACCACTGTACAGGTAACTGTGCTTCATCCACCCTCCCTGCCCTTTTGGAATGCTCTGCTCAGGTATTTATTGGAAATTCTGCAAAACGAACATAATTAGCATGAATGCACATTTGAGTGATTTTAAAAAATGTTGTTAAAATTGAATGGCATGTTCGTTAAGCTCCAAAAGCTTTTGATTCTCATCAAAGAACAGCTGTTGTAGCCCTGTGATATTTTTGGTTGCCCTCTTCCAGCTCTACAACAACCTCTTGGAGATGGGAGCCTGTGGCTTTTCCAACATGACTGCAGCTTGCATTGATATAATCTAGCAGTTCTCAAGGCTGATCGCCGAAGAATTGATGCTTTTGAATTATGGTGCTGGAGGAGACTCTTGAGAGTCCTATGGACTGCAAGAAGATCAAACCTATCCATCCTTAAGGAAATCAGCCCTGAGTGCTCACTGGAAGGACAGATCCTGAAGCTGAGGCTCCAATACTTTGGCCACCTCATGAGAAGAGAAGACTCCCTGGAAAAGACCTGATGTTGGGAAAGATGGAGGGCACAAGGAGAAGGGGACCACAGAGGACGAGATGGTTGGATAGTGTTCTGGAAGCTACCAGCATGAGTTTGACCAAACTGCGGGAGGCAGTGGAAGACAGAAGTGCCTGGCGTGCTCTGGTCCATGGGGTCATGAAGAGTCTGACACGACTAAACGACTAAACAACAACAACAAGCAGTTCTCAAACTTTCCCCCCGTGAACCACTTGAAAATTGCTGAGGTTCTTGCTGAACCACTTAAAAAAATTGTCCGCCTGTTGTAGCAATTGCAATGTACTGTGCTACATATGGTATGATTTTTTTAAAAACTGCATTTCAGTTGCTTTCATTTTTTTATTTTACTGTATTGCAATTTGAATTCCATAAAAATTGGATTGTAAGTGTTCTTCACAGGGACGCCATGGACCACCGGAGTGAAGCTCGCAGACTGCAAGGGGTTTGCAGATCACAGTTTGGGAACTCCTGATATATTCCACTTGAGTGCAACGTGCCTGAAACATAGATCCAGATAAGTTAAGAAAGTAACTCCTTTGCACACACCTCTTACATAGTACTCAGAGTTGATTTTTGCCCGTGGCTGTTAGTACAAAAGCACCCATAAATTAAGAAGGACCCAATTTTGGGTCCTTATGATGAGAATATAAATTATGCTTTATGTAACTATCAGATACATAATTATGATCTCATTGAGCACCGCGTACACAAGCTATTAGGCAACATTTTGAAAGCTACTGCTTAGTGAAGATAATTTTAATTGACTGCAGGGTATCTCTCAGTGGACGCAAGATGGTTCAGGGGGGGAAATATTTCAGGAGAGAGAGAGAGAGAGAGAGAGAGAGAGAGAGAGATGGCTAGTGGTAAGGAGGAGAATGAATGCATTTTAATAACACTCTGCAATTTCAAATGCAAGATGCTCTTTAGGCCTAGAAGCAATTGTGGCAAAGCTGGAGATAGACCAAAGAAAAGAAAGCTTTTGTTGCCTGGTTAGTATAATTGCGCAAGCTGTCTGCACTCCATTTGCACCTGAACTTGGCTGAAGTTTCTGGATCTCCTTGTTTCTACAACTTGATGTTTTACTTTATATTTGCAGAAGACACACAAACACACACACACACACACACACACACACACACACACACACACACACACACTGGACAGGCATCACCTGCACCCTCAGGCAGCTGTAGAGCCCATTCCTGTGTGTGGCTGATGGTTGTGATGGGCGAGATGCACGTACAGTGGTACCTCGGGTTAAGAACTTACCGTGATTTGTTCTGGAGGTCCGCTCTTAACCTAAAACTCTTCTTAACCTGAGGTACCACTTTAGCTAAAGGGGCCTCCTGCTGCTGCCGTGCGATTTCTGTTCTCATCCTGAAGCAAAGTTCTCAACCCGAGGTACTATTTCTGGGTTAGGGGAGTCTGTAACCTGAAGCGTCTGTAACCTGAAGCGTCTGTAACCTGAGGTACCACTTTACTTGACCTCCCAGCAGGTGAGTCATTCCTGCTTCCCAGGTGTGGGAGAGATGGTGATGAGACCACGATGGTGCAAACAGAGCCAGTTCAGCACTCCTGACAGTGTTTTTGCACTCTACTACGAGGGTGTCGCTGTGGGTTAAACCACAGGGCCTAGGATTTGTCGATCAGAAGGTCGGCGGTTCGAAACCCCGCGACGGGGTGAGCTCCCGTTGCTCGGTCCCTGCTCCTGCCAACCTAGCAGTTCGAAAGCACCTCAAAGTGCAAGTAGATAGATAGGGGGGAAGGTAAACAGCGTTTCCGTGCGCTGCTCTGGTTCGCCATAAGTGGTTAGTCATGCTGGCCACATGACCCGGAAGCTGTACACTGGCTCCCTCGGCGAATAAAGCGAAATGAGTGCCACAACCCCAAAGTCAGCCACGACTGGACCTCATGGTCAGGGATCCCTTTACCTTTACCTTTACCTTTACCTTTACCTTTACCCTTACCCTTACCCTCCCCACCACTTCCCCCTTCCCTTCTCCCTTCCGGTAAGCAGCAGAGACTCACCTGCCTGGGGGTCAGGTAAGCGCCTTGGAGCTCACTGCACCTTCAGCCCTGCTCTCCTCAGTAAATGTTTTCCTGGGAGGCTTATATCTCCTCGGCTTGGGACCCTAGCCTCCAAGAGCACCTACAAGTGCCTGACAATACAGCAGGTTCCTTGTTTATAGATGCCCCCAATGCATGGACAGTTGCAGGCAGGTCTAGCATGAGACGTCATGGCAGTGGGCCTGCCCTCACCCTCTTGCAGAGAGCACCTGAAAAGGCTAGGAATGGCAGGCATACCCTAATAGGGCCGTGTAACATTTCAAGTCATACTTCAACTCCTAGTGCAGCAAACGATTTGAAAGCCATTGTTTCAGCACCAAGCAAAGTTGCTGCTGTTGTTTAGTCGTTTAGTCGTGTCCGACTCTTCGTGACTCCATGGACCAGAGTGCACCAGGCACTCCTGTCTTCCACTGCCTCCTGCAGTTTGGTCAAACTTGTGCTGGTAGCTTCGAGAACACTGTCCAACCATCTCGTCCTCTGTCGTCCCCTTCTCCTTGTGCCCTCCATCTTTCCCAACATCAGGGTCTTTTCCAGGGAGTCTTGTCTTCTCATGAGGTGGCCAAAGTATTGGAGCCTCAGCTTCAGGATCTGTCCTTCCAGTGAGCACTCAGAGCTGATTTCCTTCAGAATGGACATGTTTGATCTTCTTGCAGTCCATGGGACTCTCAAGAGTCTCCTCCAGCACCATAATTCAAATGCATCAATTCTTCAGCGATCAGCCTTCTTTATGGTCCAGCTCTCACTTCCATACATCACTCCTGGGAAAACCATAGCTTTAACTATACGGACCTTTGTTGGCAAGGTGATGTCTCTGCTTTTTAAGATGCTGTCTAGATTTGTCATTGCTTTTCTCCCAAGAAGCAGGCGTCTTTTAATTTCGTGACTGCTGTCACCATCTGCAGTGATCATGGAGCCCAAGAAAGTAAAATCTCTCACTGCCTCCATTTCTTCCCCTTCTATTTCCCAGGAGGTGATGGGACCAGTGGCCATGATCTTAGTTTTTTTGATGTTGCTGCTTCCACCCCAAATAAAAATGTCACATTGTCCATCTACGCTGTGGCTAATGATTTAACCTGTCTTGAAACAGCAAGTCTGTCTGGAGCAATTTCACGTTAAACCTGAGGGGATGCAGCTAGGAGTTTTCCTAGCTTGCTCAGGGAAATGAGTTGCAAAGCTTGGTCCAAATGAACAAGGACAATCTTTCTCAAGTTAAAGAAGCCCAGGTGGCAAAAAAATCTTGAACAAGCTAGGAGAATCCTTTTCTGATGCTGTTTTTTTTTTAAAGCAAATTAAGGATCCAATAAAGAAAACGATATTTTAAATTGGCCACAAGTCAACCATTGCAGCTGTACCCTGCTGGAAATCAAATACCCATCGTGCAAATCAAGAATGTGGGCAGATTACAATGCTTGCTGCTTTCTGCATGATGGGTTTGCCATAATTTGTGTTACAACTGTCTATGCTGCCCCTTGTGTGTAAAAAGGATATTATTTCTCAAATGCTTTTATTTATTTTTACTTTATTTTATTTCCCGTTTGATAATGGTGCTTTATGTAACCTGTAATGTTTTGATACGCTTCCTTTCCCCCTTTCCCCTTGATGATTGGTTGTCATCAATATTCTGCTTCACAGCATTGAATTTTATTTTTATTTTTTGAAGTGTGGGCAGGTGTAGAGCACCCCAAAAAGCCCTATGAGTGGACAGAAAATGTGCAACAGCAATGAAACAACCCATTTCCCTGATTATTATTATCATTACTGTTTCAGTTTATTGGTTGCTTCCTACATAAAAGAATCTCTAAACAACATGCAAGATTTAAAACAGCTCATTTGATAAGACATCTTCCGCCTAGCTCCTTTCCTTAATAGCAACATTTGTATATCTCTTTCAAAAGTGTTCAAAGCGCTATCTAGATGTCAACATTAGAACTGCCCTGTAAGGTAAGCCAGCATTTGTTCTGCCATCTGCAAAAGGTGAGATAATGAGAGAGAGAGAGAGAGAGAGAGAGAGAGAGAGAGAGAGAGAGAGAGAGAGAGAGACTGTCACCTAGTGAGATTTTTTTGAGCTATTTTTATGGAAAATCAGCAAAAATGACATTGCTGCCATGGGCTGCCATACGTCCAGATTTTCCCAGACGTGTTTTTGTTTTGTGGGGAGTTTGGGGGCCAATTCCCACCCGGACACTGCTGCTGACTGCAGTAGTCTGGCTATGTCCAGGAAATTCTGGATGTATGGCAACCCTGGGACAAGAGCTGAACCAGCGATTTCCTGATTTGTAGCCTCTTAGCTGCTATGGTGTACCAACCTTTTTGCAGAACAGCACAGAGTCTCACAGTTCTCCATGCTATTTGTGTGCAGGGAAACTGAGGGACCGTTCTCCCAGGGGCGGGGGAGTAGAAATTCTCCAATAGGTCTTCAGAGGTGCAGCTCACCATTAGCAGAGGCAGTAGCACAGCCCCCCCCCCTTTTCCTGAGATATGTATGCGAGAGAGAGCACTTACACAACCACTGCGAGCAACAGATGCAACAGTATTGGCATCCTGGCCACCATTTTGCACGCCCCACAATGCCCTGCGTAGGGTGGTGCAGGGAGAATGGAGTTATTGAAATCACAGGAGCCAGCACAGTCTTTAGCATATGCGCCGCCGGGGTGCAAAGATCTGCCCAGCACCCCAAAAGTTAGTTTAGCCCCCAAATTAACTTTTATTATGATGCAAGAGTTAATTTTGCATGCACGGCACCGTTGAGAATGACAAGTGCCGTCGTTGAGTCAAGCACCGCCATTGTGAATGATAAGCACTGTCGCTGGCGCGACGCGTCTTTGGTAAATGAGCCCACATTCGAAAGTCCTTTAGTGAACAGTAGGTATACATATTGGTAATACCTAGGTATATATGTGTTTTGTTTTTCTATCTTGATCACAATTATTTATTATTTCTCCTCCCCCCCATTTATTTATTTATTTATTTATTTATTTATTTATTACTAATGTTGCAATACATATATCAAATCTTTACATAATGATACATATACATTATATCCGTAAATTCACATTTTCACATTTCGTTATGTACCAACATTGATCCATTTCTTATTTCTTGCCCTGTGTCTTCCCTCCACCCGTGCGTGACTTCCTTGTTATTATTTTGTAACTTTATTATTGAGATTGTAATTTTGTTTCGTAATAATTAAACATTCAATCTTACATATCTGATTAACTTAACTTAGTGAAATCAGTCTATATATATATCAATATATTATTTCATCACAGGTAGCTAGTTAAGAGCTTAGGCGGCTTCAGCAGCGCCTAAGAATTTGGCGCCCGGGTGCCCTGTACCCCTTGCACCCCTGGGTAAAGACAGCCCCGATAGAAGCCAACTCCTAAAAGCCGAGGTCCTTTCTGCAGCCCACCCCCCCCCCAAAAAAAAATAATTGATTCAACTTGGCATGCCTGATTGGAATTGTAGCTTTGTGGAGGGAATAGGGTTCACCTTAACAAATGACAGCTCCCAGTATTCCTTGCAAGAAGCCATGGCTGTTAAAAAGTGGTATGATGTTACTTTAAATGTATAGTGCAGACAGGCCTTGGGGTGCTCAATTAGGCAGGAGGGCAACCTGGCTGGAGAAGAGTGTGTACATCACCTTCCCTTCTCAATCTGCTGCCTGAGACAGTGGGAACAGTGGGTGAGCTGCCCCTACGTATTCTCTCCCTTCTCTAATTTCGCCAAGTATCTAAATGTGCTTTTTGTTAGCTATCTCTCCTGCAAAAACTACAGCACCACAGTAATACGTCTTCTAATAATTGAATAATATGCCTAAGGTACAGGAAAATCCTTAATGTTATTGATAGCATTTGCTACTTTTTTTGCCGTGTAGTTTAGAGTAAAATGTTTTGATGGATGGTAGTTGTTTTGGGGGTGGCGAGGGCAACATACCAGGTTTGGGGTTTTGTTTTTTTAAAAGAAGAATCAATATTTCATTTACGATGCACGTAATACTTCAGTAGCTACTGTCTTAATGGATGGAAATGGGTCACACCAGGGAGGTCAGAAATCAAATGATGTCATAAATAATGGATCCTTCTCCAAGGCAGTCAGCAGAAAGTCAGCCATGTTAGAGACTTCGGGGGATTTGAAGTGGTCAGTGGTTGATTCATGGGGACAGAAAATGATAAGGTTATTTATAAAATATCCCTTCGAGCAGCACCGGCTCTATCATTAGGCAGAGTGAGGCAGTTTCCTCAGGGGCAGAACTGAGGGGGAGCAGTGTGCTTTGCTCAGGTGCAATAGAGGATAATATCTGACCAGCAGCCCAGAAGCAATAGTCAATTATCACTCTCAACAGTTAATATATATTGAAATGGGGAGGAGATGACTCATCCTTTGCCTCAGGTAGCAAAATGTCTTAGACTGATCCTGAGTTCTGAATAGTTCTTTATTATCCTTTATTTATTTCATTTAGGAACGTGGGTGGTGCTGTGGTGTAAACCACTGAGCCTTGGGCTTGCCGATCGGAAGGTCGGTTGTTCGAATCCCCGCGACGGGGTGAGCTCCCATTGCTCAATCCCAGCTCCTGCTACCCTAGCAGTTCGAAGGCATGCCCTAAAGTGCAAGTAGATAAATAGTTACTGCTCCGGCGGGAAGGTAAACGGCATTTCTGTACGCTGCTCTGGTTTCGGTGTTCCGTTGCGCCAGAAGCGGCTTAGTCATGCTGGCCACATGACCCGGAAAAACTGTGGAGCAGACAAACGCCGGCTCCCTCGGCCTGTAAAGTGAGATGAGCGCCGCAACCCCAGAGTTGTTTGCGACTGGACTTAACTGTCAGGGGTCCTTTACCTTTACCTTTTTTATTTATTTCATTTAAAAAAATACACTGCTTGATTGTAAATAAAAACACACACCCTCACAGCAGTTTACAAAGAGAATAAAACGATCAGTAAAAAAAAAACTCATTAAAACGTTCAAAACAGGCTCTTCTCGCTGTAGATGTTTTGATCTCATTTATATTTTTTGCATTTTAAGGTATGTGCTTAAAAATATGTTGTGGAGCAGTCCACAAGTCCTTGACCACGCTTCAAGGCCAACTGAGCTGTTGACTGAATGATTCTAGAATCACAACTTGCTGCACCACTCTTTAAAAAATAGCATTAGGATAGATCCAGCACTGTTTCCTGGCTGAAGTTTCTGCAGCGGTATCAATCTTATCTTAGGAAACAAGAGTCCAGGAGTCCTGATTTTGATGGGTTGCTGCCTGACTAAGCTCTTACTGAAATTGGCCCTCTGAATGGTCTGGCAAGAGGAGGCTATTATTCTTGCATGTAACAAACTGGCGGCCTAAGATGTTCAGAAAAACCACAGGCCCTTTTATGTACTGATGACATTGCATTTCTGTTTGCTTGTTTGTCTATCTCCAAACAAGTCTCTCTGCAGCACTCCAGGAAAATCTCAGAATGCAGATATGGCCGTAGACATAATAAAATTACATGTCTATGTGCGTCTTGCCTGAAAAGAGGCTGAAAAGTATTTTGATCTGCAATGGGTACTTATACACATTGTGCACTTAAACACTGGCAATAATTTCAGTAATTGTGACCATAAAATTGGGCTGGGACTTGAGCTGGAAGCTTAATGTAGGTTTCCATGTTTCTAAAACATATATTTTGTATTCAACATTGAAACACAACAACTATCTATCATCTACCTACCTACCGACCTACCTACCTACCTACCATATCTATCTATCTATCATCTATCTATCTCTCTCTCTCTCTCTCTCTCTCTCTATCTATCTACCTATCTATCTACCTATTTATCCATCATTGTTATGGCCGATGGCTGACGCAAATAAAGTTTCATTCTACCTATAGATCTATCGATCTATATCTATCTATCATCATCATCTATCTATTACAAGCAATCTGTTGTTGTTGTTGTTTAGTCGTTTAGTCGTTTCCGACTCTTTGTGACCCCATGGACCAGAGCGCGCCAGGCACTCCTGCCTTCCACTGCCTCCCACAGTTGGGTCAAATTCATGTTAGTAGCTTCGAGAACATTGTCCAACCATCTCATCCTCTGTGGTCCCCTTCTCCTTGTGCCCTCCATCTTTCCCAACATCAGGGTCTTTTCCAGGGAGTCTTCTCTTCAAAGAGAAGGCCAAAGTACAAAGTATTTCCCTTCCCCTGCCCCTCCAAGTGCCTCTCCAGCTGGCAATAATACGGAAAGGATGGGGAGGCATCTCAGAGCAACAAAGCAAGCAGAAAGGTGATGTGTTAACAGTGCAGTATAAATCCACCACAAATGCACTGTTATTGTCTCAGTGCGGCATTATTGCAGAATAAACCCACAAAAAGAACTACCCACTGGACTGGATGGGCCCTAAGCATCAGCATTAAAGAAGAGTATCAAAATAGCAAGTGCTGTCTAGCTGCCATAGCCCAAGAGGGATGCCATTGGCCTCCAGTCTGGTTCAGCCTCAGGTCCACAATGATACCAAGGGATGTTCAAGGAGCTAGTCGAGTAGAACTGTTGGCTTCTTGCCACCCCGACCTTGAATGGATCATGCCTGTTGTTGCTTAGTCATTTAGTCGTGTCCGACTCTTCGTGGCCCCATGGACCAGAGCATGTCAGGCCCTCCTGTCTTCCACTGCCTCCTGCAGTTTGGTCAAACTCATGTTAGTAGCTTCGAGAACACTATCCAACCATCTCGTCCTCTGTCGTCCCCTTCTCCTTGTGCCCTCTATCTTTCCCAACATCAGGGTCTTTTCCAGGGAGTCTTCTCTTCTCATGAGGTGGCCAAAGTATTGGAGCCTCAACTTCAGGATCTGTCCTTCCAGTGAGCACTCAGGGCTGATTTCCTTAAGAATGGATCGGTTTGATCTTCTTGCAGTCCATGGGACTCTCAAGAGTCTCCTCCAACACCATAATTCAAAAGCATCAATTCTTCGGCGATCAGCCTTCTTTATGGTCCAGCTCTCACTTCCATACATCACTACGGGGAAAACCATAGCTTTAACTATACAGACCATTGTTGGCAAGGTGATGTCTCTGCTTTTTAAGATGCTGTCTAGGTTTGTCATCGCTTTTCTCCCAAGAAGCAGGCGTATTTTGATTTTGTGACTGCTGTCACCATCTGCAGTGATCATGGAGCCCAAGAAAGTAAAATCTCTCACTGCCTCCATTTCTTCCCCTTCTATTTGCCAGGAGGTGATACACAAACTAATAAAAATAGGTTTTTATATTTCATCCTCTGTTCAGTCTTTACAGTCCTCAATGAACATTCTCCTCAATTTTTGGGCAGCAACTGCAGATCTCAGAACTTGGTCTGTCATAAATTTGCCAATTTGTCCATTGGTGAATTGTTTGTTCATTTGATATGTTGTGAGCCACTTTGAGCACAATTTTATGGAAAGGTGGCATGCAAATAAACAGATGTTGACCACAAATCTGCATTGTATCCAATGTTTTTCCTACTCAAACCCAACTGAAATTATTTGTTATATTTGTTTAAACAATTTATATGCTGCTTAACCACAAGAGTCTGTAAGCAATGTACAAGAAATACAATATAGTGAAACTGAGTCAGTCATGTCCATTAGCCCCAGTGGGTTTATTCTGAGCAGCACTAACATTGGAAACAACCCACGAATCCAGGCTTGCTTAAAAAACAACCAACAACATCAAACATACCATCTCAGGACTATTTAATTGCTCATCTTCTAACATTGTGTATGCCATCAAATGCCAACAGTGCCCTTCAGCTCTCTATATTGGACAAACAGGCCAAACCCTATGCCGAAAGATAAATGGACATAAATCTGATATCAGGAATCACAAGACAGAGAAACCAGTAGGAGAACACTTCAATCTCCCAGGACATTCTATACAAGATCTCAAAGTAGCTGTCTTATTACAAAAGAATTTCAGAAATAGACTGGAAAGAGAAGTTGCTAAATTGCAACTTATTACCAAACTTAAAACCATGGAGAGACCTGGTCTGAATAGAGACATTGGATTCTGATCTCATTATACACGATAAAGCTATTTTTAGCCATCTCACCCCTTGTGTTTTCCTGTAAGACCAACTGCAGTTGTTAACAGTCGTCAACAGGTTTACCACACCTATCAGCCAATCACCCATTCCCACCACCCTTCTCAGTAAGACCCCTCCACACCCTCTCACTATATATAAGAGTCTGGTGACTTCTATTTCAGTATATCTGAAGAAGTGTGCATGCACATTAAAGCTCACATCAATAACTAACTTAGTTGGTCTCTAAGGTGCTACTGGAAGGATTTTCTTTATTTATTTTATTTTATTTTACTTTAAAAAAACAAAGTGTGCCATCTACTATACTGTGGTACCTTGGGTTAAATACGCTTCAGGTTACATACGCTTAGGGTTACAGACTCCGCTAACCCAGAAATAATAGCTTGGGTTAAGAACTTTGCTTCAGGATGAGAACAGAAATTGTGCGGCACTGTGGTATAGGGAGGCCCCATTAGCTAAAGTGGTGCTTCAGGTTAAGAACACTTTCAGGTTAAGAATGGACCTCTGGAACAAATTAAGTACTTAACCCGAGGTACCACTGTATATCTGGTATATCTGTGTTTGTGTGTGTGTGTTCAGAGGTTCAGGGCAAAGAAGTGTGGGCTTCGTTCAGTCTAAATATCTGAAAGGGGATTCTAAGTGTGTTCCCCTGAATACATTTTGAATCTTCCCTGGCTTCCCTGCCCTGGGGAAAAATGCTAAATGTATCTACCTGGACTTCCTTAGTGTTTCCCTTCAGACCTTCACACAGCCTGCAGGACATGTGAGCTATCAGGAGCGGGTCTTGCGTGCATGCTCGCACACCCCTCTCCCCATGTGTGTTCACCCCAAATTCCTGAGGAGATCTTGCATGTGTTTATGGTATGTGTGTATATCTATAGCCCTGTATCTTCCTGGCCTGAGAGGGACTTCAGAATCTTTCCACCATATCCGCTGGGGAACCATTACAGAATGAGGAAACCCCAAATGTGTGAGTGCACGATGCCAGCTTTATCGAGCCAATGCTACTCGTTGAAATTTGGCCCCAAGTTGACCTTTCTGAAGAAGAGCACCTTTTACGAGCAGAGAGAGAGAGACAGAGAGAGATCATCAATAATACGGACATTGGTCCTTTGCTCTCTCTAATCATCTGTGAAGGGCATCACTTTTCACCTTATCTGGTTTACATGGCCTGTGCAAAGCCTTGATATTCATTGGGTGACCTATTTTAGTATTAGCCAATGGAATCGCAGTTGGCAAAGAACAAGAGATGCTAGACAAGGGGAGGGGGACAGTAGAGTGGGTTGGGGAGAGGTGTCATTTTTTTCTGTCTTTCCCACCACCCATCAACAGAATTTTCAATAAAGGTAGCACAGAGAATAGGTTGGGGGGTTTTTTTTGGGGGGGCGGGAAATATGCAATGAAATACAATGGACAATGAGTGTATAATTCAGTAGTGTGGCTGTATGAACAGGGATGGAGGCACAGGCTGAAGGCACTGCAATATTAGCAATCCATACTAACCCTGTATTAGAAATGGGGAAGAAATCCAATTTGGTACACATTTAAAGACAAACTTACCTTACCCACACTTTCAAAAACAATGCACGAACTGAAACATAGTCATCTTTTGAAATTTGTACTTCTCTGAATTTTGTACTGCAGCTCTTTCGCCACGTAATGTGTACAGAAGTGCATATAGTATGCATAAAAATGAATATATTGGTGAAAAATAATATACGAAAAGGAAATCCGTTAGGGGAAATTGTTTTGCAAAAAATGTGTATATTGAGCAAATGTGCATACAAAAAACAGGGAAATGTGCCCTAAAATGCCAGTGAATTTTTGTGGGGATTTAAAAACAACAACAACAACAACAACAACAACAACAACAACAACAACACAGCCACAAACTGATGTGAAAATGTGGAGAACTGAACATAAGTTTGGAAATAGGAGGAACTGAAAACTATCTGTTTTTCTGTAGGAGATAAAAGATATAATGCAGTAGAAAAGGTTTGAGTAAAAACATGGCAGACGTGGGGAGTGGATCAATTTATGACATAGCTGTCAACATTTCCCCTTTTTTTAAGGGAAATTCCCTTATTCCAAATAGGATTCCTCGCAAGAAAAGGGAAAAGTTGACAGCTATGACTTATGAAACTATTTGATATGAAGATTCTTGCAAAAATGTTTGAAAAAATTAATTTTTAAAAAATGCTAAATAAAATACTAAATATATACTTTTTAAAAAAAGGAAATAGGAGGAACTGAGAGAAACTGAAATTGGCGGAGTCACCCACCCCAAACCTGTATTAAACATGTTGAATTCTACCAATCGGCATATCCCTATTTGGTATTCCTCTGGGAAGGAGAGTAGATATCATTCCGTCTAGCAAGCAGGCTGAAGAATTGGAAGTGTGTGGCGTTGAATTCCCCCAATTGATTTTAAATAGCTCCTCCTCCCCTTTTTCATGTCCTCTCTGATACACTGCCGTGAACCTCTTTTTTAATGGCAGTTGATATGTTTTACAGATAAATAGGTAGTAGAAATTTTATTACGGGGCGGGGGATACCCTCCATAAGTACACTTTCTAGAGGATGTGGATAACAGCTCATTGGAGATTGCCCTCGCTAGCAGCTCCTGCGCTATAAGCTGACGTGTTTTTGATTTCAAGACTCTCCTTTGCAAAATAACCTGTGGGATATGAAGCAGAGAAGGGGAAGAAGAATCTGGGGAGCAGGGAGAGAATATACCCCTGTCTTATTCATTATTTCCGGCAGATTGTCCATGTCCTGTTCTGGAAAGTGCTCTTGAACGCATCAGCTTTTGATAAACTAGAAAGAAAGATCACTTATCGGAAGAGCTATTGTTATCCAGCGCCCCTTTTGGTCTGTTCAATGGGCAGACATCTGCTCCATCTGCGTTTCAGTGAAGGAGAAGGCGATAAAGGGGGGGAGGGGGGAAACCCTGAGGAATATCCCACAGTTTGGCTCGGTGCTTAAGTCTTATAATGTCAGATATGGAGAATGCAAAACAGCAGGGGTTGCCACGGATATGGCAAGGCTGTCCAAAGGATCTGCCCTAGTTTCTGGCTGAAAACTAGGTCAAAGAGGCAGTGTAATTCAAGCCTGGCAGCACATACGAATGACTAAAAGGATCCCTTCCATGTGCTGCAATTGACCTATGCGCGGCACAACCCACAGGGGCCTTCCCCGGCGCCTGACCCACAGAAGCAGATGGGGAAACACGTAAGGATGTGCCTTGCGTAGCTCCCATTAACTATAATGGGCCTAGAGCAGGAAAGGGCTGCAGGCAGATCCTAGTTTGCAAAATCTGATGCCACCCCTCTTTTTATTCAAAGGTGTAGCATAAAGCAGTGTATCAGCTAAATTGAGTCCCCATCCCACCCCCTGCCCCAAAATGCAGTACTGTGGTACCTTGGTTCTCAAACTTAATCCGTTCCAGAAGTCCGTTCCAAAACCAAGGCGTTCCAAAACCAAGACGCGCTTTCCCGTCGAAAGTAATGTAAAACAGATTCATCCATTCCAGACTTTTAAAAACAACCCCTAAAACAGCAATGTAACATGAATTTTACTATCTAATGAGGCCATTGACCCATAAAATAAAAGCAATAATCAATGTAAGGTAAAGGTAAAGGGACCCCTGACCATTAGGTCCAATCTTGACCGACTCTGGGGTTGCGGCGCTCATCTTGCTTTATTGGCTGAGGGAGCCGGTGTACAGCTTCTGGGTCATGTGGCCAGCATGACTAAGCCGCTTCTGGAGAACCAGAGCAGCGCACGGAAACGCCGTTTATCTTCCCACCAGAGCGGTACCTATTTATCTACTTGCTCTTTGACGTGCTTTTGAACTGCTAGGTTGGCAGGAGCTGGGACTGAGCAACAGGAGCTCACCCGGTCGCGGGGATTCAAACCGCCGACCTTCTGATCGGCAAGCCCAAGGCTCAGTGGTTTAACCCACAGCACCACCCGCGTCCCTAATAATCAATGTACTGTACTATAAAATAAATAAGACAGTATTGTAGATGATTAAAATTTAAATTTAAAAAAATTTCTTGCCTGCCTTGATGATAGTCATTGTTTGTATGGGTTTGGTTTTTTTAAATCCATTTCTGTAGTCACACAATCAACCAATCAATCTGTAGCTGAACTGGTTTCCACACAGATCACAAAAACAAATTAACCGAAAAAGTTTCAAAAACGAAAACGCAAAATAAAAAGCAAAAACAAAAGCGTCAAATTTAATCCTTTCCAGAAGTCCGTTTGACTTCTGAAATGTTCAAAAACTAAGGCGCAGATTCTGATTGGTGCAGGTGCCCTGGAAACAATAGCCGGACATTTGGCTTCCAAGAAGCTTTCGAAAACTGGAACACTTACTTCCAGGTTTTCGGCGTTTGAGAACCAAGGCATTTGAATACTAAGGCGTTTGAGAACCAATGTACCACTGTATATAATTCTCAAAGGAGGGTGAGTTTATGTGAGAGATTCTGATTTCACCTAAGTATGATGTGCAAAACAGTACAGCAGCCCAGTGCGCATGTCATATTCCATCCCCAATAAATGTTTTTATTGAGTTTTCAACTAGGCAGAGTTACAGAAAAGAAAATCAGAAGAAATACTGCAAAGAAAATAAAACCGTCAGAGCTTGGAAAAAAATAAAATAAAGAGGTGTTACAATGCAATACAGATAATAAACTTACATCTGTTGAAGTGCATACATCATATTTCTGAACTACTCCAGATACATCCCATAGGCGCAAACACTGGCCACCTTCTCCCACTGGGAGGAAACAAATCCTATCCACCCTACTTAAAGAATGTGGATAGCGAAGGCCACTGGCATAACTAACTACCCTCCCAATTAAAGACCAAACACCTGGCTGAATAATGTTTTTGACTGGCAGCTAAAAAAACAGACGAAGATGCATGTGCTTCTGGCATGCTTCCCTGGGGAGAGCGTTCCACAAAAGGGGAGCCACCACCAAAAAGGCCTGTCTTCTACACCTTCCTCAGAGATGGCACACAGAAAATGGCTTCTGATGATGATAATTATAATTTATTTATACCCCGCCCATCTGGCTGGGTTTCCCCAGCCACTCTGGGCAGCTTCCAGCAAAATATTAAAATACAATAATTCATCAACTATTAAAAGCTTCCCTAAGGAGGGCTGCCTTGAGGTGTCTTCTAAAAGTCAGATACTTTATTTTTTTGACATCTGATGGGAGGGCGTTCCACAGGGCAGGCGCCACTACCGAGAAGGCCCTCTGCCTGGTTCCCTGTAGCTTTGCTTCTCGCAATGAGGGAACCGCCAGAAGGCACTTGGCACTGGACCTCAGTGTCCGGATAGAACGATGGGGGTGGAGACGCTCCTTCAGGTATACTGGGCCGAGGCCATTTAGGGCTTTAATGGTCAGCACCAACACTTTGAATTGTGCTCTGAAACGCACTAGGAGCCAATGTAGGTCTTTCAGGACCGGTGTTATATGGTCTTGGCAGCTGCTCCCAGTTACCAGTCTAGCTGCCGCATTCTGGGCCGAGGCTGTTTAGGGTGTTAAAGGTGATGAAGTGGCCGGTTTGGTTCAATTGGGGAGAGGTATTGTAGAGAAGGAGTGATACATATTCTAAGAAGGGATGCGTTCACATTTTAGTCTTGTTTTTTAAGTTGTATTTTAATCAACGTGTTTTTATTATTGGTTGTTAGCCGCCCTGAGCCCAGTCTTGGCTGGGGAGGGTGGGGTATAAATATTATTATTATTATTATTATTATTATTATTATTATTATTATTATTCCTTCCCTTCTCTGGCTAGCTCACCTGCCCCTTGACTGAATCTCCCTGCTAAGGGAGCTGGGCATGTTTAGCCTGGAGAAGAGGAGGTTAAGGGGTGATATGATAGCCATGTTCAAATATATAAAAGGATGTCACATAGAGGAGGGAGAAAGGTTGTTTTCTGCTGCTCCAGAGAAGCGGACACGGAGCAATGGAGCCAAACTACAAGAAAGAAGATTCCACCTAAACATTAGGAAGAACTTCCTGACAGTAAGAGCTGTTTGACAGTGGAATTTGCTGCCAAGGAGTGTGTTGGAGTCTCCTTCTTTGGAGGTCTTTAAGCAGAGGCTTGATAGCCATATGCCAGGAGTGCTCTGATGGTGTTTCCTGCTTGGCAGGGGGTTGGACTCGATGGCCCTTGTGGTCTCTTCCAACTCTATGATTCTATGATTCCATCGCTGCCTCAGATTTTCATAAGCACCTAGCACCAAGTTGCAGCTGTTTGCAGGCTTCCCACAAGTATCTGGTAGGCCGCGGTAAGAACAGGATGCTGGACTCAATGGGCTACTGGCCTGTTCCAACAGGCCCTTCCTGGGTTCTTACATTCTTATGAGAAATGGGACCATCCAGCTACCTCATTGTGATGGCTTTCAGAGCCCCAGGGTTTTTGGCACCAGCTCTGATTGGGCAGTTCCTATGCACACAGAGCCCCCTCATGCACAAGCGGCTCCTTCCATGCGCACCCAAGCTGCTGGATTGCGGCCAATGTAAATAATCAACTTGCTAAGCAAATATACTCATTGCTTAGGGACTTATTAGAAACTGGCAGCTAAATAAATCTTCCTAAACAAACAGTGATAATAAAAACAAGCTTAGGCGAACAAGTTTTGTGTTCTGTAATACCCATATAAATCTGTTCAATGAATAAGACTCGGCAGCATCAGAGGCTAAGAAACATCCTTTAATTTCTCTCTCCAACACACACACACACACACACACACACTCAACATAAAACGTTCAACCGAGTGGCAAATCTGTGACAGGAATAATGTATTCAATTGTGCAGGAATACTACAGGTAAGGTATGCAAATAGACAACGTGCTGCATCGGGGAGAAGTCAAAAGAACAGCTAAGCTCATTTATCCTCCTTGTCGAATGGTGGGACATTTTTTAATGCAAGCATTTTGCATCAACGAAGTGTTTCTGGTTTTGTTTTTTTTTAAAAAAAATAATGTTAATAACTATTTTCTTACACAGTGGTACCCCAGGTTAAGAACTTAATTTGTTCTGGAGGTCCGTTCTTAACCTGAAACTGTTCTTAACCTGAGGTACCACTTTAGCTAATGGGGCCTCCTGCTGCCGCCGGAGCACGATTTCTGTTCTTATCCTGAGGCAAAGTTCTTAAACCGAGGTACTATTTCTGGGTTAGAGGAGTCTGTAACCTGAAGCACCTGTAATCCAAGGTACCACTGTAGAAGAATTTTGCACTGGGGCCATTTTTTAAAAAATGTTGCCAATAGCAATTATGTGACCCATACAGTGGTGCCTCGCAAGACGAAATTAATTCGTTCCGCAAGTTTTTTCTTCTTGCGAGTTTTTCGTCTTGCGAAGCACGGTTTCCCATAGGAATGCATTGAAAATCAATCAATGCGTTCCTATGGAGACCGTCCGGGGACAGAGGGGAAGCGCCGAGCGCCTTCCCCTCTGTCCCCGGACCTGTTTTAAAGCAAGGGAAGGGACAGCGGGGAGAATCGCTTCTCCCCGTTGCCGCCCCTTGGTTCAAAAGGGGTCCGGGGAGAGAGGGGAAGGCGTGTGCGCCTTCCCCTCTGTCCCCGGAGATTGCGGGGCTGGCAACGGGGAGAAGCAATCTTCTCCCCGCTGCCCCTTGCTTCAAAAGAGGTCCGGGGACAGTGGGGAAGACGCGCTGCACTTCCCCGCTGTCCCCGGAGCTTGCGGGGCAAGCTTCGTTTTGCGAAGCAAGCCCATAGGGAAATGCGTCTTGCGAAGCAGCTAAGAAAACGAAAAACTCCTTCGTCTAGCAAGTTTTTCGTCTTCCAAGGCGTTCATCTTGCGGGGCACCACGGTACAGAAGAATAACCGAATCACCGAACTGTACAACTGGAAGGGACCATGGCAATCATCCCTTCCCACCTCCTCAATGCAGGGATCTTAACTAAAGCATCCATGACAGATGGCTATCTGAGTTTTCCAGGGCAATCCTATACACACTTACCTAGTAGAAATCCTGTAGAGCTCAGTGGAGGCCCTTATGGTGACAGGCAGGTCAGAAATAATGGGTTGTATCCATGTCCATCATACAAAGGGTAGACCCATTGATATAACTGGTATAGGTTCATTAATTTCAGTGGGTCTACTTGGAGTAGAACTCAGTTGGCTACAGCCCCCTTATAAGTAAAGAAATAAAGTACTTTGCAAATTAAGCGCCTATCTGGAGGGACCCTATAGGTGTTTGGCTTGCATGTTTAAATAAATATGGGGCTGGGTTACTCCTATGCATTCTGCTGCCATATTTCGACTTCCCTGTTGAAAATTCACGCTTGGAAGCAAGGTGTGTGGCAAGCCCAGAACTTGTGGCTTACCACCACCACTTCCCTCTCTGGAGAAAGCTAAGCCAGTTGAGAAGAGAGCCCTTATTACGTATGCAATTAAGTCAGCTCTGTTTTCGCACAGGATGTCTGCCCTATGGGTTGTGCGTTTTCAGAGTGCGCGTCAGCCGGCAACAGAGCGGCCTTCCTTTTAATAAAATCCAACTTAGCCTTGAGCCTTCCCGTAAATGTGGCATTTACATTTATAGTAAGCCCCTCTCTCTGGGCAATGATAATAAAAAGCCCTGAGTACAAAACAGTGAGTGGTCTCCACTGTTGCAGAGCCACACGGCGGGATAATAGAAGGACCACACAGTCTTTTGTACCGTGGAATCTGCCAAAGCTGATAAGCAGCAGCGAAAGAAAGACAGAAAGCCTTTTCTTGTCATGTTTACATCAGTGTTTACAGTTGTGAAAAGAAGGAGTGGGGAATCAAAGTGGGTCCAGGCAGAAGCACAGATGAGGGTTTGAATGCTTTGCGATAGGCTATTTGAATGCTATGAATTTAACTTTTGAGGAAGCAGGAGGAGGGTTGTGCTGTAAGCCTCCTTGGGGCTTCAGTGGGGTTGAATCCCAGTCCAGTATGTGTGCAAAAGATTGCAAGGACAATTGTATGCAGATCCTCCAAGTGTCCCAATTTTCCAGGGATGGTCCCAGATCTACAGAAGTCATCCTGGTTTCTGATTTGATCCTGGAATGTCCCGCTTTTCCTTAGGACATCCCTAGTTTCATTGGAGAAATATGAGTGGATATGGTAGGATGTCCCTATTTTCATCAAAGAAACGTTAGAGCCTGGGAGATAAGTAACTACAGTGGTACCTCGGGGTTAAGAACTTAATTCGTTCCTGAGGTCCGTTCTTAACCTGAAACTGTTCTTAACCTGAGGTACCACTTTAGCTAATGGGGCCCCTTTTTTTACAGTAAGGTAGCAAAAAGGATACAGTGGTGACAAAACCAGTTAAAGTCATAAAAGCTTGCTTTAAGTGCGCTCTGAAATAAGTAATAGACACATAACAGAAAGTTTGTGGCTCAGTACAGGGCAGTTTCCTGCATTCTTCACATCTGGAGGACCAGAGGCTCAGTGGCAGAGCATCTGTGGTACATGCAGAAGATCCCAAATGCAATTCCCAGCATCTCCAGGTAAGGTAATGTCTCCAGAGAGCTGCTGGTGGTCTCTGGAGGCAGCACTGAACTAGATGGACCAATGGTCTGATTCAGTATGAGACAACTTTCTAGAATTACTTCTTTTGGAAAAGATTTGTTTTAGGGAACAAACTGGCCCAAGGCTGATGTCTGCTTCATTGTTTTACATCACAGTATTTTTCATCTTCTTACGAGCAGGTCCAAATCTTCATTTGACCCATGCATTCCTCCAGCACCCTGCTCCTTTAACTACTTACTAATGTAATGGACCAGATTAAACTGGTGTCAGGATTTGCCTATTAACCACCAGGAGAGACAAGACGGCTTTAACACTTAGGAATCAAAGAGGAGAAGTGGGGAGATGCGCTGGAGTAAGTCTTGCGATATGTTTTTCCTTTAGGCGGCCGGATTGGTTATCAGCTTACTTCAGAAAACACTTCCACGCTAGGTGAGCAGAATTCAAGCAGAAACCAACTATAAACTGGAATATTGCTGAAGGGTTAGAGGGAAAGCTCTCGGGGGAATTAGGAGGGATGCTAATGTATTTAAACCGTTGCCTACTTTATAAGGTGGGAAGGTGAGGTAAGCAGCTACCCTAGGATGGCAGAAATCCAGAGGCGCTGTGCTAATGGGGAGAGCTCTGGAAAACACTCTCCCTTTGCTTTGACCCTGGAGATAACAGCGACAGGTCTGTGTAGGAATGGGTGAGAAATTTATTTCCAATTTAAAGGCAACCTACACAACTTGTGCTTTCTGAAACAATATATGGACCAATATACAGCCACCTTTTGAAATTCCCCACCCACATGAGAAGCCAGGCAGGAAGAGGCTTTGGAGAGAGGCGTTTTTGCCCTGGAGGACCCCTCCCCATCTCCCCAAATCCCTTTCCTCTCTAGGAATCTAGTCTGGTTCATTTTAAGCAGGGTGGATTTGATTTAAATCAAATCATTTTAAATCGCAATTAAATTCACAATTTGAATCACTAGTCAGTAAGACTTGATTTAAATCATTATTTTTTTACAGAAAGACTCATTCTTGCTGGTATAATCTTAATCTTTATGACCAGATGAAGGTTTCATTTTTGAAATAATAGTTTTTCAGAGCAGTTTTTACAGTTATATCAAAAATTACTGATTTGGTTATACTCTTAGAAATACATAGACAGATAATTATGAAATTATTACAAAGTTTAATAAGTTAATTGTTTATATTTGGACAACTTTATGCTGTATTTTATTGGAAGGAGAAAAATAAAATTTCCTCTATAACAATTTAAACAATGTATTTAACTAAAACAAGAACATTATAGCATATGTGTCCATGTTTGTAAACTGATGTGGTTAAACAATTTTTTGAGGAGGAGGAGGAGGAGGAGGAGGAGGAGGAGGAGGAGGAGAAGAAGAAGAAGAAGAAGAAGAAGAAGAAGAAGAAGAAGAAGAAGAAGTTTAGACTGAATTTTAGCACATATGAAAAACTTAAAACAAATCCTTATTTCCTGGTGAATAGCCTATGGACTATACTGTAACTTAAATAGAAAAAAACCATCAGAATTTTTTTTCCTCCAAAAGCATTTTATTTTAAAAATCCAATTTAAATTTTAAAAAATCCAATTTATATTTTAAAAAATCATCAATTTTTATCCACCCTGATTTTAAGCCATAGAGAGAGTCAAGCTGCAGGACCATAGCTCTCTGCGTGTCTCTCGGAGCCAGAGCCAAAGAGGAAAAGGCCACTACACAAAGAGGTGGCGCTTGCATTCATGGTAGGGGCAGGGGTGAAGGAAGGCGTCGTGACACCCGGGGCGAGCGTCGCTACGTAGGGCGCATGTGCAGCAGCTCTATGTACAATGCATGTGCCATACGTAGTGACACCGCACATGCACTGTACATAGCGGTTTGCTGACAGCGGCACTCCAGTGCCGTACGGATGGTGCCGGGATCCTCTGCTTGAGGCTGCAGCCACGAACGGAGGATCCTCCACATGTGGCTGCGGTGGTGCAATGGCTGCTTGCGCTGCCGCGAGCCCCTGCGGGCTGACTTCTTATCACCCCCGCAGGCATGGAACCCGGGGCGCACCACCACCCCCTCCCCCCGTTGCGACGCCACTGGGTAGGGGGAACAAGATGAGGTCAACAAGGACCGTTTGGTTAAGTGCAGAAGTGCTTAAGTGCGAAAGAGTTTACACTGGGCTGGGGAAATCGCCAGGCACATCGTAGTGCAGGCACACCCCTATTCTCGCTGAAGTCACCATTAACATTTGCTTTTTTACCTTTGCCGTCTCAGCATAAGTGGGATTATCAGACTCTAACCAGCAGAGAATGATTCCCTTGTCCAACCCAATCCCCAGAGGTGAGCCGAACTAATATATTTACTTAAGTGTTTAAGAAGTTGGAGCTAGGTGGTGGTGGCAGCAGCAGCGAGGGCCCTGCTTTAATAATAATAATAATAGTAATAATAAACCCAGCAGCCATCTCCCTTCACCTCATTTTACATACCACAAAGGAGTGTTCTTCTGTGGGTTGATTCCAGCGGGGCTCTAAGTAGACGAAAGGCCTGGCAACCTCGTGAGGAACAAGGAAAGCAATTAGTTTTACATTTCCTAAAACATTGCGGATCTGTTTTATTTTGGGGGGCTATATGGGTTTTGGCTATTAAAATAGAACTATTTGTGTAAGAATGTGGGGAGAAGGTGGCTTGTGAAAGGGAGCCTTGTTGGGGATGGAAAGCAGGCATTTTTACAGGGCCCGTGGTCAGGCCTTCCTGTGTAGGGCTCAGTCAGAATATAGACAGCATTTAAGAATATTTTCCAGTGTGGGGAGGAATTGGCCTGCAGTTGGGCGATGCCCAGGAACACACTAAGGAAGCGGCGTTCGGTAGGATTGAATGCTCCTGCCCTTGGTCAGGAGGGGGACAGGAGAAGAGACACAGCACCTCCTTCTTCCCCCTCCCAACCATATGTTTAGTTGGGGGTTAAAATTCTAATGAAACATTAGTAAGGTACAGGTAAAGGACCGCTGGACGGTTAAGTCCAGTCAAAGGCGACTATGGGGTTGTGGCGCTCATCTCGCTTTCAGACTGAGGGAGCCGGCGTTTGTCCACAGACAGCTTTCCGGATCATGTGGCCAGCATGACTAAACTACTTTTGGCGCAACGGGACACCGTGACAGAAGCCAGAGTGCACGGAAACCCTGTGTACCTTCCCGCCACAGCGGTACCTATTTATCTACTTGCACTGGCGTGCTTTCAAACTGCCAGATTGGAAGGAGCTGGGACAGAGCAACCGGAGCTCACTCCGTCGCGGGGATTTGAACCGCCGACCTTCCGATCGGCAAGCCCAAGAGGCTCAGTGCCACCTGCATCCCTGAAATATTAGTCCTACCCCCTGAATGGATTCAGGGCTGGAATTGGATGCAAGCCAGGGGCCTGAACTCAGAGGGCTGTGCACAAGTAAGGCCAGCTCTGTATCTAAGGTTGCCACATTTGGTCAGGTAAAATATGGGACAGGCAGGGGACAGGGGTAGACGTCGGCTCCCATAGGCAACTTAAGCCACAGGTCCAGCCCCTTGCCATGTTTGTGTCGGAACAGACTTGAGCACAGAGGAGGAGAAGAAGGAGGGGGGGAGAGGTCAGGTTGGGGTGGCGGAGGGGGCCAAGCAGCAATGCACCATGCTAGACCAGTGTCAGTGGGAGCCAGTGGTTAAGAGCAGTAGATTTGTAATCTAGGGAACCGGGTTCACTTCCCCTCTCCTCCACATGCAGATGCTGGGTGACCTTGGGCTAGTCACACTTCTCTGAAGTCTCTCAACCCCACTCACCTCACAGAGTGTTTGTTGTGAGGGAGGAAGGGAAAGGAGAATGTTAGCCGCTTTGAGACTCCTTAGGGTAGTGATAAAGCGGGATATCAAATCCAAACTCTTCTGAGGAGGAGTACCAGTGAGAAGAAAGGAAGGAGGGGTTAGGGAGGGTGTCAGGTACCGTGCTGAGGAGGGCTGCACTGAGGCAGAATGGTGGGAGCCACCCCCTCCTCCTGATCCTGAATCTTCCCAGGAGCAGGAGGACAGTGTAGATTTGGGACACTGGTTTGCAGAGGGGCATAGTTCAGAAGGCAGAAGCTGGGAAATACTGGAGGGGGAACAGCTAGGAGAAGAAACACTGGAAGAGAGAGGGTTAACAGATTCACAGTCTCTGGACAGCATCCATCCCGCATCTCCAAAGACACAGAGAGCTCAGAAAATGTTAGAGCAGAAAGCCCAGAAGGTACAAACTCAGATTACAAGATGTAGGGGTGATGTAGATTAATAGGGATGGGGTGGGGAGAGTGAGCCTTAATTGGGAGCACCACCATTTCTAGTAGACGTGTTATTTGTGCTCTCACTGTGATTATTAAAGAATCTAACTGGTAAGACATTCCTTTCATTTGATCTCTGTTTATTTACTAAGCCAATTCCCTGGAGCCTGACAGAGGGAAAGGAGGTTGTTCCTTCCCCCTTCTCTCTATTATCGCTCACACCGGGCCAGGCTCCTCGTCAGCTGCACCAACAGCAATGCAACCACCATTTTGGGTTGGCCAAGCATGAGTATGGGAGAAAGCTGTCCTGTTTGAAGCCCAAATGGGACAGAAGATGGGTAGCAACCCTACTGGAGAGAGTCTTGAGGGCCAGGCAGAGAGACCTTGAAGTTTAGCCCCCAAGCCTGAGGTACCGCATTCCTGCCCTAGAACTACTGTCCTCCAAAGCTACTAAAGTCCATCTAAGCCCCATAACCAGGCCAGGATCCAGGTTGAAAATGGTCAAGTATTTTGCCCCAGTTACATGGAGTTGTACCCAATGGTAATCCAACTCAGAGTAGACCCACTGAAATTAATGAACCTAAGATAGCTTCAGTGGTTTGCTCTGACTGGGACTAGCATTAAGTCCAACTCCATCTGTCTGGAACCCCTGCATACTTTTTGCTGCCCATTTTCAAGTGTCTGCCCAATCCCGTTTGCAGGATATTGCAAATGTGTGTGTGTGTGTGTGTGTGTGTGTGTGTGTGTGTGTGTGTAGCTCATCATAATCCCACTGCTGTCGCAGCTGCTGTGCGTTTTAGGTTTGGCAGGCAGCTGTCCCAAAATTGCCCGAGATTCCCTGCCAGTCTTTTTAAATTGCATTATACAATCAATTAAACTTTTCTGACCTTCCTGTCTCCAGATAAATTCAGCCGTTGATGCTTCGAGAAGCAAATCATGCATGCAAATTGGGTCTAATGACAGCTGTAGTTCTGACTGCAGCCATGAAATAAAGAAGTGTAACACAGGGCAAGCTTGGGTAAAACATGAAGCCACATATATTTAGTTTCATGCAATTTCTTTGCTCGGTGCCAGTGTGGGAACCTAGCTAACTTTAACACAGAAAAGTGGGTGGCTTTAACTTCACCCCCTCCTGTCAAACACACACCTCAGGGTGGGCAGGGAGGTCTTCCTCCCCCATCCCCTTTCAGGGCCCCACAACTCTGAGTGGGGGTCACAGGTTAGCCCCAAAGGTGATTCTTACCCAGCCAACAGGTCCTACAACCTGGAAGACAAGTCTTGGGTCTCACCTTTCATCTTAAAAGTACCTAAAGATGCCCACCAAACTCCACCTTGTGAAATTCCTGCATGTAGCTGCGAAATACATAACACACACTTTGAAGCCAAAATCTGAAACGCCATCTTTCCCAATGCCATCTCCCTGTTTTCTATCATAAGAGCACGGCGGCCATTTTGGTTGCTGTGATCTTGCGTGGTTTTGCACCACAGTTTCCCCCCTGCCCCACATAAAGCAGGTTGGGGGACATGGGGCCCCAAAATGCATGCTTTAGGGTACCACACAAGATCGCAGCCCCCCCAAAGCGCATTCTCTGCTAAAAACACAATTATAGCTAATTATACATATTATTAAATACATTGTTGTAGGTGTCATATACATAAGTAAGCCTTCCCCCACCCCACTCCTGTGGGAAATATGGGAGGTTGGGAAGGGGGAATTCAATTTCAGTCCTGAGGCTCTAACATCGAGGACAGGTGGGTGGGGTGATCATGCAGATCATGCTCAAAAGGAGGCTTATAATATAATACAATACTTTTCGCATTAAATGTTGCACATAATAGCTTTTTTTTAATGCACAAGTGGCTTAGACATAAGGGGATACTCAGTGCAAGAGGCAGTGGGATACAAGCAAAGGTTCTTCAGGTTGGAACAGACACATTTTATGTATATATGCATTTAAAACACATTCCTTGCCCGTCGCTATTTCTTATCATTTTGATTCTCTTGAGAATCAAGAGTATAGCTAGTTTACAGCCTGTTCTTAATCCTTAGGAGGGGCGGCAGGGGGCTGGATTTTGCAAGGTTTAGGAGCTAAAACCTCAGCTAAGCGTATCAGCAGAGGATGCTGTGATGCTTAGTTATTTGCTAGCCTCTTGTATCCATTTATCTCCACTTGAACTTGCTTGATCCATTAGGTGGCCGGGAGAAAAGAGAGTGGGAGAGAATTAGCTGTTCAATGAAATCCAGCTTAGCGACTGAATGAACTTGACAGACAGCTCCTTTAGGCAACTTTGAATGGGCTTCAAAACAATGTGGGTTCGCACAGGTGATCGTTCTAAGTACCGCTGTCGAGAGGCCATCAGATTGTTCTCGCAAGGTCTTCCACGTTAAATGGCAGGTTAAAGGAAGTCCAATGCAGGGGCATGTTCTCTGAGCATTGAGAAGTTCTGGCGCCAGAGATCCTTGTGTGTTCCAATTTCTCACAGAGGACAGATCACTGGGAAGTGACAACGACTTTTGCAATTATTGGTGTATTTGCAGGAGTCCAAGTAGCCAGCACTCCGACAAGGCAGCAGGTTTGTTAATGCACATAGCAACATACGAACAGGGCTGTCTTAAGCATATGCAGCCCCGGGGTGCAGAGATCAGCCTGGCGCCCCCCCCTCCCAGATTACCCAGTCCCAGGCACACAGGAGGGCAGAGCTGGCCAGCCGCCTCAGCGTCTCACTGACTCGGTTGTCCCCAAACTCGTGGTGCAGAGCCGCCCGCAGCAGAAGATCCCGCCGCGGCACTCTGACCGACGGGCAGGCTCTTCCCTGGCTCAACTCTCATGCCCTGGACTCTTGGCCTGGCACCCCTGAGAGCCCCACACCCCTAGCACCTATGGGTATGATGGCCCTACATATGAAGAGCCTGCTGGATCAGGCCAAAGGTCCATGCAGTCAGCATTCTGTTCTCACAGTGGCCAACCAGATGTGGCATAGTGGTTAAGAGCGGTGGACTTGTAATCTGGTGAACTGGGTTCGATTCCCCGCTCCTCCACTTGCAGCTGCTGGGTGACCTTGGGCAAGTCACACTTCTCTGAAGCCTCTCAGCCCCACTCACCTCACAGAGTGTTTGTTGTGGGGGAGGAAGGGAAAAGGAGATTGTTAGCCGCTTTGAGACTCCTTCGGGTAGTGATAAAGCGGGATATCAAATCCAAACTCTTGTGGGAAACCTGCAAGCGGGATTTGAGCATAGGAGTACTCTCCCCTCCTGTGGTTTCCAGCAAGCTATATTTTGAAGCATTACTGTCTCCAGCTGTGGAGGCCAAGCGTAGCCATCATGACTTGTTGTCATTGATAGTCCTAATTATATGGGCTCTTATTAAGTCCAGGAATTAATTTCAAGGAAAAGCAGGGGTTAACCACTTCCTGCCCCCCCTTTCCTGGCTGTTACTCATTTGTACAGTCCAACCTTGCATTCACCTAGGGCTATTGGCATCCAATAAAACTCCTTGCTCCCGCCACCACTCCTACCGCCTTGCCGTTTGTTTTAGAAGCTGCCTCCCCATCTACTGCAATGTGTTTGAAATTGGGAGGGGGGAAGAGTGAAAACTTCTGCCTGAGTGGAAGAACAAGACAGGAGAGGGTGGAGGGAAATGCCAAGCGGTGGGAGACGCGGAAAGGAAAGGTTGACTAGGATGCACTCAGCCGGCAGAGATCGGAGCCATATCTGTAGTGGTGCTTGGCTTAAGAGCAAGTTCACCCTTGATTGTTGCTAAGCAATGAAGACGAAGGCAGAGAGAGAGAGAGAGAGAGAGAGAGAGAGAGAGAGAGAGAGAGAGAGAGAAGCAGAGCAAGAAAATGAAAAAGCCTTTGAGGTCATCCAGAGCGACTGCCAAATTAAATATAGATGCTCCCGCTGCACGGTCTGACTTGCCGTGAATGCAAAGATGCTAAATAACTCCAGCCTCTCTCCCAGACTATCAGCTGTCAAAATGTGGTCCAGTATCTACATCACAAGCAGCACCTGCAGGCGGAGAGCATGGTCTGTGTCCTAGTATACTGGTTAACCACATGTAGGGGCCTGAACCGTTGGCACCTGCCTCTGATCCAAAAGGTAAGAATGAGGGTATGTGTGTGTGTGTGTGTATTGTTCTATGTATTTGCTGAATGGCTTGGGACGGGGAGAACTGTGTCTTTATAAATAATCCCGCCACTTTGTTCTGATGTGGCTAAAAGCTAGGAGGCTTCTTGCAGCAGCTAATATGTCTACATAACTGAGCCTGCACATACATGTGAAATGTGGCATGTGCAAGGATGCAGACCCTTTTTATTTTGCCCTTTAAGTCAGAATTGTCACTTGGAGGTGATTGACAGCCTTCAGACAGTATCGGAATCAGTGTGGCTATTGAGATTGACTAAGCAAGTGGAATGTTTGCAATCATGTATATCCTCAACTACAATGAGGGTTGTGTATGAGTGTGAATGTGTTCACATGCCTACACACATAAGTGCGTACCTATGCACAAATACTTGTGCACCTGTGTGTCTGTGTTCTGCCTGGTATTCACAAGTCTCACTATCTGATATTCTCATAGGAGACAAGAGTGCAGCTTTTCTGCTTTCTGTCACAGATCAGTTAAACCACAATTACAGTACATTCCCTTTAATTTCACAAAATGCTCCCGAACTGTTATAAACAGCGGTTCTCATTTGTTCAGTGCAATCCCTGGTATGATTGTTGCCTGCGATCGGATTCAAAGCTCATTTTCTGGTTTAGTTTAGATATGACAGATTTCAGGACTATAGCCCCCTTCCATAATCATAAATACTTTGCGGTGCTTATCTTTTTATCACTTGGAATTATATATACCATATGCTTCGTCTTTTCCAGAGCTCCCAATCATTTCACAGGCATTAAACTTTTATTCCTTACCTGCGTTTTTAACATTTGGTCGTCTGCAAAAAGAGAGTAACGTTTGCTGCTGGGTGGCAGATGTCTGCATCCGTAGCAGTGAACCATTCACCATACCTTGTCTAGCACCACAGCACCGGTCAATCACCCCACATCTCTGCATGAGCTTGGTGTGTTGCTGTTTCTTACAATGAAGATATAAAACATCAAAAGCCTCTCTACAAAAGACCGCTGACCTATGGTTCAGAAGACATGAACATAATTGCTAAAAGTCACTTTGAGGATCTGGATTCAAATCCTTGTTTAGTGATGAAACTCCCAGGATGGCCTGAGATGGTCACTACCTACAGTGTAACCTGCCACACAGGATTGTTGTGATGTGGGAGCAGAGGAACCTTGTGCACTGTCTTAAGCTCCTTAAGATCAAGAGCCCGTGTGGTGTAGTGGTTAAGAGCAGTGGACTCATGATCTGGTGAACCAGGTTCGCTTCCCCGCTCCTCCACATACAGCTAATGGGTGACCTTGGGCTAGTCAAACTTCTCTGAAGTCTCTCAGCTTCACTCACCTCACAGAGTGTTTGTTGTGGGGGAGGAGGGGAAAAGAGATTCTTAGCCGATTTGAGACTTCTTAGGGTAGTAATAAAGTGGGATATCAAATCCAAACGCTGCTTCTTCTTCTCCTCGAATATTTATTTTATTTTCCTTGACTTACTTATAATTTAACTGATCGATTTACTACATAGACTGGTTTAAAAATATGATTAGAGGGGGGAAACTCAAACATTCAGTATTATCATGGGTGACTTGCATGTGGAGGGTGTATGTGATTTGTTTGTGGCCAGAATCTATTAGAAGGTGATGCTGAGGAGTATCGAGAAGGCGTTGGAAATATTAGAAGAATATGGCAGACTAGCAGGATTCAAATTGAATAGATCAAAGACCAAGATATTAACAAAGAATATGAGAAATGAGATAAAAGAAAAACTAGAGAGACAACATGGAATTGAAGTAACCAAGAAAATAAAATATCTAGGCATCTGGCTGACACCTAAAAATATAAATTTAATTGAAGATAATCATACAACGACCTGGAATAAAGTTAAAAAAGACCTGGATGTCTGGAATAGAGTAAACCTTTCGTGGCTCGGCAGGATGGAGGCAATAAAAATGAATATTCTCCCTAGGATGTTGTTCCTTTTCCAAAATATTCCAGTTATTAGAGGGACCAAAATATTCAAAGATTGGCAGAAAGTCCTCTCAAGGTTTATATGGCAGGGAAGGAGGCCAAGGATCAGATACAAACTACTTACAGATCGAAAGGAGAGAGGAGGATTGGCGGTACCCAACTTAAGATTGTATTATGAAGCGGCCTGCCTATGCTGGGTGAAAGACTGGATAACTTTGGAAAACAAGGATTTACTGGAACTCGAGGGGGTAGAAAACAGGTTTGGCTGGCATGCCTACCTTTGGTCAAGTAAAGGAAAAGTACATAAGAGCTTTTTGAACCACATTATCAAAGGTCCGACATATGAAGTCTGGGAAAGAAATAGAAAACTGTTAGAACCCAAAACACCCTGGTGGTTGTCCCCAACAGATATCTTATCATTTAAAAAAACAAATTTGGATGAACAAAGCTTAACATATGAAGAACTACTGACAAGTTCCCATGAAGGCTGGAAATTAAAACCGTACGAGGAGTTGAAAGAGAAGTTGAAGGGTTGGCTACACTATCATCAAATTAATGCAAGATGGACGGAAGACAAGAAAGTAGGAATGAGCGAAAAGAAATCAAAATTCCAAATTGAAATAATTGAAAGTAAATCTAAGTTATTATCCAAAATGTATAATATTTTATTAGAATACGACACAAAAGATGTAGAAATTAAAGAAGTTACGGTAAAGTGGGCAAGAGACTTGGGACACAATATAGAACATGAGAAATGGTTAAAATTATGGAATGAGGGAATAAAATTTACAGCAAGTGCTGCAATTAGAGAAAACTTAGAAAAAATGATATACAGATGGTATTTAACCCCAGAAAAACTAAATAGGATGTATAAGACCGGTAACAAGGCCTGCTGGAAATGCAAAACAAATGAAGGGAACTTCATACATATGTGGTGGACGTGTGAGGGAATAAAAAAATTTTGGAACCAGATATATGATGAACTAAAAAAAATATTTAGATTCACATTTCCCAAAAAACCAGAGGCCTTCTTACTAGGGATGGTGGGAAAAGAAATACCGGAAAAAGATAAAACCCTGTTCCAATATGCAACAGCTGCGGCTAGAATGTTAATTGCCCAAAATTGGAAAAACCCAACTTTACCAACGGTGAAAGATTGGCAACTGAAACTTTATGGCTTTATAGAAATGGCAAAAATGACGCAAAAAATTAGAAATCAAAAAAACACAAAGTTAAAAGAAGACTGGAATAAATTTATGGTATACATTGAAGGTAATCTTAGTAACTTACCAACTACAGTAGGTCTGACCTAAATCTTCCAATGTTACAAACTAAAAATCTATACCAGCTGTATGATGAAATCATTAAGGGTAGAAATCCGAAATCAGGAGGGAAGGAAGTTGTTTTAGCAAACTGTCTGCATGTACTTTCTCTTTTTTCTTTCTTTTCTTTTTTCTTCTAATTCTTTTTTCTTTTTAATGTGTAATGGCTGTGTTTTTCTTTGGATGTGTGTGATGAAGAAAACTTAATAAAAAGCATTTGTAAAAAAAAAGAAGAAGGTGATGCTGAGGATCTTTGTTCTTTCTGCCTGCAGACATATCTCAGGCAACGTGACCAGCAACTTCGTGATAGACCATCACAAGCTGCCCTGTACTGACTCAGACCATTGGTCCATCTAGCTCTTTATGGTCCAAAGTACTGGAGCCTCAGCTTCAGGATCTGTCCTTCTAGTGAGCACTCAGGGCTGATTTCCTTAAGAATGGACATATTTGATCTTCTTGCAGTCCATGGGACTCTCAAGAGTCTCCTCCAGCACCATAATTCAAAATCATCAATTCTTTGGCGATCAGCCTTCTTTATGGTCCAGCTCTCACTTCCATACATCACTACGGGGAAAACCATAGCTTTAACTATACGGACCTTTGTTGGCAAGGTGATGTCTCTGCTTTTTAAGATGCTGTCTAAGTTTGTCATTGCTTTCCTCCCAAGAAGCAGGCGTCTTTTAATTTCGTGACTGCTGTCACCATCTGCAGTGATCATGGAGGCCAAGAAAGTAAAATCTCTCACTGCCTCCATTTCTTCCCCTTCTATTTGCCAGGAGGTGATGGGACCAGTGGCCATGATCTTAGTTATTTTGATGTTGAGCTTCAGACCATATTTCACACTCTCCTCTTTCACCCTCATTAAAAGGTTCTTTAATTCCTCCTCACTGTCTGCCATCAAGGTTGTGTTTATTATTATTATTATTATTATTATTATTATTATTATTATTATTATTATTTCCCTGCCCTATCTGAAGATGGTGGAGATTAAATCCAGGATCTTCTCCATGCAAAATACTTGCTCTAGCACTAAGCTATGGTTCTTCCCAAACTAATTACACCACAGCATCATTTTTGTTAATTTTTTGTGGAGGGGGGGGGAGAGCATCTTTCCACAGCACAGAATTTGCCTCACCAAAATCATCCTTGGGAAGTGGAGGATTTATCTAAACTATGCCCTGTTGTCATCCTGTTCACACACCCACACAGCCTCTACAAGATAATCCTGTTAAGCATTTTGAACGTCCAAGTTCCTGAAACAGAAAGTGCACACAGACTGCTTGTGCTAAGAAGATATATAGGCTGTTGTATGTTGCATGCTTGAATTTGCCTCTCTGTCTGTCTCCATTTTATTGCTACAGGGGGGAAAGAAATCCCTTCGCCTATCAGCGGTAACAGGTCTTGCTGCAGGCAGATGATAACTCTGTTCTGCCACCTCATTGACAGCCAACGAAGCTTGACAGACAGAAGGACCAAAGGGAAGGAATCGCTTTTTGCTTTTTTTTTTTTTAAGGAACTAAAAAGCACCGTCTGCGCTTGCTGAAATGTCTTCACACCTTGCTTGAATTACACAGAAGCAGAATGAACGACATCACTTGTTGGGATTACACGAAGCAGGAGGTAATAATACAAAATGCAACAAACAGTCACACACTACACAGTTTTCGAGTTCTTTGTGGTATCTTGCTGTTGTTGTTAGCATCTGGGTGGATAACGTCAGATTCGGAAAGACCAGGGCGAGTGGTGGATGCAGAAGGGATGTCAAAATGGATCCCTGGCTCTCCTAAAGTAGAATGTGTATGGAGATTTGGAGGGCAGAGGCATGAGGATTTAGGTCAGGCTGGGGAAGGGGGGAGTGCAGTATACAGAATTAGCAGTGGACAAACTTTCTCAAGCTCTCATTGTACTGCCTCAGACGATGACATGCTGTTCCCTCCTCCAAAATAAAAAGGGAAAATTAATAAATAAGGATTCTTTGGAGGCATTCCGAAGTGAACCAGACCCCATCCAACTCCCAATTCAGGGCATTATTATTATTATTATTATTATTATTATTATTATTATTATTACAAATTGATAAACCATTTCATAGCCTGTGTACAACAGGATAACAATTACCGGTAGCTAAAATTTCATACAAATTGTAAAAATAAAACCATTCCCACAGATGTACAATTCACCTTTCATAAATGATTGGGTCGCACCTCAGGGAGAAACTTCTTCATCATCTTCAGTAGGCATCTAAGCATCAAGATGCTGCACAACTGTCTAATATTAGTTGGTAACTGGTTCCAGAGGGCTGGATGAGGGTCCAATATCCTTCCATGATTCATCAAACCTTCCCTAATTCAGCTCTCCCCATTTTCAGTTGCTATTGCTCCATAGGCAATCAGAACATGAGGGGGTTCTTCATTCCTCTCTCCCTGATGCCTTCTCCACACCATTATTATTATTATTATTATTATTATTATTATTATTATTATTATTATATTTTGCAGGAGGAGCCCAATCACCTATACTGCCCATTACCCCACCCCCTAAACGAATACCTCACCTTGGTGCAAAGGAATCTCTATAGCAGGCAGGTGAGGAGGGCTCTCTTGAAACAGGTGAGGCCTGCTGGGTTTCTCCTCCTTCCTGGACACAATTAAGTCAAATGAGTGGAGGACCTTTTTCAGCTCGAGGGCAGCATTCCCTGCTGAGATGCAAATTTTAACTTTGTTGTACAGTGGGCTAGCTTCTGCACTCATGCGCCCCTCTTTTTCCTCCAGCCAGGGAAACAAGAAACATTATCATTAGTTCAAGGACACATTCCACCCAGGCAAAAACACTCAGGGAGGGTACAAATCAGGGCTGGTGAGGGATGTGGCTTGAGGAGAGGGGGCTGACTGGTGAAAGGTTGCAGTTGGCCTCCGCAAAGGCCTGAGGTCCCCTAACCCTGAAGTAAAGTGATGGCAGCATAGAGATGCTGGCAACATCTTTTGCCTCCAGGGAATCGTGGGAGATGTCCTGGCAGCAAAAGACACTCCCAACGTCACAAAATAGGCAGTGCTCAACTTATTTCTGTCCAAGAAGCCTCTTCCATCTGTGAAGAAGCCAAGACCAGCTCTACCATTAGACGGAGTGAGGTGACTGCCTGAGGTGACAGATGTTGGAGTGGGTGTGGGGGTTTTTTGTAGGTGGAGGGCAGCAGTGCCAACCCCCTCAGCAGTTTCTCCCTTGCTCCTCACCTCTGTCAGAGGAGGACCGAGTTGTTCTGGGTGTCACGCAGCTTGGTCTGCCACCCATAAGTTGACCTGATGCCCTGAGGATGTTGCCCTGTCATCAATGTTACAGTAAAATTCAACTAAGCATCCAGTTCACTTCTGTATGTGGAAAGACGGCAGACACACCAACTCTTAGGGGCAAAGGTGTGTTGGGCCCCCTCAAAATCTGCTGGCAGGGGCCAGACCCCGTCAATGTTGAGGGGACAAAGGAAGCTGAGCATGGAGTAGGTTAGTGGTTAGCTCCTCTTGAGAGTGAGAGAGGAAGCCGCGCTGGGCTCCACACTCAGGCTCATCCCGACAATGTGACACCATGCGTGCACCGTGCGTCATGTGCATGATGTCACACACATGTGCCAGGCCCCCTAATCTTGGGCACCAGATGTTGTTGTTGTTGTTTAGTTGTTTAGTTGTGTCCAACTCTTTGTGACCCCATGGACCAGAGCACGCCAGGCCCTCCTGTCTTCCACTGCCTCACGCAGTTTGGTCAAACTCAAGCTGGTAACTTCGAGAACACTGTCCAACCATCTCGTCCTCTGTCGTTCCCTTCTCCTTGTGCCCTCCATCTTTCCCAACATCAGGGTCTTTTCCAGGGAGTCTTCTCTTCTCATGAGGTGGCCAAAGTATTGGAGCCTCAGCTTCAGGATCTGTCCTTCCAGTGAGCACTCAGGGCTGATTTCCTTCAGAATGGATAGGTTTGGTCTTCTTGCAGTCCATGGGACTCTCAAGGGTCTCCTCCAGCACCAGAATTCAAAAGCATCAATTCTTCGGTGATCAGCCTTCTTTATGGTCCAGCTCTCACTTCCATACATCACTAGGGCACCAGATATCACCTCTAAAAGAGAAAGGTGCATTCTTATCATTTGCCTCAGGAAGTAAATGTCTCAAACAGGCCCTGGAGGGAGCTTCCTTCTACAATCAACCAGCAGTCATTGGCAAGAGGGAATTTTGAGGATGAGCAGGATGAAAGGCAGGGAGACCCAGCTAATTCTAGTTTTGCCCTCATCCTCTTGTACTGCTGAGTTATACAGAGGCGAGACTGAGACTTAGGAGGAGGAAGCTGACAACTAGTGCCACCCTCTGGGTTGATTGCAGGTAAGAACGCAGGTAGTCGGGGGCAGAGTGAGGTCAGTGGGGCAATGCCCTTCTTGGACCAGCCTCTGCTAGAATCAAACAAGAAGGTTTTGCTCGCAACAAACAGTGCTGCCTGCGTGCAAGAATTCAACCAGGTGGGCAACCATGCCTCGCTTCCAAATCTCCCCCCATCTTTGAGGGAAATAAAAATAAAAGTGAAGGCAGGATTCTCTCCCACAGACGCAGTCCCATCTTCGAAACCTGCCTTACAGAAGGCGAGAGACCATCTCTTGTGCCTTAAAAGAAAATCACCTATTTTTGAGTGCACACATCAACTCTTCTGCAGCAACCCCGGGCATGTGGCAGAACATCTATTATGGAAACACTAGAAAGCAGAACGGAGGCAAGCTGGGCAGCTGCCAACTCTCTCAAGATCTTCTCCCTCCCCTTCCTTGACAGGGCTGTCAATAACCAGACAGATGGCCTCCAATAGGCAGGCAGGCTCACTTTGTTAACAACCCCAAATGCGTGAAACGATTCCCAGCTCATTTTGCACCAGGCGCTGCCTCCTTGTGCTGTATTTGTTAAAATCGTTTTGAATGCAAATGCAGCTCGCTATTCCGAAATGGGGAGAAAATGGATTATTATTAGACAGTGTTAGCTGGGAACAATGAGCTGCTCAGTTCTTGTGGGAGCCAATTTGCAGACACCATATTGACACATGCCTAATCTGCTCTAGCTGTGCCCTTCAGGCTAAAGGTGCAGAAACTGAAGCTGGGATCTAGGTCAGTACATTTATACAGACAGACAGATTTTTATTGCAAATATAACAGAAAGGGGGTGGAAATGTCAGTTCACTGTAACAATAAGAATTATCCATCCATTCTAATGGCAACATGTATATTAAGATAAGTAGTTCATCTATCCAAATCGGCATCCACATTCAGGGTTGTAGCTTTGTAGATGATGATGTCACACAATGCAATATCAAGCCCAAAGTAATACAGTTAGAGGGATTTATTTTTTTCAGCATCAATACACCCTGATGTGTATCTCGCCCAACACATTGAGGAGGGGTTCTACATCCAAAAGAAGACAATAAAAGAAGTAACTGGTTTTAAGGTGTGGGCCTCCTCTAGATTCCTGCAAAAGCAAACAACTATTTAGAAATACAAGTACAGTGGTACCTCAGGTTACATATTCTTCAGGTTACAGACTCCGCTAACCCAGAAATAGTACCTCGGGTTAAGAACTTTGCTTCAGGATGAGAACAGAAATTGTGCTCCGGCGGCACGGCGCAGCGGGAGGCCCCATTAGCTAAAGTGGTGCTTCAGGTTAAGAACAGTTTCAGGTTAAGAACGGACCTCTGGAACGAATTAAGTACTTAACCCGAGGTACCACTGTAAAGGGGTGTGAGTGTGTATGTGGGTGATTGTATTTATTTCCTTATATATATATATTTATCATTCATCTTATCACCAGGGATCGGGAACCTGTGGCCCTCGAGGAGAGGGGCTGCCAACTTTTTTGGATACATGGGCACATTCGAAGTTTTGCCAAAGTGCTGCAGATGCCGGTCAAAAAATGGCTGCTGTGGGGACATGGCGTAACACAAAATGGCTGCCACATCTAAAAGAGCAGAAAAGGTGACTGGACCACAAAAGGGCATGGGTGTGCCCCCACCCCATTCAGCTGCCCCCTCAAAATGGAAAAAGGCACCTTCATCAGCCACCTTCATGTTTGATCATAGAAAGAAGGTCTTAGCTAGGGTTGCCAAATGTCCGGAATTTCTCAGACATAGCCAGTATTCAGCCCTTGTAAAGAACATCCGGGCAGAAATCGCTGAAATGTCTGGGGAAATCCAGGTGTATGGCGGAAGTGTAGATTTTGCTGAATTTCATTAAAAAGAGTTCACAAACTGTGCGCGTGCATGTGTGTGTCCGTGTCCGGATTTTCACTTTTTGAAATATGGCAACCCTATCTTAGCACCTCTGTGTACCACTCATCCACTCAGAACTGATACGAGGGTGAGTGTCCACTCTTGGCGACCAATAAATTGTGGTTGTGTTTACAGGGGAACGTCCAGTGTGGGAGATACTGAGCTCATGCTATTGGAACTGAGCAAGAAGATTCAGTTGTGGTAGAGCATCTCTTTTGCATGAAAAAACTCCCAGGTATAATCCCCCAGCGTTGCTGGGTAGGGCTAGGAGACACACCTGTCTGAAGTCCCAGAGAACTGCTGCCAGTCAGGGAAGACGAAACCAAGGTAAGTGGACCAATTTATCTGCCACAGTATAGGACAGCTCTTACATAATGCAGAAGTGACTACCACTGGGTGTGTCAGGGACTGGATGGATGAGGGAGAGTGGTGGCAACTGCCTGACCAAGAGCCCCCCAGGGAAAGTACAGAGGGAGAGGGTTTGAATCCTGCATCCTGGAGGTGAGAAATCAGCCACACCCCAGAAGAAGGGAAGAGCTGGGAAGCACTGGAGACTGGGAGCTTGAAAGATGATGAAGAGGAGGAAACAGGCAGGTGCCCCAGCACAGGGCAGAGACGGGGATCAGATTTGGCAGTCCTACCACAGAGCCACTCTGACAGCTTCTCTGCTGACAGCCTGCAAGCCCCCTCCCCACTCCCAGAACAAGCCGTCTATGGCATGTTACTGAATAAAGGGCAGAGGTAGAAACAGAAGTGAGGGACACGGGTGGTGCTGTGGGTTAAACCACAGAGCCTGGGACTTGCCGATCATAAGGTCGGCAGTTCGAATCCCCGCAACGGGGTGAGTTCCCGTTGTTCGGTCCCTGCTCCTGCCAACCTAGCAGTTCGAAAGCACATCAAAGTGCAAGTAGATAAATAGGTACCACTCTGGCGGGAAGGTAAACGGTGTTTCCGTGCACTGCTCTGGTTCACCTGAAGCGGCTTAGTCATGCTGGCCACATGACCCAGAAGCTGTACGCCGGCTCCCTCGGCCAATAAAGCGAGATGAGCGCCGCAACCCCAGAGTCGGTCACAACTGGACCTAATGGTCAGGGGTCCCTTTACCTTTAGAAACAAAAAGGGTCTCTTGGGTCTTGCTGTAGACCAGGGGTCAGTGAACTTACCACGCCTCGGGCCGGTGTCTCCAGTGCTGATTGTGAAGCGGGCCGGAGGGTGGGGGAGCGCGTGCCCATATGCGTGCACACAAGCTAATTCTGGCGCACTTCCGGGTCGGAGGAGCACCAGAAATGACGTGTGCGCATGTGCACGGGCCTCCACTGACCCGGATGTGCACGGGAAATAATGCTTGTGCATGCGCAAATAACGCTTGCGCATACACACAAGCTATCTCCAGTGCTCCTCCGACCAGGAACTGGCAGCTGCGCAGCACAGTGCCAGTAAGAGCGGGCGGCGGCAGCAGGTGGCGGGGGTCGCCACAGGCTGGATAAGCGAGTCCCTCAGGCCTTATCCGGCCCGTGGGCCTTAGTTTGGGGACCCTGCTGTAGCCAGAGAAAGGGGCCTGACACAAAGGATAGGGAGTTACAAGCCACTTCAGGCAAATGCTTCAGCTAGACAGGAGCAAATCTTAGAAGTCTCTGTGTGTTCTCTGTTCTGCTTCCTTAATAAAGAAACTAACTATAAATTAAGGGACGCAGGTGGTGCTGTGGGTTAAACCACAGAGCCTAGGACTTGTCAATCAGAAGGTCGGTGGTTCAAATCCCTGCGACGGGTGAGCTCCCGTTGCTCGGTCCCTGCTCTTGCCAACCTAGCAGTTCGAAAGCACGTCAAAGTAAACGGCGTTTCTGTGCGCTGCTCTGGTTCACCAGAAGCAGCTTAGTAATGCTGGCCACATGACCCGGAAGCTGTACGCCGGCTCCCTCGGCCAATAAAGTGAGATGAGTACCGCAACCCCAGAGTCGGTCACCACTGGACCTAATGGTCCGGGGTCCCTTTACCTTTACCTAACTGTAAGTTAGCCAGTGTTTCACTGCCTTTCTCTGATCTGCGAATGACCTGTTCTCCTTGTTAGCTCCCTGACAGAGTGGCACCTGCTTCTCCAGAAGGTGAGGAGTCCTTACTCTACAGACCACAAGTGCCTTAGTGATTTCTTCTCCTTTTTCCCCAGGACACACTTCTCTCTTGCGCCATCTTGGTGGGAATGTGGCCAGCAGTGTGCTCTTCCCGAGTCCAGCTCCACGTGGTTTCACAAATACCTGGAAATTATCCAACACCAGCGTTTAAGAGGGGTGTTTCTCCAAGTTTCTTGAAGAGCAGCAGTAAACATTTCCAGCACACATCTGCACCATCAGAGCATGGTCTTGAGCTTTCAAATAGAACAAAGGGATCATGAGGAGGACAGGGGTGGAAATAGCAACTATTTGTTTTGTCTCCTAACTGGCAGCGGGGGAAGAGCTGGCGAAATTCAATTTGTGGGTTGTGTGCCGAGGCACTTCGGTCCTCATGAATCACCTAGAAGAATCTGTGCCAACTGCAAGACCAGCCAAGGCTTCCTTTAGGTTTCAGATTGATGAGCAGAAGCAAGCGGCCACTTCAGAGCTGACAAAAGAGACTTGGAATGGGCGCCAAGCTTGTCTGGATGAGTGCGAATCGACCATTTTTACAGGCAGAACACACTTTTTTCAGGAATATAGGAAGCTCCCTTGAACCAAGTCAGACCACTGGTCCATCATCTCAGTACTATCTGCTAGGGGTGTGAATCAGCTCTTTGTGGGAGTCAAATAACAAGTTGAATTATTAGTCTCTGCAGCTAGTCTCGGGCGCAGTTATCCTCCTGCGGTTTGACTACACCCCTGGGGGTGCATTCCATTGTCTCTTGAGACAGACAAATGCCTACAACAACAACAACGCCTGTGTGGTTGTGTGGTTACTGTGTGGTTACGTCTATTCTGTCTTGAAAGGTAAAGCTATGACTTATTCAGCAGCAGGGGACATCATGTGTTCCTTACCATGATGTAATGTCTATCAATAGACATTAATTAACTGATGTAACCACTGAGTTGGCAATGTCTAAGTTGTGAGGTTTTCGGTACAGCGAACTAATTATTTATCTATTGCGAGAAAGAGTGGCAAGTGCTTGTGGGTGTAAGAATCTCTGTGGAGAAAGATGCTGTTTTAATTAAATCAACTGCTGGCAGACATAATAAGCTTTTGGGCCTATTTCTGTTCTGTAGTAACTGAGTGCCATTAACCAATCATTCAACCTATGGACTGGCTACTCCACCCATTGCAAATTTGCACCTAGTGTGAATCGTTCAATTTCAGTTTTTTTCCTCATTTTTCCAATCTTTGGTTCAATTTTCCACATTTCCATATCAGTTTGTTAAATCAATCAATCAATCAATATATAAATAAATAACTTCATGAACATTCAGCTACAGGCCTAGCTTGCCCCATAATGTTCCCCAGTGCCTATGAATCCAAACCCCTCCTCCTGACACCAACATCTCATTTATATATTGAGACCACAAAGCTGAACCTGTCTGTCTGGCCCTGCACATGGAACTGGTAGCATTTCAGAGAAAGCCATCTTGGAGTGGCACCCAGGGCATGGTGCAAGATGGAGCATTGTTGAGCCAATTGGGAGTGGACACCATAGTCCTGTTATATTAAATAAACATGTAAATAGCCAATTGCCTAGAAAATCCAACACAGTCACATCTGATTTTGAGAGAGGAAAATCATAGATTTAAGAGTCTCATGCTCTACTGACTGAAGTATCCCAACAAATGAGGAGACTGTTTTAAAAAAAGAAAGAAAGAAAGAAATGTTGAAACGGAAAGTCAAGAGGGTCAAATCACTCCAAAATGCTTTTAGCTCCAAACACGCTATTAGATACTCAGCTGGAGTATATACTACAGATTCATGAAAAGTACCATAAGAGACAAGAGGACACTGGCATGATTAACAAGTAGAGTGAGAGAAGCTATTGGAGGCAAGAAGGTTTCCTTCAAATAACTGAAGTCTTGTCCTGATGAAGAGAACGAAAAGGAACACAAACTGCAGCCCAAAAAGTGCAGACAGACAGTATGGGATGCTTTAGGGGGGAAAGACTTTGAGGAACACGTTACTGTAAAAATAAAGACCAACAAGGAGAAGTTCTTCAAATATATTAGTAGCAGGAAATTATCTGGGAAGACCCTTCGACAACAAGGGAGACAAAGGAGTTATAAAGGAGGACAAAGAGATTGCAGAGAAGCAGAATGATTTGTTTGCATCTGTCTTCACAATGGAGATATAGGGCAGAACCCAGTACCTTTGCAGGAGATGAGTCTGAGGAGCTAAGATGGATAATGGAGACGAGATATGAAGTTCTAGGCCCAACAAACAAAGTTTAAACTGCCAAAACTCTGGGTCCAGTTGGCATCCTCCTGAGAGTCTCAAAAAACTCAAATGTGGATATGCTACTCTTCTAATAAAAATATGTAACTTGCCCCTTGGGTCAACCTCTTATACCCTAGGACTGGATAGTAGCCAATGTAACGCCAAATTTAGAAAAGTAATCCAGGGGGATCCTGGAAATTACAGGCTGGTTAGTTTAACATATGTCCCTGGAAAATTGGCGGAGGCTATGAAGGACTTAGGGACGCGGGTGGTGCTGTGGGTTAAACTACAGAGCCTAGGACTTGCTGATCAGGAGGTTGGCAGTTTGAATCCCTGCGACAGGGTGAGCTCCCATTGCTCGGTCCCAGCTCCTGCCAACCTAGCAGTTCGAAAGCACGTCAAAGTGCAAGTAGATAAAAAGGTACCACTCTGGCGGAAAGGAAAACGGCGTTTCCATGCAGTGTTCTGGTTCGCCAGAAGCGGCTTAGTCATGCTGGCCACATGACCTGGAAGCTGTACGCCAGCTCCCTCGGCCAATAAAGCGAGATCAGTGCCGCAACTCCAGAGTCAGCCACGACTGGACCTAATGGTCAGGGGTCCCTTTACCTTTATGAAGGACTTACTCACAAACTTGAGTTATCATAGCTAGGAAATGGAAAAGGAAAGATGGCTATCAAATAGAAGAATGGCATAAAGAAGTATGGGATATATACGATAAATTAATGTGTGCTATCAAAGTAAGAAGGGGGAAATGACTTTGAGGAAATATGGAAGATATTTGTGGAATTTGTATTGTGAAAACAGAAAGGGGTTAAACCATATCGAGAAGTGCTAAATTTTTGGGAAGCTGGATAATTATGATAAATGAAAATGAAATGAAATGAAATGAAATGGTGGAAAGTAATGTTAAAGATAAAATAACCAAGCATCTAAATGAGCAAGCAGTACTGCATCAAAGTCAGTATGGGTTCCACAAGGAAAATACCTGTTTCACAAACCGATTAGTATTCTTTGAGAGTGCCAACAAGCATATAGAGGTGATGTGGTTGACATAGGGTACAGTGGAAGCTCGGGTTGCGAACGTGATCCATACGGGAGGCACATTCGCAACCCGCAACGCTGCGCCTGCGCACGCGCGGGTTGCGATTTGGCACTTCTGCTCATGCGCAAGCGCCAAAACCCGGAAGTAACCCAGTTCCGGTACTTCTGGGTTTCAGCGCATCCGTAACCCGAAAACGTACAAGCTGAAGCGTCTGTAACCCGAGGTATGACTGTACTTGAACTTTCACAAAGCTTTTGACAAAGTACCTCACCAAAGACTCCTGATTAAGCTTACTGGTCAAGAGATAAGAAGAAGGGTCCTCTGGTGGATCAGTAATTGGTTAAGTAGCAAGAAGCAAAGCGTAGGATTAAATGGACAGCTCTCTGAATGGAGAGCAGTAGAACGTGGAGTTCCCCAAGGATCAGTCTTGGAGCTTTTTTAATTGTTCATAACCAATCTAGAGATAGAGTGAGCAGTGAGGTGGCCGGTTTGCTGATGATACTAAATTGTTTGAGGTCATTAAAGCAAAAAGAGATTGTGAAGAGCTCCAAAAGGACCTCACCAAACTGAGTGAATGGCTGGCAAAATGGCAAATACAATTCAGTGTAAACAAGTGTAAAGTGATGCATGTTAGGGCAAAAATATCATTCACATATCATCGGGTGAAAGGACCAAGAACAAGACCTTGGGGTTATAGAAGATAGTCCAATGTAGATGTCAACTCAGTGCGCAGCAGCCATGGAAACGGCAAATTCCATACCAGGGTTCATTAGGGAACGAATTGAAAATAAATTTGCAAGTATTATACAGATCTTTTTGTGCCCCAACATTTGGAGCGATGTACAGTTCTGGACACCTCCCCTCGGAAAGGATATTGTAGGGTCGGAAAAACTTCAGAAAAGGGCTGCCAGAGTGATCAAGGGAACAGACCAACTCCTCTATGAAGACAGGTTGCATTGTCTGAGACATTTTAGTTTAGCGAAAAGACAAATTAAGAGGTGACACGATAGACCTTTACAAAAATTATGCATGGGGGGAAAGGATAGGGAAAAGAACAGTCTCAAAACACTGGAGCTTGTAGACACTGAATAAAGCTGAATGTTGGAAAATTCAGGACAGGTAGAATTAAGTACCGCATTTTTTGCTCTATAAGACTCACTTCTTCCCTCCTAAAAAGTAAGGGGAAATGTGTGTGCGTCTTATGGAGCGAATGCAGGCTGAACAGCTATCCCAGAAGCCAGAACAGCAAAAGGGATCGCTGTGCAGCAATCCCTCTTGCTGTTCTGGCTTCTGAGATTCAGAATATTTTTTTTCTTGTTTTCCTCCTCCAAAAACTAGGTGCATTTTATGGTCTGGTCGTCTTATAGAGCGAAAAATACAGTACTTTTTTACACGGTGCATAGTTAAGCTATGGCCATGAAGTGAAGGCCATTAAGCTAAATAGTTTTAAAAGAGGATTAGATACATTTATGGAGGATATGGCTAGCAATGGCTTCTATCCATATTTGCTATGCCCTGAAGGCAGCAATGCTTTTGAATACCAGTTTCTGGAAACCACAGGCAGGGAAAGGGCTCAGTTCCTGCGTGTTGGTTCCTCCCAGGCGTCTGGTTGGCCACTGTGAGAACAGGATGCTAGATGAAGATGGCCCATTGGCCTGATCCAGCAGGCTCTTCTTATGTCCTTAAAATGGGGTGCAGAGGAAGCACTTGTGATGCCTTCAAGCTTGGAGGTAATGTAGAATATAAATGCAATAAGCATAAAATAAAATGGAAATTCACTGATGATAGCTTTCTGTATCATTGCACTGGAAAAGATTCACTACCCCTCACTCTGCCTGTTCCTAGAGGATTAGTAATGCATAACCTGATCACGGTATAAGCAGATGTGGACCATGAATAGATGATTTCATTTCCAAAGTCACTACTGGAATAGTAGAACTGATCAGTTACAATGCAGGCCTGAATGGTAGCCGACTGCTCCGAATGTGCATTGCCTAAAGGAAAAGACTTTGTGGGGAGGTTGGGGGGGGGAGCACCACGTTGTTATATCAAGCTGTGACTCGGAATTGCATTACACATGCAAAATTGAAGAGCTGCCACATGGATCTCTCCAGCCTTTGATCTCTAGTAACACAGGAAGTGTAAACTAAGATCAGGTTTATGCCATCAGTCTTAACTACACATCAAAGTGATGACAACAGCATCACTTTCAAGATAAATTACATACATTCATGGGTTCCCACTGAAGGTGGGAGTTTTTCTATTTTTTTGTTTGCAGGAGGCATGCATCAATATTTGTCACAGCCTAAACAAGACAACACAGGTATCTTCACCCAGCGAGATCAGCAATATCTGTGCAGACTGGAAGCTGGCTCTCTAGAGATTTCAGGCATATGCCAAAGACTAAACAGTGGATCTTCTAAGTTTATAGGGTCACCTCTTTTCTGTTTTCCATCTCTCTCTCTCTCTCTCTCTCTCTCTCACTCCCTGCTTCTACCGCTATTTGTATTATCAAATTTGAGGAAGACTTCAGGAGAACTTAGAAGTTGGATGAAGGAATTCAGGGGGCACTCTCATTATATGTACAGATGACTCCAAACTGGGAGGGGTAGCTAAGGGCACAGCAGTCAGACTCGAGATTCAATATGACCTTAACAGACTAGAGAACTGAGCCCAAACTAACAAAATGAATTTCAATAAGGCCAAATGTAAGGTTCTGCACTTAGGCAGGAAGAACCTGCTGCACTAATATAAGATGGTGAATTTCTGGCTTGCCAGTAGGACATGTGGAAAGGATCTAGGGGACTTAGTAGACTACAAGCTTAACATGAATCAACAGTGTGATGCAGCAGCAAAAAAGGCTAATGTAATTCTAGGGTGCATCAACAGAAGACTAGTGTCCAGATCAAGGGAAGTAATGGTACCACTCTATTCTGTCTTGGTCAGACCACACCTGGAACACTGTTTGCACCACAATTTAAGAAGGATATTGAATTTAGTTTATTGGATTTTTTTACTTTGGTTTATTTTTGTTTAGTTAGAAATTATAAGAAAAGAGCATGTACAAATACAAGTTTAAATCAATATTTAATAGTGTAATTATTTAAGGCTGTACATGTACCTAAGATTGTGTATGGATGTAAATTAATTTTAAAAATTATGTGCAAAAAAATAAAAATAAGAAGGATATTGACAAGCTGGAATGTGTGCAGAGGAGGGCGACCAAGATGATCAAGGGTCTGGAAACCAAGCCTTATTATGAGGGATGCTTTAGGGAGCTGAGCATGCTTAGGCTGGAAAAGACAGAGGACATATAATCGTCATCTTCAAATATCTCAAGGGCTGTCACGTTGAAGATGGAACAAGCTGGCTTTCTCCTGCTCCAGAGGCTAGGACCCAGACCAAAGGCTTCAAGTTACAAGATTCCAACTAAACATCAGGAAGCTAAAGCTACTTGACAGTGGAACGGACTTCCTCAGGAGGTGCTGGACTCTCCTTCATTGGAGGTTTTTGAGCAGAGGTTGGATGGCCACCTGTCATGGATGTTTTAGTTGAGACTCCTGCATTGCAAGGGACCATCAGGGTCCCTTCCAACTCTACAAGCTATGATTCTATGACTTGTGGCAATTTGATTGGTCCTAATAATAGCATTGGCCTTTTATGGCCAAAAGAGATGTTGGGGAAGGAGTTGAGACATGATGGTGCTGAAGATGGTTCTGAGCTAAAATTCCCCTCTGACTTCAACATCCTGCCCATAGGTTGCATATGGAGAGAGAGAGAGAGAGAGAGAGAGAGAGAGAGAGAGAGAGAAGATGAAGAAGAGAAAGAGGAGGAGGAGGAGTTTGGATTTGATATCCCGCTTTATCACTACCCTAAGAAGTCTCAAAGCGGCTAACCATCTCCTTTCCCTCCCTCCCCCACAACAAACATTCTGTGAGGTGAGTGGGGCTGAGAGACTTCAAAGAAGTGTGACTGGCCCAAGGTCACCCAGCAGCTGCATGTGGAGGAGCGGGGAAGCGAACCCGGTTCACCAGATTACGAGTCTACCGCTCTTAACCACTACACCAGGCTGGAGGGAGAGAGAGAGAGAGAGAGAATTAGGAGGTGGAAATGGGAGTGAAGTGGTAGCAGTTGTGATCTTGGTTGCTACTGTCTTCCTTTATTTTATTCAGAAGACACCAAATGGAGGGCAGGACAGTTTGTCCTCACTCTGATTTAGCTTCATAATGATACATTGGTCCTGATAAAGGCATCCTTTTCCTGTTGCTTTTTAATCCCCACTCCCAGGACAAACAATTTTTTGTCTTATGTCGCCTTCATTTTTCCCAATACATCCTTAACCTTAACCCTTTAAAGTGGTGGTGGGGAACATGTCGCTTCCAGATTTTGTTGGACTCCACCTCCCATCAGCCCCAGCCAATAAGGCCAATAGTCAGGGATGATGAGAGTCCTGGTCCAAAAAATCTGGAGAGCCACACACCCCATTATTGCTTTAAAGTATAGGGCTGTGCTGGTCCCGGGGGGGCGGGGTTTACTGTGTGGCGTGGTCCAAGTCTGGTCCTAGGTCAAGGGTAAGGAGGCTGTCCGTCAGGGGCTAAGCGAAGGTCCAAGGCGAGGAGTCGGACGTGGTCAGGAACTCAGGAGAGCAGGTCAGGGTGCCGGCAGGAACAGGTTACCAACGACGTTGCTCCCGCAACCTGGGACTGGGCTGACTGGCCTTTATCTCCTCTGAGGCATAGGGCGGTCCCGGTCCACAGGTGACCTGCCTCTCCTGGCCTTAAGGCAAGCACTCCTCCTGTGAGAATTTAGTTCCCTCCGCCTCTCTCCCCTGAGCCTCTGCAGCTCAGGAGAGGCTGGAGGGTTACTGGACCCAGAGGCAACCTCCTCTTACCCCTGACGGGGCTGAGAGTGGAGCACCTGCAGGCAATGGGTCCTCGATCATCTCCGGAACCAGAGCAGACTCAGCTGGTGTCTGCTCCTGAGGATCCGGCACAGGTGAGGGTCCTTCAGGTTCAAGCCCCAGCCGGCCCTGGAGGCGGGGACTCCTGTGCAGGCTGGGATTCCTCAGGTTCAGCCTCTGAATCAGATTCCCAGGCCATCACAAGGGCATTGGACAACCCTATGGAAAGCCTCAAGATTGTGTATTTAAAAAACAACGCTGAACGCTGGGCCTGAAATTCTCACTTTAAAAAACCCCCACAATTTCGTCTTGTGTTAAAGTAGCCCTGCAGAGATGCCTTGCAGGAGCCAGACATGGTGCTGTTTCACGAATCTTTGCACCAAACCCATTTGCTTGGATGCGGCTTAATTTTAAAGCAAAGGGTGTGAAAATCCCAGTGTGTGGATGTGTGGGCCTCCATTTCATGCAAAAGCACTGGTGCTGAGCAGAGCTAGCCATTGGAATTATATCCAGGTTTGACAGCTTTTCAAGATCAGGAAGGAATTCTGTCATCGCTTTCCACCCCAACTTGATGAGGATTTATTTTTAAACAGCCTACGCGCTGCTTTATTATCTCCTAAGACACACAGGGGAAGGGGGGGTGTCTTTGGAGAGAAAGCAAATTCAAACCATGTAAAACACAACTCTGGCGTACAAGGGCATTATTAGATGTTGTTGTTTTGAGTAGAATTAGCTGCTCTTCCTTTCGACCAAGCAAGTTTGAAATGGTAATGAATGGTAAGATCAGGTTGAAATGTTCTGGGAAACCGATGTCTAGCTTCCCAACTATTACAGTGGTACCTCGGGTTACAGACGCTTCAGGTTACAGACGCTTCAGGTTACAGACTCCGCTAACCCAGAAATAGTACCTCGGGTTAAGAACTTTGCTTCAGGATGAGAACAGAAATCGTGCGGCACGGCGGCAGCGGGAGGCCCCATTAGCTAAAGTGGTGCTTCAGGTTAAGAACAGTTTCAGGTTAAGAACAGACCTCCAGAACGAATTAAGGTACCACTGTAATCCAAGTCTATTTTATGGAGAGCCCAAAATCAGTTGAGGCTTTGGGTGAGAGAAGATACCTAGGAGTTCCATCTTTCCAGGCAGAGGCATACCTAGGATCCATTGCACCCTTCATGAGGTGATGTGTCAGTGCCTCTGAAGCCAGGAGAGACCATGGACCAGAAACTCAAAAAGTTTGCTTTTCAGCTCCTGCCCCACTCCACCAGTGACTTCCTGTCTCCCTGCCTCCCTCTGCTCATTGCTTTCCCTTCTGTCTCCTTCCGCCCGTTCTTTATCCTCCTCCTGCAACTCTTACCCATTCCCTCCATCTTTCTTCTCTCAGAGTCCTGGGCCCTGCAGGGCTGCTGTGATAGCCCACACCAGTGACCAGATTCCTCCACCCAGAGGAGCCTGTGCACCTCACCTGGCCACCCACAGCATCAGTGGAGCAGGCTGGGGAGCATGTGGACAGATGGGCGGGCTCCTAGCCACGCACAGCCAGAGTGGAGGGGGACGATTTTGGTTCCCCCTAGGCCTGCACCCTTGCTGGTGGGCAACCTATCCAACCCGCTGCATACGCCCCAGTTTCCAGGGCTAAACTCCTAGGAGCTGCACACAAGACAATCCTGCCTCACAAACTATCTGTAAATTGTTTCATACTCTTTAAGGATAACACATACGCATGCACACACCCCCCTCTGTTACATCTTGCATGAAATGTTCATTCTGCACTTGCAAGAAATAGGGTTTTTTTAGTGTGCCACCACCTGTCCTTGGGAACTCCCTGCCTCTTGATATTAGGCAGGTGATTTCATCATATTGTTTCTGCTGCCTGCTAAAATCTTTTTTATTTAAGCAAGCTTCCCCAGTCATATACGGTGATTTTGTTATTTACATTTGTTGTTGTTGTTGTTTTATACTCCACCCATCTGACTGGGTTCCCCCAGCCACTCTGGGCGGCTTACAGCACATATGAAAACATAAACGTCAACCATTAAAAACTTCTCGATACAGGGCTGCCTTCAGATGTCTTCTGAAAGTTGTGTAAAATCTGTTGGTTTTACCTGTATTTTGGTAATTATATTACGTGTACAGTTTTTAAAGTCTGCATTGGGCTTTCCCCCTTCTATCAATATTTTATACCAAGAAGGGCATGGCTGGCTAACTGAAACCCTGAGCAGGAGGACTGTGTGTGAGGAGGCTAAGCTGGTTACTCCAGCTTAGCTGCGTGGCTCTAACAAGCCTCTCTTGAGTTCCTATACCAATAATTAAGGAGCTTTCACCACTTTGCAACTAAGCCAAATTTTACTGCCTGGGCAACCTTTCTGACTGATGTATGGAAAAGCACATGAAGCTGACCTTTGAAGAGTTTGTAAGTAAACCAATTTTTAACTTACCAAATGTATGGGGGGGTTTCTACGCTAGATGAAGAGGGAAGTTTTGGAACTCACAAGGGGGTGTTTTAAAGGTCTAACAACCTACATTCCCTCACTTTACTTTGCTGCATGTTTTGTGAATCTCTGCTGGGGTTCTCTCACCAAAAAGTACTTTCCCCCCACATCCAGAAATTTTCCTTCATATACCCATTTTTTCCTGCAACCAACAGGTATGTCAATGCTGGATACATTTGCAAAGGTAATGCTGGTTTTACTTTTTTACATTTTTAACGGCCTATTTAAAAGACATGACTTTGAGTGTGCTAGCTAAGAAATCGCCAGATACTTTTGCCCAATTTACCTGGGTTCTATCAAGTGCCTTGGCCAGAGAGGTGAAGCGGGCTTCCTCATTATCCAGTGACACTGGCCTTTCTCAGGAAAGTCAGGGTCTCTCAGACCAGAAATGGCTATTGTTACAAGGAGCGGAGGTGAAATCCGTCAGGCTGAAACACAAGCCTTTGAAACAGAAGATAAGACGGAGGAAATGAGGGCCCTTTTTCAGCAAAGGAAGGAACATGGGGGTTTACAGCTCCCATTAAACGATTGCAAGGGATAGTGGGAAAGGCTGGCAAAATGAGAAGTCTTTTAAAAATTGAACCAGCTGCTCTACACTGTGTGATACAAAGACACTGTTTTCCTGCTCCAGTGGTATAAAGGACTATGTTGTCCAGTTGTAGTTTGGTGTGTTTGTGTATTTTTGTTTTTTTTTACTTTTGGGGGCTACCAGGTGGCTGTTTCTTCAACATCTGGGACACCTGCCATAAGACAAGAAGAGCAAAAATCTCAAGCAGAACATGGGATCACTTTGGATCCTAACTTCCAGCAAGTTACCGTATTTTTTGCTCTATAAGACACACTTTTTCCCTCCTAAAAAGTAAGGGGAAATGTGTGTGCGTCTTATGGAGCGAATGCAGGCTGCGCGGCTATCCCAGAAGCCAGAACAGCGAGAGGGATCACTGCGCAGCGCTCCTTCTTGCTGTTCTAGCTTCTGGCTTAGCTGCACAAAGCCTCCAGAGGGCTGCGAGGTGCCTTCATCCCACTGCCCTGCGGAGGCTTCGCGGGCTATCCCAGAAGCCAGAACAGCGTGGCTCTGTCCCTTCCCCCACCTCCCAGAAAAGCCCCCAAGAGCCGCACTCCCTTTAAAGAGTGTGCGGCTCTTGGCTGGCTTTTGTGGGAGGTGGGGGAAGGGACAGAGTGCAGCTTAGCTGCACACAGCCTCTTCCGGGAAGGGGGAGCCTTCATCCTGCTGCCCGGGAGAGGCTTCGCAAAGCTATCCCAGAAGCCAGACCCCTCTTGCTGTTCTGGCTTCTGGGATTCAGAATAATTTTTTTTCTTGTTTTCCTCCTCCAAAAACTAGGTGTGTCTTATCGTCTCTTGCGTCTTATAGAGCGAAAAATATGGTAGTTGTCTGAGGGAAGAACTACATGTTCACAGCTTCCCTGTCCTCCTGGCCTAGATGTTGTTCCTAGCTCTGCTCCTGGATCTGAATTGGGGGAGAAGACTGCTTTCTGGGAGGGTGAGGTGGTCAGGGTGGCATCACTGAGGGTGGAGAGGGCCTCCATCAAGCCAGAATCACAAGTCTCCTGCTTTAAAAATATGGCGGTCCTCTTGTCAACTTCTTTCCATCACCTTTAGGCAGCCTTAACTATGTGATCTTCCAGTTTTCCTCCCCTAAAAGCCAAGAACTTGGAGCAACGATGGGAAAACATATCATGGCAACACAGCCCAAGTCAATCTGCCCATAATGTCATTTGAAGAAGAGAAAGATGGTTGGTGTCCATTGGAACTGGTGGGGTGGAAGGCCGGGAGCCCAACAGTAGGTGGAGCTGTAGCCAATGACAGGCAGAGCTAGTTGCTTCCAGCTTTGTCCCCATCTTCCTCCCTGCCAAGTCCTACAAAGGCAACACTGAGACTAAGGAGAAGGATGACAGCCCAAACCAATGGATTTAAGTTCCAAAAACAGAGATTCCAACTAAATATCAGGAAGAACTTTATGACTGTAAGAGCTGTTTGACAGTGGAACAGACTCCCTCAGATGGTGGTGGGCTCTCCTTCCTTGGAAGTTTTTAAGCAGATGTTGACCTAATTGAGATTCCTAGACTAGATGACATCCTGGGTCCCAACTCTACAATTGTATGATTCTATAACTGTTTGCAAGTAAGAAGGCATGTGTCAGAGAGTCTTGATAACAAAAAGAGCGGAGTTAATTAAAAGGAAGATTTATTGCAAAAGCAACAAAGTTCATCGGAGCGGCGAGCACGGCCGTCGTCCATTAATGAAAGATGTCCCTTCTAAGGTGGATGTTTTCGGCAAGGCCAGAAGCAGCCAAACTTATTCTTGTGACGTATTCTGTCTTGAAGATGCCCCATATGCCCAGACCTAGGGGAGAGGGGGGCAGCTCTCACCTCTTCCTCATTCTCTGAGAGTTTGCTTCCATGCCCTTTCCCACTTTCTAAGCTGGTTTTATTTCTAACTCCTGCATTTCGCTCTTCGCTAGCACGCTGGCAAACTGCTGGATGACTCTCTAATACAGTGGTACCTCGGGTTACAGACGCTTCAGGTTACAGACTCCGCTAACCCAGAAATAGTACCTCGGGTTAAGAACTTTGCTTCAGGATGAGAACAGAAATCACGCAGCAGCGGCCCGGCAGCAGCGAGAGGCCCCATTAGCTAAAGTGGTACTTCAGGTTAAGAACAGTTTCAGGTTAAAAACGGACCTCCAGAACGAATTAAGTTCTTAACCCGAGATACCACTGTACGTTGCTATCAGTTGGCATTCCTACGTGTGGGGGAGTTGGCTCATGGCTATAAGCCTCTTGTCTTGTAGTTAACCCTCTCTCCTCCTGGCTCCTCTCTTCACGGGGAGCTAGCTGCAAACTTCTCTTGGGGTCTGGCTCATTCATGACAGCATGTGAGTGAGGGCTGGCTGATAGCAGACTGAGGTTAGGGGAGCAGTGCCTTGTGTGCCCTAATGGACCACCCTCCATTGCTCACCACTCGCGTGCCATTCATGGGGACAGTGGACTGATCTTTCCTAGCCACCTGCAACATGCCTAATTTTGCCCCATGGTCCAGACTTCTCTGATGTGGATTAACTGTCCAGCTAGCACCCTTGAATGCTGGAGCAGCACTCATCAAGACCTTTCAAGTGTGTCAACCTCATTCATGCTAGGCAGAATATTCGTGGTCCTTTTGGTAAGTATAATGGGCTTCTTTGAGGGAGTGAGGAAAGCTTCCTGCAGGCCACGAGAGTCTGAATTCCAGACTGTTTCACTGGCATTATTTGTCACTCACCTGGAAAGCAACTGACATGTGCAATTAAACTGCATTCAGTCGGTGAGTAGTGCATAAGCAAGATGCTTTCCCCAGTCCTCACCTTTTGTCAATTATATGTGTGACTCTGGTGAACGGTACCTGGCAATTGGTGCAATCAGTGCCACCATGGTTATAGCATGATGACAAATGCCTTCCCTGGGCAATGGGTGTTTCTTCTAATATCACAGCTTTGGCTCAAAGAGTATCTATTAGAGTTACCAGTGTGCCGTAAGTTTGACGCTGTTTCTGTGGGGTGTTACAAGACAGCGGCAAAGGAATGCCTAAATCCAAGAGACTGAATAAATGAAATAGATGCTGCAGTGCAACATGTACAGACCGGGCTACCACAGTTCTCTCTATATGAAACTGTCTTTTAAAACAATTCAGAAATGCAAAGTGGTTTTTATTTTATTTCTTTTTTTAAAAAAAGTAGCCCCCAGGATGCTAGCATGAGCAAGATGGCTAATGCATATTGGAATGATCCCTTGCCAATTTCATTGGTTATTACCAGTTCATTTCCAGTTTAAAGCCCTGAACAGTTTAGGCTGAGTGATCTAAAGCAGAACATTGGGTGCCAGTCTTGGGGTTCCGATAGATTCAGATGGGTGCAGGCCCTCCTTTAAATCAGCCTTCCCCAACAATGTGCTCTCCGGATACGTTGGAGTACAATTCCAATCAACTCCAGCCAGGTTCAGCAATGGTGGGAGTTGTAGTGCAAAACATCTGAGGGATACCGGGTTGGGGAATTTTACTGATTGATTGATTGTACCCCACCCATCTGATTGGGTTGCCCCAGCCACTCTGAATGGCTTCCAGCAGGGTATACAAAAACATAGGAACAGCAACAACACAAACAGAACACCATGGTCTAAAGGAGTTTCCTCACCCATGAATCTACCCAACCCCTAAGATTGGCATCTAGTGCTCTATTCTGTGTCCCAGCATTGCAAGCATTTGACTGATGGATACCAGGGACAGAGCCTTTTCAGTGGTAGCATCACGGTTGTGGAATTCTCTCTTGGAGGAGATTTTTAGATAGGCTATAAGAACTTTTTAAATGACTGGTCCATTTTAATTCTTGGATTTTTAAGCTGATAAGTTTTACTTGTGTTTTTAGAGGTGGGTGGTTGTAATGGTCATGCTGTTGTATTTACTCGGGCTGTGCACCGAATTCAGACGAAGCCCAAATCAAACGGGGTTGAGTCAGCAGGCCTCGGTGGCTTCAGTGAGCCAGACCCCCAGCACCACCAACTGTGATGTCTGCTTTCTGTCAAAGCAAGTGGCACCAGAAGGTTGATATGAGTGCTCCTCCATAACCATCTGCTCAGCAGTTAACAGTACCATACATTTGCTTTTGACATGCAGTCATTAAGAAGAGAACTTAGTTCAAACCTTGGGCAGTGAACTGTAACTGCTTTTGCATCTCATTGTGCTGTCCACAAACTGCCCATCAGAGCTGGGTGGTTTAATCAGGCCACATGGGATGAAAAAATATTGGGTTGTTAATTGATTCCCATAGCCATCTGGTTGGCCACAGTGAGAACAGAATGCTGGACTGCATGGGCCATTGGCCTGATCCAGCGGCCTTGTCTATCTTGTTATACTGTCTCCAGCCATATTATTATTATTATTATTATTATTATTATTATTATTATTACTACTACTACTACTACTACTACTACTATTTTATTATTATTATTACACCGCCCATCTGTGTTTCCCCAGCCACTCTGGGTGGCTCCCAACAGAATATTAAAAACACAATAAAACATCAAACATTAAAAACTTCCCTAAACAGGGCTGCCTTCAGATGTCTTCTAAAAGCCAGGTAGTTGTTTATTTCCTTGACATCTGATGGGAGGGCATTCCACAGGGCAGGTGCCACTATCGAGAAGGCCCTCTGCCTGGTTCCCTGAAGCTTCTCACAGGAAGGGAACCGCCAGAAGGCCCTCGGAGCTGGACCTCAGTGTCCAGGTTGAACAATGGGGGTGGAGACGCACCTTCAGATATACTGGGCCGAGGCCATTGAGGGCTTTAAAGGTCAGCATCAACACTTTGAATTGTGCTCGGAAACGTACTGGGAGCCAATGTAGGTCTTTCAGGACTGGTGTTATGTGGTCTCAGTGGCCAGTCCTAGTCACCAGTCTAGCTTCTGCATTCTGGATCAATTGTAGTTTCCGGGAAGAACATGGCCCTTGTGGCTAGTAACCACTGATAGCCTTATCCTCTATGAATTTATCTAATCCTCTTTTCAAAGTCATCCAACTGCATTTACGAATGCAGTCATAGTTAATTAACGTTTCCATTAAAGATTGTGCACATACATTTGAGGACTGTGTTAAATGCACCAATGCAGTTGATATTCGAGACTAGCTGTCTGAAAATTATTTTTTTCCTCGTGTAAGAAATAGGTACACAGTTCAGCAAGCAAGCTAGACTGCATCTGTCTTAGACGACGAAGCACCAGACATTCCAGTTTGCGGACAAAAGAGAGCATGTGCCACAAAAGTAAGGTAGCGCGAGGCCAGCCATCTCATAGCCGATGAAAATGTGCAAGTTTTATAAGCTTCCTTTACTGTCATTAAAAGTATCGCCGTTACCTTGGCAACAGCTGCTTCACATAGGACTTGATAAAGAAACCCAAATGTTCTACTGGCACATTTGAAATCAATTTGTGGGAATCTATTGAGTGTGTGCTTTTTAAAATCACAACATTTTCCTTGGGTGAAATGCAGTTGCACAGGTTTGGGTATTGTGTGAGTGAGAAAGAGAGAGGCAGAGAGAAGCAGCAATGTTTTTAACTAGGTATCATAAAAACTGCACCCTATGAAAACACCTTCCACAATCTTGCGTCCAGGGCTGACTCTGGTTTGGAGGTCAACCCCGGAAAAGTGACCTCTGGTCTTGCCATTTCCAACACTGCCTACTGGTAATTAGGGATGGGTGGTTTCTTGCAGTTTCTCGTTCTTCAGTTAACCACAGAAGCTTGTGATTATATAAACAGCATTTCTCCTAACATGCATATTTGTGTTAAAACATGTGCATTTTCCAAGCAGTTTCACCTAATATAAAACACTTTTTAAAACGTTCCTTTCATTCTCATATACGCATGATTTCCCCCACAATAGGTCTTTATGTACACAGTTTTGGTGTGGAGAACTGCATCAGAGAAGTGCAGGTTTCGTTCACATATTATTTTAGGAAGTGCAAATCACAAGCAGGTCCCACTTTCTGAGCACTACGCATTCCCAGGAAACGGTTCGTTGGGCGAATGTTCACATAACAAGCTAAGGATGTCCCAGGCTTTTTTTCAGCTGGAACTCACCAAAACTCAGTTCCGGCGCCTCTCAGGTAGGCCTAAGAGAACAAGGCAGGCCTTCATGACGAGTTATGGTAGCTTGTTTTCTAGAAAAACAGCGCTGATTACGTCCATTATTTCCTATGCAATCATTTCTAACCTGTGATTTGTCCAATCTCTCCCCTCACTCTCCTTCCATAGTTTCTGCCCCAAATTGCTGCAGCCAACCTGCAAAAGTCAAACAAAGGAAAAACTGAGTAGTCCAGTTTCTCCGGCTCCCTGTATTTTTACTACTGGAAAATGGGGCAGGTATTTGTGACAGGTGCCTTGGGCATCACACACTTTGATTTGTTGTGGCAACAGGGTGCCATTGGCTTTTCCACCTCAGGCAGCAGCAAAATGTCCTGGGCTGGCTCTGTGTTGAACTGAAGGCAGACAGTAGACCTTCTATTGGTCCTGTTCTAGAAGAGTTCAAGGCTCACAGGGGAAGCCAGGTTGTGTCCTGTCGAGAGGCAGGCGTTCCATACACTTAGGGTACCTACAGGACCTTGGAGAGCTCCCGGGGCTCTGCTGGATAGCTTTGTGACCTATAGTTTTTGCAAGTTCCTAGCTTTTGAATTCTGGTGCTGGAGGAGACTCTTGAGAGTCCCATGGACTGCAAGAAGATCAAACCTCTCCATTCTGAAGGAAATCAGCCCTGAGTGCTCACTGGAAAGACAGATCCTGAAGCTGAGGCGCCAATACTTTGGCCACCTCTTGAGAAGAGAAGACTCCCTGGAAAAGACTCTGATGTTGGGAAAGATGGAGGGCACAAGGAGAAGGGGATGAAAGAGGACAAGATAGTTGGACAGTGTTCTCGAAGCTACCAGCATGACTTTGACCAAACTGCGTGAGGCAGTGGAAGACAGGAGGGCCTGGCTCTGGTCCATGGGGTCATGAAGAGTCAGACACGACTAAATGACTAAACAACAACAACAACAACAAAGCTTGTATGGAAGCCTATGTATGGGCTGTAGTTCAGGATGCCATACCTCCTAAGAGGAACAGGCCAAACCTGGAGAGGAAGCGCTGAACTCTCCATTAAGTTTAAAACTGGAGATAAAGACACACACCCTTTATAAAGAACTGGAAACTGGAAAACTGCTCGTTATCTCCAGGTTTACAGCAGCCAATAGAATAAGGCAAGGGCCCTTTAACGCTGGCCTGTTCCTTTAAACCAGGGCACCTTGGAAGATTCTTCCTCTGAAATGGAAGAAGGCAAAGCTGTGCCTTCCAATTGGGAGAGTCCTGAAGATGGTCCTGGTGGTTATTTCCCTAAATTGGGGCCATAGCCTAATTCTCCTCGGAGCCTTTCACTTAGTATATGGTATCTGGGTTGTGGTTCATGACTAGGGATGTAAAAAAAGGATTCATCATGTGCAGCACTGTATCCCATTTTTCAGCCCAAGAGCTGAAGTCCAGCTTTCTTGAAACAAAACCCCACATTGTCCATCTCATTTATTGGTTGACTATTATGTGATGCCACACCATTCAATTCAATGGAAGAAAACGTTAAGAAACAATATCAATCGCATTGTGTTTGTGGATGTAAAAAACCCCCAACAACCAGTAAATACCAATTTTCCAAGCAAAATTTCCGTTCCAGGTGGAACACAAACACCTGAACTGATGTGATTTCTGCTACCGATTCCAAATTTATCCAAATTCTCCACCATTCCTAGTCATGACACTATATCTTTTGAGACAAAAGCATGACTCAGGTCAATAGGAAGTCGTGCCTTCAGTTTTGCAGGCCCAACTATGGGACTCCCTCCCATAATAAGCTAGACAGGCACCATCCCTGGCTCAACTTCAGATGCCTGGTCAAGAAAGTTTTATAAAAGGAGGCCTTTGCACCCTGATTTCTTCTCAGAAGTTTCTCTCTCTCTCTCTCTTTGAGATTTTAATGTCTTGCAGTTTTAAATTTTCAAGATTTCATTTGTTTTAAATTTAAAATATGCAATATGTATCAGTGCTCCGTCCCAGCTGCAGGGCTTACCTGGCAACAGGGACAGGTAGCCACCCCCACCCCCCAAAGGATTTTATTTACTGAAAATCAAAAAAATGGATAAAAAATACTCTAGATCAGCAAAATACTGTCAATAAAAATTCAGCCTGATACAATTTCATACTTCATTCAGCTTGCCTTTTAAAAGAGAATAATAAGAAGAAATAATTAAATTAAAGGGAGGGAGGGAGGAAATCAACATACTAAGTAGGTTCAAGTTCAAATTTCAAATCATAAAATAAACACCCATCCAAGCCAGTTTCCCATTTTGCTCACAGTGTTTGTTATGAATAATGACAGAATGTAAAACCCATACAGCTCTGTAATCGTTCATGCTTCAAAATGCTTATATTTATATGCATTAATGTGGGCTACTAGTTAAAGAGCTAAGCAACTAGTCTTAAGTTTAGTGGTCTTGAAAACCTATAAAATGGTTTGCTTTTTTGCATCTGAACCTTCTTTATCACTGAACCTTCCCCCTTGTTCTTTTCCCCTTACTGATGCCCTCTCCAGAATCCATCTTTCTTGGATTATACCTTCTCTGTCTACACCAGCCATAGTTGAACCAATGCTGATTGGTTGGGGATCTTGGCACCTTGATATTGATTTGGTATTAAAATAACACCAAACTGGGGTAAAAGTCTCTGTTCTCTTCAGATTACTTGCCAGTTTGTGGTTCTCTGTCAAAAGCAGGCGGCTTTTGAGATGCCGTTGTACATTTCCCTAAGCTAAACTACATCAAGCGCTGTCAGAAATTTAAAATAATGGCTTAAAAAAAAACCTTTGCTACCTGCAGGTGCTGCACATTGGTGCCTAGCCTACTTTGCCATCCCTTTTACAAAGCCTTGTAAGGCATGTTGGATAGACAGTTAACCAAAACAGCTGGTTGATCAGCAACACTTTATTTTGGTGTGGCTGAATGATGGTAATAAGATAGTGGCAACTCGTAAACAGCGATCTATCAGTGCCCTCTGACATAGCCAATGGTCAGGAATCCTGAGAGCTGAAGTGCAATGATATCGGGAGAGCTGCAGTCTTCACATTCCTGTAATAATAATAATAATAATAATAATAATAATAATAATAATAATAATTTTATTTATACCCCGCCCTCCCCAGCCAAGGCCGGGCTCAGGGCAGCTAACAAGCAATAATAAAAACAAGTTGAATGAATACAACTTAAAAACAAGATTAAAATACAACAATTAAAATACTGAAACATTAAAATATTAAAATGCAGCCTCATCACAGGAAAAAGAAAAAAGAAAAAAGAAAGAGGGGGAGGGAGTCAAATTGGCTCCAAGCCAAAGGCCAGGCGGAACAACTCTGTCTTACAGGCCCTGCGGAAAGAAATCAGATCCCGCAGGGCCCTGGTCTCATGAGGCAGAGCGTTCCACCAGGCCGGAGCCAGTGTTGAAAAGGCCCTGGCTCTGGCTGAAGCTAATCTAACTTCCTTAGGGCCCGGGACCACTAGGGTGTTGCTATTTATGGACCTTGAGGCTCTCCATGGGGCATACTGGGAGAGGCGGTCCTGTAGGTACGAGGGTCCTAGGCCGTGAAGGGCTTTAAAGGTCAAAACCAGCACCTTAAATCTGACCCTGTACTCCACTGGGAGCCAGTGCAGCTGGAAAAGCACTGGGTGAATATGCTCCCATGGCAGAGACCCCATGAGGAGCCTTGCTGCTGCATTCTGCACCTGCTGGAGTTTCTGGGACAGCTTCAAGGGCAGCCGCGCGTAGAGCGAATTACAGTAGTCAAGCCTGGAGGTGACCGTCGCATGGATCACTGTGGCTAGGTCAGGGTGGGAAAGGTAAGGGACCAACTGCTTGATGCGGCGAAGGTGGAAAAATGTCGCCTTGGCTGTTGCTGTAACCTGCACCTTTAGACTCTCAGCAGCATCCCTTATCTGACACTTCAAAAGATCAGAAAAGAGCAATGTTAGCCTTAGTTTTTGCACAGCCCCAGCAGGCATAAATTAAGAAGGATATGGTCTTGAGAGATGAAAGCAGCCTCCGAGTGTTCTAAAGTGCACACTTGGCATTCGCACTTGGTGTGATTGCTAAGACACTCTCCAAGGCACCACTTGGCTCCTGAAGACGGTGTTACCGAGCCAGAAGCAAAAACATCTTGTTCTTCTTGCCAACAGGTCCCTGCCCCCTGACTCCTTTGGGTGGGCAGGATCACAGATGCTATCTAACACCATCTAACACCAGTCCTAAATGATCTTCACTGGCTCCCAGTACATTTCTGAGCACAATTCAATGTGTTGGTACCAACCTTTAAAGCCTTAAACAGCCTTGGCCCTATATACCTGAAGGAGCATCTCCACCCCCATCATTCGGCCCGGACACTGAGGTCCACTTCCAAGGCTCTTCTGGCGGTTCCCTCACTGCGAGAAGTGAGGTTACAGGAAACCAGGCAGAGGGCCATCTCAGCAGTGGCGCCCTCCCTGAGGAACACTCTCCCAACAGATATTAAGGAGATAAAGAACTGCACAACTTTTAGAAGAGACCTGAAGGCAGCCTTGTACGGTGGTACCTCGGATTAAGTACTTAATTCGTTCCAGAGGTCTGTTCTTAACCTGAAACTGTTCTTAACCTGAAGCACCACTTTAGCTAATGGGGCCTCCTGCTGCCGCTGTGCCACCGGAGCACGATTTCTGTTCTCATCCTGAAGCAAAGTTCTTAACCTGAAGCACTATTTCTGGGTTAGCAGAGTCTGTAACCTGAAACGCATGTAACCTGAGGTACCACTGTATTGGGAAGTTTTTAATGTTTGACATTTTATTTTTTTATATATTTTGCTGTAAGCCACCCAGAGTGGCTTTATTATTTATACCCAGCCAGATGGATGGGGTATAGCTAATAAAGTTGTTGTTATTGTTGTTGTTGTTAAACTGCAGGAGGAGGTTGATGCAATGGCTGCTTTCAATTTTGCAACCCACAGTCAACTCATGCACTGCTGTTTCTGTTCCTCTGCAGTTCAGCTTCTGATGAAAACTGCATTATTTGGCTCACTGTAACTGAATCAGGTTAGGAATCACATTATGGATTGCACAATTATTACTGCCATACCTAAGCCTTGACCTGGGACCAGGCACAGAGTCCTCAAAGGATGAACCAAGTCAAAGACCTTGAAGAGCTGAATTCAGGACAGAGGTGGGGTGCAGCTGGGAGGATCTGAAACTGACTGATCCACCAATCTCTAGTTGGGCAAGATCAGCACGCAAGTCGAATCTCTTCAAATGATACTGCCACCAATACACTGTTATGTGTGGGTGGGTGCCAGACCCTTTCCTACCCATTCTAACCCTTGGACCCAGCAAGTGTTAAAAAATAAGCCACGGTAGTTTCTTGTGTTGAGGTAATAGCCAGGGGCGAGAGGCCATTAAGAGGAGAGGGGGCTCTGTGCCTGACAGCAAATGGGTGGAACCCCTTTTCCAGCTCTGAGATACAGTAGAACCTCAGTTCCCGAACACCTCAGTTGTCATCCATTTCGCTTCTCAAAAGCCGAAAATCCGGAAGTAAATGCTTGCGTATTTCGAACGTATTTCGGAACCTGAGCATACAACGCCGCTTCCGCTGAGGGCAAGAAGCTCTTGCAACCAATAGGAAGCCGTGCCTGGTTTTTTAACATTTTGGAAGTCCAACGAGCTTCTGGAATGGATTTCGTTCAAGAACTGAGATACCACTGTAGTTAGAAGGACAAAGTTAGAGAGCGGAGTTTGCTAGGATGTGACCTAGAAGAAAAAGCTGCAAGCTCGAAAATGCAGGGGAATGCAGGGAGAATCAAGACCTTTTTGGGGTGTTACTGCTGTGAGCCCCTCCATTGTGGGCCCAGGTTGCATATATACATAAATAAGCCATGTATCTTAAAGACACCACAGTGCCTCATTCCCAAAAGGAAAGACAAACCCTCAATAAGAGCCAGGGACCCCTGGAATCTCACACTCCTCAGAGATTGGGATGGTGGGCAACCCCAATCTCTCCTGTACAGAGAACAGCATTTCAGATTGCTGCATGTTGACCCTTTACACACAGCTATTTACTTGTTTCCTGACAACTTGCCAGGAGATCATACCTCTTGAAGCGTCTTTGGTCACTGGGTCATTAATTGTTGCTGCTTGGGAATTTCAGAATATCTGGAGCAGTTGGGATAATTAGGTCGTCATTCTGGGTGGTATAATTGTTTCGGAGCTGTTCAGGCTGCCACAAATTGCTTCTGAGTCACTTGACTAAAGAGAGCAGATAGTAACTGCTGTGTTCTCTAGAGGGTGAAGAACCGGCAAGACTTTCATCTCCTGAAACCCAATGTCATTTGGCCTTCTCTCCCTTCGCATGTGTGTGTATGCGCCTGTTCAGTAGGTAAGTGAATAAACCCCACTGGTCTATTAAAAGTACCGTATTTTTCGCTCTATAGGACACACCGGACCATAAGACACACCTTGTTTTAGAGGGGGAGGACAAGGGAAAAAATATTTTCCCCTCTCTGCTCAGTGCCCCTTCAGCGAAGCGACAGGAGAAACGGGGCCCCTTCCATTTCTCCTCCCGCTTAGCTGAAGGGGCGCTGCGCAGCTCTCCCTCTCTGCTGAAGCCAGGAGAGTCTTGCTCTCCTGGCTTCAGCGAAAGGAACCTGAAGCCTGGAGAGCAAGAGGGGTCAGTGCGCACCAACCCCTCTTGCTCTCCAGGCTTCAGCGAAAGCAACGTGAAGCCTCCGGAGCGCGGAGGGAGCGTTCCCTCTGTGCTTCAGGGGCTTCGCATTGCTATTGCTGAAGCCAAGGAGCCTGCATTCGCTCCATAGGATGCACACACATTTCCCCTTAATTTTTGGAGGGGGAAAGTGCGTCCTATAGGGCGAAAAATACAGTAGCTTTGCAAGTAAGCTTTGCAGCCATCTGAGCACTCTGCACACCCGCTCCAAGCATTGCTGAGGGTCCTTATTGAGCCTGAGCGCATCTGAGCTTTGTAGAGCCTCTTCACAACAAATAGTGTGTTTATACGGCAGGATTCAATCCCACGCTTAGCAGAAGGTGTTTTTATATATGTGTGTATTTTTATTTAAAATTTTCTTGGTTTACAAAAGTATGTGCAATGTCTCTCTCTCTCTCTCTCTCTCTTTTTCCAAGTAACATTTTTTACAAATCAGTTTCATTTGTTGAGACATTAGGAAGAAAATGGGGAAAGAGGGGGAGAAAGGTGAGTGAGGGTGGGGTCGGGTGGTGATGTTTCTATTATACTTAATATATGTGGGGGTTTGTGTCAGCGTCGCTTGTGCAGGTTCTCTGCTATTCACTTGTGTTCCTTTGGTGGTGAGAGCGGTTGGGGTTGGCCTAGGGTGTGGTTGTTTGTTTGTGATTGGTTGTGGTGATCTTTGTTTCCACGTCTGAGTGGGGTGGGTGGGTGTTTTGGATCAGGTTAGCCATATTGATTTGTATGCTGTTGGTGAATTTTTGTCATTGTCTTGTTGGCCTGTGTATGTGATAAAGGGGAGCCATATCAGGGTGAAGACATCTTTGAGAGTCAAGCTGGTTCACATCATTAAATTGAGATGGATAACAAAGTGATAAGTCCTCTCTTTAAGGAGACATCCGAAAACCATTGCAGGGGGAAGCAGCCGCTGCTGCTCCCACTGAGAGTGGATTGTATTCTTAAATTTGCTTTCAAGGGCTTTGATCTGTCTGGGGGGAGGGTTTTCCCCCTGGTGGAAGGCAATAAAACTGGGCCAGCATCTTTCCCTGTGGGGCTTACAATCGCAGCTCCATTGTTTATGCCACACCAAGCATGAGCCCCGATTCAGGTGTAATCACAGGTACAAATTGTCGGCTTGAATATTAATGGCCTGTGCACTGCGTCTGGCCTTGATCCTGAACTGATTCATGTCCACCTGGAGCAACCTGCTTCTCGTGCTGAAGACGGAAGCTGATTGGCAACCACACCTGGGTAAATAGGTGCAAGGGAAATGCAGCCAAGGAATGCATACTCACAAGCCAAATGCCTTTTCCAAAAGACAGGTTTAGTGTTGCTTGTAGGTTTACATGAAGATTTTATGAGTGTGGGCTAAAGGAAGGAGAAACTACACCTTCTGCTTAGCTTGAAGAGATGAAATTGATCGTTGACTGGGGGGTGCGGCGGTTATTGCAACAAACAGACTACAGTCTGCCTTTGCAATGCCTGCTTATTCCTTGCTCGTCCTCCAAGACCCAGCTCATGCAGGCTGAAACTAATTCTGTGTTGTTAATGGAGGCTGCCTCTTTTAAAGGGGATACCATGCATTCCAACATCTCCCCTTCCTTCCTGGGAAATCTGTCAATTGGGGGGGGGGATCAGTTCTTCAGTCTAGTTCTCCACATTTCCACACCAGTCTGCCTCCCCCCCCCACAGGTTCTCATGAAAATTCACCAGCATTTTAGTCTGAATTTCTCTTAATATACAGTGGACGCTCGGGTTGCGAACATGATCCGTGCGGGAAGCACGTTCGCAACCCGCAACGTTTGCAACCTGCAGTGCCGCGCATGTGCATGCGCAGGTTGCGATTCGGAGCTTCTGCGCATGCGCAAAGCACAATTTAGCGCTTCTGCGCATGCGCAACCACCATAACCCATTCCAGTACTTCCGGGTTTCAACGCGTCCGTAACCCGAAAAAACACAGCCTGAAGTGTCTGTAACCCGAGGTATGACTGTACACACGTTTGCAGGCACTTTTGCCTAATATTTACATTTTTGCAAACAACACTCCCCCCAAAAAAAGAATAATACATTTTGTATGTTATTTTCACTAATATATCCTTCTATAGGCACACTTTGCCCCAGTATAGTCATTTCTTTTCATTTTATTTCAAAGATGGAATCAGGATTCAGGATGGCCTTAACAGACTGGAGAACTGGGTCAAAACTAACAAAATGAATTTCAATAGGGGCAAATGTAAGGTTTTACATTTAGGCAGGAGGAACCAGCTGCACAAATATAAGATTGGGGCATGCCTGGCTTGCCAGTGGTATATGTGAGAAGGATCTAAAGGTCTGGTAGACCCCAAAAGCTTGATGCAGCCGCAAAAAAATTAAAATAAAATAAAAAGCTAATGCTATTCTAGGCTGCATCAACAAAAGTATGGTGTCCAGATCAAGGGAAGTAATAATAATAGTTTACAAGTGTTGTGTACCTGATCATCATTAATTCTTCTAATTCTTCCTTCTAGCTAAGAGGGTCTCCTTAAAGACTGCAAAGGTGCTTTCTGTGAATGGGTCTTTAAAAGCTTAAGTAGGACCAGGCTTACAGAATTACTTAAAGAGGCCTCAGTGGAGGTGGATTTTTCCCATGCAGCTTCTTTGAGGCAATTACAAGAGGCCTCGCCAGACAATGGGCTCTAACAGCAGTTTATCCCTTCAGCCTCTCCATCACGGCAGCTTCTGACAAACCTTCCAATGAGCCATTGTATCAGTGACTAACCCATTAGCAGAGACCATTAATGAATTGCGCTCCCTCCTTTAAAATGATTAAAATTATAATGACGATTATTACAAACCTCGTGTAGAAGTACTGCCTGATTTAGTCTGCCATCCCATACATACCTACCTGGAAGTAAGTCCCATTGAACTCACATGGGCTTGCTTCTAAGCAAGGATGAAAGAGAAATTCAGTTTTGTTTGCATTTTAATAAGAAACTGCCCAATTCTCACTTTTCAAGCCAATACACAAACTGAAATGCAGCTGTCTTTGGGAATCCGCATTTCTCTGAATTTTGCAATGTAGTTCTCCAATGTGTACAAAAAGACATGTATAGGGGAAGCCGTGCATTAAAAATGCATTAATTGGTCAAAATGTCCTATGCATAATTTTAAGGGGGAATTGCTTGCAAATGTGTATTAGCCAAAAGCACATTCAGAAATGGGTTTAGAGAAATTCGCACAAAAATACTATACAGTGGTTGTTTAAGAAAAACACACAAATTGCTGAGGAAATATGTAGAGCTGACTTTAAGAAGGGAGGGGGAGAGAATGGAAAGGGGCAGATTTTTCCATCCCTACCTCTGAGTAGAAATATATATGATGGCATTGTTAAAGATACAAACCAACTTCATAGAGCTTTTGCAGCCTGATTCTGTGTATGCCTACTCAGAAGTAAAGCCCATTGTTTCCAGTGCAGCTACTCCAATGTAGGAGATTGCTCAGCAGAGGGCATGTTGTCAGGAGCGGGATTCAAACTTGCAGATGCACATCTGTATGTGTGAAAGAGCTTTGAGGGGTCAAAGTCGCCACGTTCTGTTTGTAAAACATCACACACACGCAAACAACACACACTGATAAAGTTAGGTAAAGGGACCCCTGACCATTAGGTCCAGTCGTGACCGACTCTGGGGTTGCGGCGCTCATCTCGCTTTATTGGCCGAGGGAGCCGGCGTACAGCTTCCGGGTCATGTGGCCAGCGTGACTAAGCCACTTCTGGCGAACCAGAGCAGAGCACGGAAATGCCATTTACCTTCCTGCCTATCGCTCTCTTTTTCAGAGAGAGAGGGGGGTGCAGAGAGCCTTTCTCTTGCTTGGATTAAGCCCACTGTTCCCATTTATTTCCTTTTCGCCTCCTGATCTCTAGATACGGAGTATGGCCTTTGTCATTTAAATCTGAGACAATATTTTGAAGAGTGATTTATAAAAATTAAAAATAAAGTCTCGCCAAATTTTTAACCTTAAAAACGACCCTATTCATATTTTCCTTTCCTCAACAACTTGTCGCTGGGTTGTTTTTTATAAAAATATTAATAATACTTGAATCCGTGATTTACGACACTTCAGAACTTTGAGAATCTGTGAATCAGAGGCTGAGTTCAGAACAAAGGGTTGCAGGGAGAAAGGGAGGTTGTTCCTGTTTTAGCAAATTCTGCTTTCTAGTGACTTCAGAGGGGTTCACGTATGGAAAGAAAGGATGGGACTGTAAAGCCATGCAAACTAGCCCCACCCACTAATAGCCCTGCCAGGGCCGTCTTTACCCGAGGGTGCAAGGGGTGCAGGCACCCGGGCTCAGAATTCTGGAGGTCGGCAAATGTATACCTACTGTATACGATACGATACGATACGATACGATACGATACGATATCTTTATTGTCATTGTCCCTTGCGGAACAATGAAATTGAAAACTACATAAAACTACATAAAAACTACATAAAACTACTACAAAACTACATAAAACATTCAAAACCCCCTAAAAACTATAAAACCCAATTTTAAAACACACTATAGTACAGAAACCCCTTATGCTGCATTTAGAACCAGAATTGCATTAGCGTAGAAACTGTTTTTCAGGTGGCTAGTCCTGGCCTTTATAACCCTATACCTTCTTCCAGAAGGCAGAAGCTGAAAGAGATCATTTCCGGGGTGCGTACTATCATGTGCTATCTCTGCCGCTTTCTTATACCGGTCCCTTTTGATCAACGGCAGTGAAAAGCAATGGAGCGAAAGTCTCCGCCCCCATCGCTCAGTTACTCCATAGCGTCAAATATTCCTGACGAGCCAGGAAACAAAAGCAGTTTTTCCCACTGCATCATCGTTACAGGTGAGCTCAATAAAAGTTAATTTGGGGACACTGGGAGGATCTTTGCACCCCAGCAGCGCATATGCTGAAGATGGCCCTGGGCCTTGCCCACCACCAATTCAGCCCCAACATTGACACATTCAGCAGGTGTCAAATGCAGTTCTGCACACATACAGAATTTCACATGTACAGCTTCTGCCAATATCCATTGGATGCAGGGGTACTAACTGAGGCTCAGAGATCTGCAACTTACTCTAGCAAATAGTATGACTGCAGCACATTTGTCGCTGTTGTTGTTGAGCAGTCAGAAATCCTTGCCAATCTAAGTCGTTGAAGATCAGTAGATCACAATCTACCACCTTGGTTGGGTGCATTTAAGCAGAGGCTGGACTGGCTACCTGTTGTTGTTGTTGTTGTTGTTGTTGTTGTTGTTGTTGTTGTTGTTTTATTATTTATTGAATTTATATACCACCCTATGGTCTTATATACCAGTGGTCTCAAGATCATAGCTGTCAACTTACAGATTTGAAAATAAGGGACCAGCAGCCTCGAAAATAAGGGATCAGCAACCAAAATAAGGGATTTCCAAGCACAGGTATGTTCAACTTCTGAGCCCCTCCAAGCCAAAGGTAGAAAGCCCAGCCAGCAGCCAAATGAAGCCTCAAGCAGCGGTTCCCACAGCTCAGCAACCCGGCAAAGGGGATGCAGCAAGGAAAACCACCATCACCTCTCCGCTGGGAAGCGCTGAGCAAAGGCGAGTCCCCAGACAACGTGGCTAATTTGACTGGCACAAGGCATGCAAGCTCCACCCCCCAGTCGTTCTTAGACTCCTTATTGGGTGAGCAACGCAGTTGGAGCCTCCCTCCTCCCTGGGAGGGAGGGAGGGAGAGGAGCTGCTTCCTTTGAAACCCGGGAAATTTAAGGGACATCATCAATAAAGGGACAGCAGTGGGACACGGCGCTGGGATAAGGGACTTTCCCACCAAATAAGGGACGGTTGACAGCTATGCTCAGGGTGCTGTCCTCAAAATATTCCTGAAACTGGGCAGAAGGTTGAACTCGATGGCCTTCCAGGTTCCCTTTTGGTGCTCAAATCCTGTGGGTGCTGCCAGTCTACATCCAGTGCAATGCGTAAGCAGGAGGAGAAGGTGCCCACATGGCTTGTGAAGAAGTTTCTTCCTCCTGTGCTTCAGGCTATAGCCAAGCACATGGTAGATAGCGGCTGTCATCGGGGGTGACAGGCCGATCAATGTTTCCTGCATCCGAATCTCCTGCTAATGATGGCACGGCGGTTATTTTGCGGTGACAAGAACTGCGCTTCCCGATTCCGACTGCAGTCAAGGGGTTGAGCACAGAGAAAGGTTCAATCAGGCAGTTTATTTCCTGGCTCCTGTGTTAAAACAGTACTAATTGCCGTACAAGAGCCCTAAGCGTTTGGGTGAAGCCACTTAATTACAACATCTTGTATATAGTGCTCAATTAAACAGGATGATGTGCAGGCAAGCATCAGCCAGCCAGCCACCCTCTTCTTTAAAAATAGCGGAGTTTGGCGAAATTGTCAGTTACATAAACACAGCCTTGAAAGACAAGCACGTTGAGTGGAAGGCAACAGATGGACCCTTCTGAGCTGACGAGAAGATATGCAGTGTGTGGCAGACTCTTCATGCAGACAGATAGAGCCTCCTTCCGAAGCTTTGACTGTAGATGTAAAAAAAGTATTCAAAGTGTACTGTAGATGTAAAAAAAGTATTCAAAGTGTGCTATAATCAGTGTCTTCCTTTCACAACTTGCTGCCTGGAAAAGAACTTCTTTGCCTATTTGCCACGGAACCACTTGAATTATAGAATTGTGAGGGACCGTGAGGATCATCTACAAAGACCTACATTGGCTCCCAGTACGTTTCCGAGCACAATTCAAAGTGTTGGTGTTAACCTTTAAAGCCCTAAACGGCCTCGGCCCAGTATACCTGAAGGAGCGTCTCCACCCCCATCGTTCTGCCCGAACTCTGAGGTCCAGCACCAAGGGCCTTCTGGAGGTTCCCTCATTGTGAGAAGCAAAGCTAGAGGGAACCAGGCAGAGGGCCTTCTCGGTAGTGGCGCCCGCCCTGTGGAATGCGCTCCCATCAGATGTCAAAGCGGTAAACAACTACCTGACATTCAGAAGACATCTTAAGGTATTCCTGTTCAGGGAAGTTTTTAATGTGTGACATTTTAGTGTATTTTTGGTCTCTGTGGAAGCCGCCCAGAGTGGCTGGGGAAACCCAGCCAGATGGGCGGGGTATAAATAATAAAATTATTATTATTATTATTATTATTATTATTATTATTATTATTATTATTAAGTCCAGGAGTTCCCAAACTTGGGTCTATGGATGTTTTTGGACTATAATTCCCATCATCCCTGACCACTGGTCCTGCTAGCTTGGAATGATGGGAGTTGTAGTCCAAAAACCACTGGCGACCCAAGTTTGGGAAGCCCTGATCTATTCCAAACCCCAGCAGTGCAGGAATCTTTCACCCAACATGGGGCTCAAACCCACAACCTGAGATTAAAAGTCTTATGCTGCAGCAACTGAGCTATCCCTCAAGGTTAGTTGTTTTAACTGATTTTAATATTGAAGTAACTCCCTGAGACCTCATGGTAAAGAAATCTCATTAAGAACAGAAGGGGAGCCCGCCTGGATCAGACCAGCCAGCCTTGTCGCAGGTCCTGTTTCTGAAGTGGTCAACCAGATGTCAATGGAAAGCCCACAATCAGTGTGGTGTAGTGGTTAAGAGCGGTGGACTCGTAATCTGGTGAACCGAGTTTGATTCCCTGCTCCTCCACATGCAGCTACTGGGTGACCTTGGGCCAGTCACACTTCTCTGAAGTCTCTCAGCCCCACTCACCTCACAGAGTGTTTGTTGTGGGGGAGGAAGGGAAAGGAGATGGTTAGCTGCTTTGAGACTCCTTAGGGTAGGGATGTGGGTGGTGCTGTGGGTTGAACCACAGAGCCTAGGGCTTGCCAATCAGAAGGTCGGCAGTTCGAATCCCCGCGACGGGGTGAGTTCCCATTGCTCAGTCCCTGCTCCTGCCAACCTAGCAGTTCGAAAGCACATCAAAGTGCAAGTAGATAAATAGGTACAGCTCTGGCGGGAAGGTAAACAGTGTTTCCGTGCACTGCTCTGGTTTGCCAGAAGTGGCCTAATCATGCTGGCCACATGACCTGGAAGCTGTACGCCGGCTCCCTCGGCCAGTAAAGTGAGACGAGCGCCGCAACCCCAGAGTCGGTCTTTACCTTTACCTTTACCTAGGGTAGTGATAAAGAAGGATATCAAATCCAAACTCTTCCTCTTGCTAGTGAACCCCAGAAACTGGGATTGAAAGATGTTTAGGGTTGCCATATGTCCTCTTTTTTTCTGGGACACATCGTGTTTTCCATGGGTAGAGTCGCCATAGCAATCCATAGTTAAAAGCAGAAGTCGGCAAAGGTGTCCTCTTTTTCGCTCTTCAAAATATGGCACCGCTAGCTGAGGTGTTGCAACCAGATGTTGACACTGTCTTGCAAGTGCAGACATTTCACCACAGATCTGTGTTGCAGAGGATTCTGGGAAATGCTCCTTGCCATACTCGGTTCATAAGCCAAGAACACACTACAGAAAAAGGAGATTGTATTATTACCTTGTTGTTTGCTTTGGAGGGGAGGGGTGGTATAAATAGTGGTGTTGTTGTTGGTATTGGTATCAGTGCTTTTTCTGGGGGGACGCAGGGGGAGGCATACCCCTAAACATTTTGTGAACATAAGTTTGGCCTCATTGAAGGACAGTATCTCAATATGAGTAGGAAAATGAGACTACCCCTAAACATTTAAGAAAAAAAGCACTGTTGTTGTTGATGATGATGATGAAGAGGATAATGATTCCTGATCCTTTGAATAGGAGATGTCCACGATTGAACCTTGGACCTTCTTCGGGCAAACAGAGATCTTGAAATTCCCACAACACATTGTGACTTCTCTCATTCCCACACTTTTCTCTGTCTTAGCTCTTAAAGATTTAAGAATAAGGAATAAGAAATGCTCTCTCTCTCTCTCTCTCTCTCTCTCTCTCTCTCTCTCTCTCTCTCTCTCGTTGTGGTTTTTGTTTCGTTTTTGGTTTTTTTGGTCCTTTGCAAAGCATCTTCTAAAAGCGGTCTGTGCTGCATCTTTTCTTTTCAACCCAAACAAAAAGCCTGAATTATTCCTTTCCCCTCCCTTCTTACCCACCCCCAACCAGGGTTTCACACCAGCCAATTGCAGGAATAATTAACACAGAGATTCCCTGGGGGCCTTTTGACATATTTTCTTAGCTTTCTGGTGTGCAGACAGCCACAACCTCTCTTCCCCATCTTATAAAACTGAGGGGGTGGTTAGAGAGAAGTGTTGAAAAGGGACATAATAGGGTTTTTTTTTGTGTGTTTTTTTAAAAAATTGTAAGTCTAAAAAACTCATTAATAAGCATAAAACAAATGCTTTTACTGTAAGCTTAAGTACTGCTTTCTCCCACCTCCTAACAATTAGTCTCCCTAGAGATAGCATTTTCTGTCTTTCCAGACAGACACACTCGCAGGGAGGGTGGGGCGGATAAACAGCTTTTTAAGCGAAGCTGGAAGAATTATTTATGTCAACGGGGGACTATCAGAAGTAGACACAAGGTGTAAATGTTCAATCCATTTCAAAACTTAGCTGGCCTTTGTATTTACAAGCAAGATGGCAAGTTCTTCAGACACAGGTCCTGAAGAACACACAATTAAAATAGCAAGCTGTGCTGTCACCAGGATATGGCTGCAGGCCAGCAGGTTGGATTGCTTGAGGACAAATTCATGGAGGTACAGTCTGTGAATGACTATTAGAGATGATAAGTGGTGCTTGCAACAAAATGTTGCAGCGTATCCAGGCTGCTGCCCAATATGCCAGCCTGCCAACTGTGCCCTATTTCAGAATACTCCATACTCCATACCCCACATCCCATTTCTCTTTTCCAGCTGATCCTCAATATTCTGTAGCTACTGTGCATGCTCAGTTCTCAATAGGCGATTTAGTGGGGATGCCCCCTTTAGGGGAGGTGTTTTTTGTTCTCCTGCAAACCTTGGAGTTCTCCCAGACATACTAAAGGTAAAGGACCCCTGACAGTTAAGTCCAGTCGCGAACAACTCTGGGGTTGCAGCGCTCATCTCGCTTTACTGGCTGAGGGAGCCGACGTTTGTCCGCAGACAGTTTTCCCGGGTCATGTGGCCAGCATGACTAAGCCGCTTCTGGCGAAACCAGAGCAGTGCACGGAAATGCCATTTACCTTCCCTATTTATCTACTTGCAATTTGATGTGCATTCAAACTGCTCTGTTGGCAGGAGCTGGGACCGGGCAACGGGAGCTCACCCTGTCGCGAGGATTCGAACCACCAACCTTCCGATCAGCAAGCCCTGGCTCAGTGGTTTAGACCACAGCGCCACCCACGTCCCCAAACATACTAACACCTCTTTTTTGTTCCTCATTGTCTCTATTTTAGATCCATTTCTGTCTGAACTCTGGGGTTGCGGGGCTCATCTCACATTATTGGCCAAGGGAGCTGGCGTACAGCTTCCGGGTCACGTGGCCAGCATGACTAAGCCACTTCTGGTGAACCAAAGCAGCACACAGAAACGCCATTTACCTTCCCGCCAGAGCAGCACCTATTTATCTACTTGCACTTTGATGTGCTTTCGAACTACTAGGTTGGCAGGAGCTGAGACCGAGCAACGGGAGCTCACCCCGTCGCGGGGATTCGAACCGCCAACCTTCTGATCGGCAAGTCCTAGGCTCTGTGGTTTAACCCACAGCGCCACACCTGAGTCCAATAGTAGAGGGAGTAACATCCATGTGGAACCTCCAAATTCATCTCTGAGGCATCTTGGTGGAAAGCACAATACTAAGAGAGGAGTGACTCTCCTGTTCAGAACCTAGTATGTCCTAAACATGCTCCAAACCAAGGTTTGTGTCCAAATGTATGTGTCTTCCAAACCATGGTTTTTGCAATATCCCTTTCTCCACCTTCCCTGTCACAAGGAGGAGCCTTTCAGGGTAGAGCAATGACCATAGCCAGAATTGTGATTTCCTGATCCTGATTTGGGGGGTCCTGATGATGGTTTGGTTAAAATGACAAACCACGGTGTGTGGCTTTTCATATAATGGTTGTGGTTGAACTATCTCTAAATAAAATTTCGCTGTGAAAAAGGGATGGAAGGGAATCTGAGAACTTACTGCAAGAACTCAGGAACTTCCAATGAAGCTGAGCGTTGGAAGATTCGAGACAGACAAAAGAAAGTTCTTCCCCACACAGCGTACAGTTAAACTATGGAACTCAATCCCACAAGAAGTGGTGTGATGACTAATTTGGACAGCTTTAAAAGAGGATTATATAAATTCATGGATGATAGGGCTACAGGTAAAAAGGTAAAGGACCCCTGGACGGTTAAGTCCAGTCAAAGGAGACTATGGGGTTGCGGCGCACATCTCTCTTTCAGGCCAAGGGAGCCAGCTGCAGCTGCAGAGGCACAGCAAGGTAAGGTGGTACCCGGTGCGATTGTCGATTGGCGCAATCATCGCCGTGAAAATCGACCTGCTGATTGCGCAAATATGCCCGGCTGCATATTTTTGCGACCGGCAGTCAGATTTTCGCAATCTCATAAAACCACCCTCCAGGGATGCAAGCGCCTTCCGCGAGGCGGTGTCAGGCTGATCGCCAGGCGTATTTGCGCAATCAGTGAGTGGATTTCCATGAGGACAATTGCACCAATCGCGAAAATCCGCCTGCCAGGGGTGCAAGCGCTGCCATGCCGATCCACCCGGGGGGATTTTGTCACCCTCCCCTCTAGGCATGACACCCAGGATGGACCGCAACCCCCTTGTGACACCCCTGTGCTGTGGTACCTATTTATCTATCTGCACTGGTGTGCTTTCAAACTGCTAGGTTGGCAGAAGCTGGGACAGAGCAATGGGAGCTCACTCCGTCATGGGGATTTGAACTGCCGACCTTACGATCAGCAAGTTTAATAAGGCTACAAGTCACTGTCAGAGGCAGAATGTCTCTGAATACCAGTTGCTGGGAATCACAGGTGGAGAGAGCCCTGTTGCGCACAGATCCTGCTCTGCGGGCTTTTTGAAGATATCTGAAGGCAGCCCTGTTTAAGGAAGCTTTTAATGTTTGATGCATTACTGTATTTTAATATTTTGTTGGAAGCCGCCCAGAGTGGCTTGGGAGGCCCAGCCACATGAGCGGGGTATAAATAAATTATTATTATTATTATTATTATTATTATTATTAGGCACCTGGTTGGTCATTGTGAGTTCAGGATATGGGACTGAAGTCCAACCCAGCAGGGCTCTTCTTCTTACTTTATTATGCTACTTTATTATGCTCATTTACCATGGGCTCAGATCATCCAATAATCCCAAGTATTTGTTAGCAAAGTCACTTAAACAATGCAGGTGGAGCCCAGAGAGAAAAGAAATCCTAGCAACACTTTGCTGAAGAAAACTGAACAAAAACAGCGTATGATTTGAGAAGAAATAAACAGAGGTTTTGCCTGTCTTAGTTCAGGCCTTGTGCAAGGCAGGGGGACATTTAACCAAACATACAGAGACAGAATACCCTCGGAACTACACAGTCATACAGGGCACATGCTACCTCAGCAAACATTATACCACTCTGCCAGGTTACTATGCAACTTCCTCTACCGTCTTGGCTAGCTGACCTACAGATGGCAGAATTAACCCTTAAGTTACAGTCCAAATGACCCCTGAAGAAGAACCCATGTGCTTTAGCCTTCCCTTCTAGTGTGTCTGAAAGCTTCCTGAAAGGAGACTAAAAAATAAATAAATGCCATTTTAAAGTTACAAGGCTGCTTGATAAATTTGGAAAGACACAGAATTCACCCCGTCAACCTTCAGTTACCTTTAAGAGAGTGCATTGTGCTCCTGAAGCAACATGACTACATTATTGCACACCGTTGCTATGGCAGCTCCTAATTTGTCATTGGATAATAGAGCAATACATGTTTAAATAGCCTGAAACTTGCCCCTGAGGTATCTTATAAACAAGCACATTTTTTCATTAAAGGTTTTTTTAAAAAAATAAAAATAAAAAACTTTAAAAATGAGTTTACATTTTAAATAGAAAGAGCATCTCGTTTTTTTCTTAGCTGTGGGAAATTTTTTTATAGACCATTAAAAGTGGTGAGATAGCCATTTCGGGTGAGAGAATCGAGGGTGACATTGGCAGCATACATTTAGAGCAGTGTAAGACCACTTTTAACAGTTGCGGCTCCCCACGAGGAAACTTGGGAACTGTAGTTTGTTAAGGGTGCTGAGTGTTGTTAAAAGACCTCTGTTCTCCTCATGGAGCTACCATTCCCAGAGTTCCTGTGAAGTGGAACTCACTGTCAAACCACTCTGAGAACATAGCTCTGTCGGAGAAACAGAGGTCCCCTAACAACTCTCAGCACCATTAACAAACTACAATTCCCAGGATTCTTTGGGAGAATATTGTTTGAAGTGGTATGATACCACTCTAAATGTATGGTTCTGAGGGGGACGTTGAATTTTTCGGCTTTCAAATTCCAAAAACGGAGGGTGCTAAAATGTCTTAACGGGACTCATGAATCCAGAGGGTATTTTGGTTAAATTAAAGGAATTTAGTTTTGCTTGCTAGGTAAAAAGTTTGTAAAATCGTTAAAATGATTGCCAACTGCTTGCAGTTATAGTGTATATTCATATTTTTTGTTCTTTGTTATTGTTATTTCACATTACTTGCCTTTTTCAGAAGGCAAATTTGTGTTTCTGAAAGCTGTTTAGGTGCTTCTCCATCAAACGTAGACGTGCCAAGCTAAATGTTGCCCAATCTCAGAAATAACAGCAGATTTTAATCCCGTGTACTCCTAAACATGTTTTTAAGAACCCTCACTGAAGAAATATGCAAAAATTAAATTCCACCTCCTAAAATGACATACCCTAATGGCAGAGAGGGAGCCCGTATATCGACTGACCTGCAATAGTCACAATTACCTGTCAGTTAACCTGCTTGGCATTAAGAGGCTATTGTTTTTGTAATTTTTAAATTTCATATTTCTAACAAAACAGCAACAGAAGAACCCACATCTCTGTGCCAAAGATTCAATGCCATATGATTCAGGACTTTGACATTAAAAGGGGGGGGGGAGAAAGAAAGAAAGAAAGAAAGAAAGAAAGAAAGAAAGAAAGAAAGAAAGAAAGAAAGAAAGTTTTCTTTCAGATTTCGTGAAGGAAAGAAATCAAGGACTTTCTGGCTGAACAATGGAGCAACGCATCAATGATTCCATTTCACTTCACTTGATGCGAAGGGGTTTTTCCCCACCTAATTTTTATTATTTTGCGATCATTTTAGTGCATAAACCTTGATGAATAATGGAATTTAAGGAAGGGAGCCTTCCCATAGAGGCCAGCTCTATTGACATCTGACTGGTAGTCTAAAGGCCTGCTGGGAAGGTCCAAAGGCTTCATCAGAGTTTCTCAGCAGGTCATTACGAACGTTATCCAATTAGAAAGCAGAGGTGCAGGATGACATTGTTCTCCAAAGAGCAAATATAATTGATTTTCATTTCAACGGGCGAGGGAACCTCTTTACTCAAAAGGACCTTAGCATAATTTCTTGTTTAGGGGGACTTAGAGAGATTTCTGCTGGAGTATTTAATTCCAAGCTTGGGACTGTCCCTGGCAACGTGTATAAATTAAAGGACAGCTGACTTCACTCATTGATACTCAGAATGGGAGAGGGTTTTGTGTTTTTTGTTTTGTCCCTTTTTTGCCAGTGCTCAAAAATAGCAGGAAGGTTTTAGAGGAGAAGGGCCTCAGAGACTAGTTCCCTAAGCCCCCCACAACCTCTGTGAATAGTTCACCTGCTTTCAAGGGCTACCTCCCTATGCATTTGAGGGGGGAAATGCAATATAAAACCAACTGTTTCTTTTTTTCTTTTCCATTTAAAAGCCATGCCCTGTGTGTCTCCATCTGCATTGGTACCATTTCTCCTCTTCCCATAGGATTTCACTGTCTCTATTGTTTGGATGGCTGCTTGCACCATTAGCATCACAGAGTGTTCCTCTCCCCCAAAATGCAAGCATTTAGTATTAGCATCTTAATTCCCTAAGAGGGGGCAGAATAAGCATAAGCAGGGTCACAAAGGACAGGTAAAGTATCTACCTTAAAATAAAACAATAGCAAAAATCTCTAAAGCAGAATTCGGAAGTCCTTTTGCCTATTTGGTGTGCAGTCTAGAGATTTTTGAAAGCGCCTATTTTGGTTTGTGATCCGTTTGTTCAAATTATGTATTACTGTATTTTAATATTGGGTTGGAAGCCGCCCAGAGTGGCTGGGGAAGCCCAGCCAGATGGGCGGGGTACAAATAAATTAATAATAATAATTATTATTATTATTATTATTATTATTATTATTATTATTATTATTATTATATATTTATATATATATATATATATATATATGCAGGTTTTGGTGTCCTCGGGTGTCTTCCCGTGTAAAAGTTGGGGTGTCTAGGCGACGTTTCGACGAGGTCTCACTCGTCATCTTCAGACCTCGTCGAAACGTCGCCTAGACACCCCAACTTTTACACGGGAAGACACCCGAGGACACCAAAACCTGCATTCCTGTACCCGTGAAAATCTACGAAAACATATATATATATATATATATATATATATATATATATATATATATATGCAGGTTTTGGTGTCTTCGGGTGTCTTCCCGTGTAAGAGTTGGGGTGTCTAGGCGACGTTTCGACGAGGTCTCACTCGTCATCTTCAGGCTGGTGCTTTCGGCTTCTTGTTACTGGAACAGAGCAGGATCTCAGTGTTTGAGTTCCTATAAATACTGTTGAGGGGGTGTGGTGTATAGCCTCCAACGTTCTGGGCAGAGAGGAAGTTCCCAGGTTAGTGTGCCTTTTCTTCTTTTGTTCCTTAATTACTTGAGGGATATCTTGAGTGATTTCTTGAGTGATATTCTGAGTACCACTTAGGTGGGTCATTAGGTGTGGATTAGTGGCTAAAGCTTTCGTGTCTTGACCTCTTGAGCTTGTGAAGAGTTTTTCTGAGAAGATGGCTGTACTGCACTTAGTTGTGCTCTGGCTTGGCTTCGTGTATAGGGGCGAGCTGTGGTTTTGTGCCCTGTGCCAGCCAGATCTGTGTAGGGATTGCAGGGGGGTGCAGCATCCGGAGGTGCCACTATGGTTTGGCTACTGGATGGTGTCTGTAATTTATCTGTGGAGAGGGTCTGGGTTTGGGTCTGGTGTGGTTGATTGGTGATGGCGTTCTGTGTGCCTCTGGTTCTGGTGTCGGTTTTTGTGGGGAGGGCTAATTTCCAGATGTCTGGCAGGCGGGACGTGTCGTCACGCTTGTTCATGTTGTGAGGGTGTTTCTCTATCTCGATGGCTTCCATGATTATTCTCTTGTGGTGAGAGACCTCACATAAAACAGACAGACACACCAACAAACTCCACAAACTAGAGAAACGCCAGAAGCCCAGCCACCCTCCACAACAACCCATGAAACAAACAGTACATAACATATCAGACAGGATCCTCACCTCAACTGAAACCAAAGTACTCTCCAAAGGTTTCAACTTTGCAGTCGCCCCGAGACGCATCCCCACGGAAAACATCATATGCGGAGTCGAAGCTAGCCTAACCAAAATCAACCCAGATGAAGCCAATAAAATCAGACTTGAAGTCACCAACATCCTCTGCTCCAGCAAACCACCCAGAAGCAATTTACACAAAGAAGAACAGAAAGCACTCACCAACCTGAGGAAAGACAACAACATAATCATTCTCCCAGCAGACAAAGGTAATGCCACTGTTGTGATGAACACAATGGACTACCAAGCAAAACTATCAAATCTACTCCAAGACCCTACCTACCAACCTATAAAAACAGATCCCACCACCTATCTGGAAAAAACCACCAAATCCAAAATAAAAGCCTCTCCTATCAGTGAAGAAATCCAGCTAAGAATCATCCCCAGAGAAAAATCATCCAGATGCCCCAAACTCTACGGTCTCCCCAAGATACACAAAGAAGGAACACCACTCAGACCAATAGTCAGCTCCATAGGCTCACCTCTACAAAATCTCGCTAAATTTCTCGCTAAGCAACTTCAGCCCTATGCAGAATCCATCGCTTCACACGTTACAAACTCCTTCCAGTTCATAGAAACAATAAAGAAGCAAAACCTACATCCCGATGACCTACTTGTGAGCTTCGATGTTGTATCTCTCTTCACACAAGTGCCCATTAATGAAGCCTTGACAGCCATTAAAAACAAATACAATCCCCCCGAATACATCCTGGACCTGACCAACCACTGCCTAACCAACACGTACTTCATCCACAATGGACAAAGATACAAACAGATAGAAGGAGCACCTATGGGATCACCCCTCTCACCGGTCATCGCAAATTTGTACATGGAACACTTTGAAACCAATGCTTTAGACAAGTCAGAACACAAACCCAAACTTTGGCTCAGATATGTTGACGACACCTTTGTAATTTGGCCACACGGGAAAGAAAAACTAGATAGCTTCCTCACACATCTCAACAGCCTACACCCCAAAATACAATTCACTATGGAAATAGAAGCCAACAACCAACTTCCCTTCCTTGACGTCCTAATCTACAAAAAACCTGATGGCTCACTAGGACACACTATCTACCAGAAAAAAACACACACCAACCGCTACTTACATGCACAATCACACCACCACCCTGCACAAATAAACTCCGTAGCCAAGACTCTCATCTCCAGAACCAAACGCCTGGCTGACAAAGACCACTTGACAACTGAGTTACAGAATCTCTCAAATGTGTTAATCGCCAATGGATACCAGCAAAACAGGGTTACGAAGCTAATCCAAAAAGAAACACCCCCCAAAAACCAAGACACAGAAGAAAACAATGGCATGGCCCTCCTTCCTTATATCAAGGGCACTACAGATAAAATTAGCAAAATCCTCCATAAACACAATATCAAAACAGCCTTTTGCACCAACCAAAAAATAGCCAATATCCTCAGAAACCCCAAAGATAAAATCCAGTTGGAAAACCAAGGGGTCTATGAAATACCCTGCAAAGTCTGCCCAGCCACGTACATTGGACAAACAAACAGACGAATAAATGCACGTATCGCAGAACACAAGAATGCCGTCAAAAAAGAAGAAAAAACTTCCTCTCTTTTCCAACACATGAAAGAAACAGGACACGAAATTAATTTTGCAGATTCCAAATTGCTCTTTAACATGGAACATCACCACAAGAGAATAATCATGGAAGCCATCGAGATAGAGAAACACCCTCACAACATGAACAAGCGTGACGACACGTCCCGCCTGCCAGACATCTGGAAATTAGCCCTCCCCACAAAAACCGACACCAGAACCAGAGGCACACAGAACGCCATCACCAATCAACCACACCAGACCCAAACCCAGACCCTCTCCACAGATAAATTACAGACACCATCCAGTAGCCAAACCATAGTGGCACCTCCGGATGCTGCACCCCCCTGCAATCCCTACACAGATCTGGCTGGCACAGGGCACAAAACCACAGCTCGCCCCTATACACGAAGCCAAGCCAGAGCACAACTAAGTGCAGTACAGCCATCCTGAAGGACTATTATAAACTTAATGAATGTTAAAAATGTCGTGGTTTTCAGAAACAAGGGGGTACAGGGATATATGGTTAGAAGATAGAAAAGAACTAAGTTGACAGAGACTTGAAAGCAATAATTGGGAGTTGCTAGTTGAAGTATGGACATTGGGATGCAGAGAGGGGGGGTATGGGGAAGTCCAAGAAAAGAGGTTTATAAGAAAATATGTACGAAACTATGCGTGTTTGTTTGTCATTTTCATTGTTTGTTTGTCTTTTTAAAACGTTGTAAAACCAATAAAAATTTTATAAAAAAAAAAAATAAAAAAAAATAAGTGCAGTACAGCCATCTTCTCAGAAAAACTCTTCACAAGCTCAAGAGGTCAAGACACGAAAGCTTTAGCCACTAATCCACACCTAATGACCCACCTAAGTGGTACTCAGAATATCACTCAAGAAATCACTCAAGATATCCCTCAAGTAATTAAGGAACAAAAGAAGAAAAGGCACACTAACCTGGGAACTTCCTCTCTGCCCAGAACGTTGGAGGCTATACACCACACCCCCTCAACAGTATTTATAGGAACTCAAACACTGAGATCCTGCTCTGTTCCAGTAACAAGAAGCCGAAAGCACCAGCCTGAAGATGACGAGTGAGACCTCATCGAAACGTCGCCTAGACACCCCAACTCTTACACGGGAAGACACCCGAAGACACCAAAACCTGCATATATATATATGCAGTTCGTTTCTGATTAGGGATAGTTCAGTTCGTTTCAGGATCCTTTCGGTAGCTGGGGTTTTAGAGTGGAATTTAAGTTGGAAGCATGTGGGAATTAAGTTGTTGTCTCGGCAGTTGCGTAGGAACAAGAGATCACATAAGATGGTGGCTCTTCGGATTTCTAGTTTCTCGTAGGTTCTTGTCAGCTGGAAGGTTTCCTCCCCGTAGAGGTGAGATATTTGTTTTCGTAGATTTTCACGGGTACAGGAATGCAGGTTTTGGTGTCCTCGGGTGTCTTCCCGTGTAAAAGTTGATAGCAAAACTATCAAATCTACTCCAAGACCCTACCTACCAACCTATAAAAACAGATCCCACCACCTATCTGGAAAAAACCACCAAATCCAAAATAAAAGCCTCTCCTATTAGTGAAGAAATCCAGCTAAGAATCATCCCCAGAGAAAAATCATCCAGATGCCCCAAACTCTACGGCCTCCCCAAGATACACAAAGAAGGAACACCACTCAGACCAATAGTCAGCTCCATAGGCTCACCTCTACAAAATCTCGCTAAATTTCTCGCTAAGCAACTTCAGCCCTATGCAGAATCCATCTCTTCACACGTTACAAACTCCTTCCAGTTCATAGAAACAATAAAGAAGCAAAACCTACATCCCGATGACCTACTTGTGAGCTTCGATGTTGTATCTCTCTTCACACAAGTGCCCATTAATGAAGCCTTGACAGCCATTCAAAACAAATACAATCCCCCCGAATACATCCTGGACCTGACCAACCACTGCCTAACCAACACGTACTTCATCCACAATGGACAAAGATACAAACAGATAGAAGGAGCACCTATGGGATCACCCCTCTCACCGGTCATCGCAAATCTGTACATGGAACACTTTGAAACCAATGCTTTAGACAAGTCAGAACACAAACCCAAACTTTGGCTCAGATATGTTGACGACACCTTTGTAATTTGGCCACACGGGAAAGAAAAACTAGATAGCTTCCTCACACATCTCAACAGCCTACACCCCAAAATACAATTCACTATGGAAATAGAAGCCAACAACCAGCTTCCCTTCCTTGACGTCCTAATCTACAAAAAACCTGATGGCTCCCTAGGACACACTATCTACCGGAAAAAAACACACACCAACCGCTACTTACATGCTCAATCACACCACCACCCTGCACAAATAAACTCCGTAGCCAAGACCCTCATCTCCAGAACCAAACGCCTGGCTGACAAAGACCACTTGACAACTGAGTTACAGAATCTCTCAAATGTGTTAATCGCCAATGGATACCAGCAAAACAGGGTTAAGAAGCTAATCCAAAAAGAAACACCCCCCAAAAACCAAGACACGGAAGAAAACAATGGCATGGCCCTCCTTCCTTATATCAAGGGCACTACAGATAAAATTAGCAAAATCCTCCATAAACACAATATCAAAACAGCCTTTTGCACCAACCAAAAAATAGCCAATATCCTCAGAAACCCCAAAGATAAAATCCAGTTGGAAAACCAAGGGGTCTATGAAATACCCTGCAAAGTCTGCCCAGCCACGTACATTGGACAAACAAACAGACGAATAAATGCACGTATCGCAGAACACAAGAATGCCGTCAAAAAAGAAGAAAAATCTTCCTCTCTTTTCCAACACATGAAAGAAACAGGACACGAAATTAATTTTGCAGATTCCAAATTGCTCTTTAACATGGAACATCACCACAAGAGAATAATCATGGAAGCCATCGAGATAGAGAAACACCCTCACAACATGAACAAGCGTGACGACACGTCCCGCCTGCCAGACATCTGGAAATTAGCCCTCCCCACAAAAACCGACACCAGATCCAGAGGCACACAGAACGCCACCACCAATCAACCACACCAGACCCAAACCCAGACCCTCTCCACAGATAAATTACAGACACCATCCAGTAACCAAACCATAGTGGCAACTCCGGATGCTGCACCCCCCTGCAATCCCTACACAGATCTGGCTGGCACAGGGCACAAAACCACAGCTCGCCCCTATACACGAAGCCAAGCCAAAGCACAACTAAGTGCAGTACAGCCATCTTCCCAGAAAAACTCTTCACAAATTCAAGAGGTCAAGACACGAAGGCTTTAGCAACTAATCCACACCTAATGACCCACCTAAGTGGTACTCAGAATATCACTCAAGAAATCACTCAAGATATCCCTCAAGTAATTAAGGAACAAAAGAAGAAAAGAACACTAGCCTGGGAACTTCCCCTCTGCCCAGAACTTTTGAGGCAATACACCACACCCCTCTACAGTATTTATAGGAACTCAAACACTGAGATCCCGCTCTGTTCCAGTAACAAGAAGCCGAAAGCACCAGCCTGAAGATGACGAGTGAGACCTCGTCGAAACGTCGCCTAGACACCCCAACTTTTACACGGGAAGACACCCGAGGACACCAAAACCTGCATTCCTGTACCCGTGAAAATCTACGAAAACATATATATATATATATATATATATATATATATATATATATATATATATATATATTAGCTGCTGCTTAGGGAGCATTGCCCTTTGAAGGTGGCATACGAAACGAAAGCCCATAGATCAGGGATGTCCAACAGGTAGATTGCAATCTACTGGTAGATCCCCGCAAGGTTTTGGTAGATCGCGGTCAATCTCCTGCTCCCTTTTCTTAGTGCTCCATCGCCCTACCCTCCATTGTTGTTGGATCTGTTTTCATCCATAGCCATCTTTTTGTTAGTGACTTTACCCCTTTGTCCCTTGCCTTTAACCCCTCCCAAAAATGGAAGTTCCTCCCCCCAAAAGTTTTCTTAACCCCTAAAAAAAACTCAACAATTTTGAGCTGAACCCCCAGTTTTTAGTTGTGAAAGTCGCAGTCTGTAGTCCGCTGGCAGTAGGAGTACAATATGGGCATGTCTTTAAGCTAACACCTTACATTAAAAACCTGACAGTACCAAATTATCGAAGGTTATTCACCAAAGCCAGACTAAACCTCTTTCCTTCTGCAGTGTTGGATGGCAGGTTGAGAGGAGTTCCCTACCAGGACAGACTTTGCTCATGTCTGAACAAAATGCTTGTTTAACCTGGAGGTAGGCTGTCTGAAATGTGCATTGCTTTGTAACGATTTGTTGGGTCTCTGGACTGTAATAAAGATTGATTGATTGATTGATTGATTGATTGATTGATTATTGTGAAAGTAGATTGCAGTCTCTTGAGAGTTGGCCACCCCTGCCATAGATCTATAGGGTTGTATCAAAAGCTAGTCCTATTCAGAGTAGACGCATTGAAGTTAATGGACATGACTAGCTTATGTTGGTCAACTTCAGGCCCCCACCTTCTCTCTCTCTTCCTAAGTGCCTTTAAATCAAATCTGGACCAGGCAGCCCTTCGAATAGAGGACTGCTATATGTAAAGTAGGACACAAGGCCACCCCAGCAACTTTTTTGGGGGGGAACATCCCCCCAAGTACAGGAACAATTCAATCAAATGCAGACTGGATAGCTCAATCAGTACAGCATGAGACTCTTAATCTCAGGGCTTAGACTTTGAGCCCCACGTTGGGCAAAAATATTCCTGCACTGCAGGGCTTTGGACTAAATGACCCTTGTGGTCCCTTCCGGTTCTGTGATTCTATAATAAAACATCCTCTCTTTATTTATTTCTTTAGCCCAGCAGTGATGAGGCTGTGTGCATTTTCATGCGGAAAGAGTTACAAAGGTTTGGGGCCACTACTGAGAAAGACCTGCTCCTAGTATGTGATTTATTTTGTGGGGATGGTTAACGTGATAAAGAAAATGAAACTACATTATATATCAGCTGCATCTTATCCCATTCTCTCCCTCTCCCTCTCCCTCTCCCTCCCCCCCCCATATATATATATATATATATATATATATATATATATATATATATGCAGGTTTTGGTGTCTTCGGGTGTCTTCCCGTGTAAGAGTTGGGGTGTCTAGGCGACGTTTCGACGAGGTCTCACTCGTCATCTTCAGGCTGGTGCTTTCGGCTTCTTGTTACTGGAACAGAGCAGGATCTCAGTGTTTGAGTTCCTATAAATACTGTTGAGGGGGTGTGGTATATAGCCTCCAAAGTTCTGGGCAGAGGGGAAGTTCCCAGGTTAGTGTGTCTTTTCTTCTTTTGTTCCTTAATTACTTGAGGGATATCTTGAGTGATTTCTTGAGTGATATTCTGAGTACCACTTAGGTGGGTCATTAAGTGTGGATTAGTTGCTAAAGCTTTCGTGTCTTGACCTCTTGAGCTTGTGAAGAGTTTTTCTGAGAAGATGGCTGTACTGCACTTAGTTGTGCTCTGGCTTGGCTTCGTGTATAGGGGCGAGCTGTGGTTTTGTGCCCTGTGCCAGCCAGATCTGTGTAGGGATTGCAGAGGGGTGCAGCATCCGGAGGTGCCACTATGGCTGCACCCCTCTGCAATCCCTACACAGATCTGGCTGGCACAGGGCACAAAACCACAGCTCGCCCCTATACACGAAGCCAAGCCAGAGCACAACTAAGTGCAGTACAGCCATCTTCTCAGAAAAACTCTTCACAAGCTCAAGAGGTCAAGACACGAAAGCTTTAGCAACTAATCCACACTTAATGACCCACCTAAGTGGTACTCAGAATATCACTCAAGAAATCACTCAAGATATCCCTCAAGTAATTAAGGAACAAAAGAAGAAAAGACACACTAACCTGGGAACTTCCCCTCTGCCCAGAACTTTGGAGGCTATATACCACACCCCCTCAACAGTATTTATAGGAACTCAAACACTGAGATCCTGCTCTGTTCCAGTAACAAGAAGCCGAAAGCACCAGCCTGAAGATGACGAGTGAGACCTCGTCGAAACGTCGCCTAGACACCCCAACTCTTACACGGGAAGACACCCGAAGACACCAAAACCTGCATTCCTGTACCCGTGAAAATCTACGAAAACAAATATATATATATATATATACAGCTTGATAGTGGAACAATCTTCCTCTGAAGTTGTGGATTCTCCTTTCTTGGAGGTTTTTAAGCAGAGGTTGGGTGGCCACTTGTCATGAATGCTTTAGCGAAGATTGCTGGTTGGACTAGATGACCCTTTGGGGTTCCTTCTGTTGGATCAATCCATCAACCTCTGATGGATGATTTAGAAGAACTGTGTGTGCCAGTATCCATACTCAGCAGAGTTACATCTCAATGAAGCTCCTTCCTTGGAAGTGTCTTTGGGGTTGAAGGTACACAGAGTAGGCAATAAACACTCATGGATGCCATAAAGATTCAGTCAAGTGCAGAGGTTTACTTGACAGGCATAAAAGCGTATTGTTAGCAAATATATGCAGGCATTCACCACTGCTGTGGTCAAGGCATGCTTAGAGTCCAGCAAGAGTGCAAGATACTCTCTCTGCTTCCCTCACCGCAAGACACAAGCAAGAGACTCACAACAAGTTACAACAAATCACGCTGAACCATTGTTATCAGTACTGCCTGTAACGCTGCGCAGGTCCAAAGAACAGTTCCCACAGAAAACGTCCTTGCATAGACAAAACAATCTCAGCCTTCTGCTGATTCTTGAAACTTCTTCCCTGTTCTTTGTTTCTGGAACAAATGATTCTCTCACACACATAAAGAACATCCAGCACACACACACCTGCAAATACATACCGTATTTTTCCGTGTATAACACACACCCATTTATAAGACGCCCCCTATTTTGGGGTGAACTCCCATCTTTCGGTCCCAGCTCCTGCCCACCTAGCAGTTTGAAAGCACCCCTAAGTGCAAGTAGATAAATAGGTACCGCTTTATAGCGGGAAGGTAAACGGCGTTTCCGTGTGCTGCGCTGGTGCCGGCTTGCCAGAGCAGCTTCGTCACACTGGCCACGTGACCTGGAAGTGTCTCTGGACAGCGCTGGCTCCCGGCCTCTTAAGTGAGATGAGCGCACAACCCTAGAGTCGGACACGACTGGCCCGTACGGGCAGGGGTACCTTTACCTTTACCTTTATTTTGGGGGACACCAAATTAAGAAAATGGGGGGAGGATTGCCAGACTTGTTGAGCTTTTGTTAGGGGAGATTGCTGAAAATCACTCACCCGACTGACCTACTTTGCCACTCGCGCACATCGCAAAAGTCACCTGTCGTCTGTCCCCTCAATGCCAATTGCCCACCCAACTGCCACAGCGACAGCCAATCAACAGCCAAACTGCCTTTGCCACAGCCACCAATAACACACCCAATAGCCGCTGACAATCTCCGGCTCGGGGCAGCAACCAATCCCACGTCCCCCTATGCTCTATCCATGTATAAGACGACCCCCAATTTTTAACATTAATTTTTAATAATAATAAAAAATTGTATTATACACGGAAAAGTATGCTATATTCTGCCCTAACTTACAGGGTTGTTATAAGGATTGCTGAGATCAGGTGTGGTATTTAGGGCAATTGCTATGAAAGTACTAAATATTGCTGTCAGAGAGCACCAGCTCAATAATGCAAAACACACAGGTTAGATGTGCACATCCATTTAAAAGTGCCAAGGAGCGACTACGCAGAATTAGACAAATTAACAGGAAAGGTTCGAAACCGACGAGAACACAAGTTTACCGAGGACTGGAGTAAATTTGTAGACTATATGAAACGCATAGGTGATGTACAAATAACGTTTGTGGGTTTACAGGAAGCTTTGTGAAGAAATAAGTATTAGAAACGTTGTAAAAAAGGGAACAAGGGAATAGGTTTATTTAAAATAAAAGGCAATGTTAAATTTAGAACTGCGGACAGAAGATTAGAAAATGGAAGATTCGCGGATGAGCTGAAGGAAGTCAAAAATATGTATCTGTGACAATATTGAAAATGTATGTTTAAAATTTTATATTGGAAACTGAATAAAAATAAATAAAAGTGCCATGGAGCAGCTCTCAGTGAGGTGGCAGAAAATTGTATCTAGACTGCAGCCACCGGAACTCAGATGGGATGCAACTTCATGTGAAAAATAACTATGGTAAATCCATCCTAAAAGAAAGAAAGCATGTCCGGGAGATGATTTCCTTGGCATACTTGTTTTCTAAGTGCAGGGAATGCCATTAATGACCTGAATGGAGGAGAATTTCATTGCATAAAACAGATTCCCACCCTGCAACATGCAGCTGGCCCCATTTTGTGCAGCAGGGAGGAAAATTGTGATGTGAAGTTTTTTGAAGTTTGATCTAGAGCCTGAGGGGGTGAAAGAAGATGAAAAGAAATAGAAAATGAAGGTGAAGACTCTTTCCTTTCTGAGTTCCATACATATATACTTAGTTTATTATACCCATCCCTTTCCCCTCACATTCGTTCCAAACCTTTATCCCAGTAGGTATCCGTCTTGGATCTGAACTGATTTTATGTTTTTATACTCACAACTCTTTTAAAATTATCTTTGTATATGCAGTTGTTTTTATATAATGCAACTGTTACACACATTATATCATTATGTGTTATTATATTAGCATAACTGCTTTTTGAATGTTTTTGCTGTTGTGTGCATGTTTTGCTGTGAGCGTGTTTGCTGCCATGGGCTCCTCTAAATTCAATCAATCGATAATAAATATATTGTAAATTGTTTTGGGCTGCTTCAGGTGAAGCGATTCACAAATGACATAAACAAATAACAATTTCTCCTTCCTTCCTCTCCGTCTCTTCCTCCCAATCTTTCGCAAATTATCCCAGCATATACAGTGGTACAGTGGTACCTCGGGTTACATACTCTTCAGGTTACATACACTTCAGGTTACAGACTCCGCTAACCCAGAAATATTACCTCAGGTTAAGAACTTTGCTTCAGGATGAGAACAGAAATTGTGCTCCGGCGGCGTGGCGGCAGTAGGAGGCCCAATCAGTTAAAGTGGTGCTTCAGGTTAAGAACAGTTTCAGGTTAAGAATGGACCTCCGGAACGAATTAAGTACTTAACCTACTGTACTTCGGTTTTCGAATGTCTCGGAAGACAAACGTTTCGGTTTTTGAATGCCAAAAACCGGAAGTAACCGCTTCAGTTTTTGAATGTTTTTCAGAAGTAGAACATGCCACATGGCTTCCTATTGAGTTTTCCATAAGTAAATGCTTCCGGAACGAAATACTTCGGTTTTCGAATGTTTCGGAAGTTGAACGGTCTTCCGGAACAGATTACATTTGAAAACCGAGGTACTACTATAATCGAAGTCCTTGAGCTACTTCACCTTTCCGTTTCAGAGATGGTCCAATCACAACGCAGAACAAGAGAACTGTCACAGGTGATGGGCAATGGGTGGCAGAGTGTGTTGCCCTACTCAACTGCCTCATAATTGGCCACTCTGCTTGTCAGTCAGCCCACCTGCTGCAGCTGGCGCCACTGACCCCCACCCACCCAAAGTAAAGCAAGGTTCCCTGCTGCCCCTCCACCTCCTTCTGTGCAAGGACTAAGGGAGCAGGGCTTTCGTCAGAGCAAGACGTTCTAGGTGGGGGTGGCCTAGAAAGTGCCCCCCACCCACCACCATGGTTTATCATGGGGGCTAGAGATGCGTTTTAACCCTGGTGGGGGGATTGGGCTACTGTAAAGTCACTTCATTTATTTATTTATTTATTTATTTATTTACTAAATCTGCCCTTTTAAAATGTGTTTGGGAGGAGGAATTATTGGGTTGTTTCTGTTTTTATTTTGATTATGTATTTTGTGGTTTTGTTTTTTTTATTATTAAATTTTATTAATTTTCCAAACAATTATACAGTTTTCCAAAATACAACCAATTACTTCTTATTATTTTTTTGAACTTCCCTCAGCGTCTCTGACAATCATCCATATTCATAACTAAAATTACACATTCCTCCTTTCGTATTGCCATTACACTTCCCTTCTCCCACTATTTACTGCTAACAATACTTCTCCATTTTTACAGTGCCTCTTGAAATCCCACTAGCGTTGTGTTTACACCACATATGTTTTTCAGATAATCTACAAACTTTCCCCAGTCTTCGATGAACTTTTGGTCTTTGGTATATCTGATTTTCCCAGTTAATTTATCCAATTCCGCATAGTCTGTCAATTTCAATCTCCATTCTTCTATCGTCGGTAATTCCTCTTGTTTCCATTTCTGGGCAATCAAGATTCTGGCTGCCGTTACCGCATATTGAAAGAGTTTACAGTCTTTCCTTCTTATATCCTTTCCTACAATCCCTAAGAGAAAAGCCTCCGGTCTTTTTACAAAAGTATATCTTAACATTTTTTCATTTCATTGTATATCATTTTCCAAAAGCTTTTCACTTTTTTACATTCCCACCACACATGAAAAAACGTCCCTTCTTTTTCTTTACATTTCCAACATTTGTTACACATCTTGTACAACTTTGCTAACTTTACTGGTGTAATGTACCATCTATAAAACATTTTCATAACATTTTCTTTCAATAACGTGCATGCAGTAAATTTTATATTCTCTTTCCACAATTTTTCCCATTCATCAAATTGAATATTATACCCAAAATCTTTTGCCCATTGTATCATTACCGTTTTAACCTCTTCATCTTTCATATGCCATTCCAACAGTACCTTATACATTTTTGACAGCATTTTATAGTCATTGTTTATTACAGTGGTGCCTCGCAAGACGAAATTAATTCGTTCCGCAAGTCTCTTCGTCTTGCGAGTTTTTCGTCTTGCGATGCACGGTTTCCCATAGGAATGCATTGAAAATCAATTAATGCGTTCCTAGGGAAACCGCCTTCAGACCAGGTCCGGGGACAGTCTGTCCCCGGACCTCTTCTGAAGGCTGGGGGGGGGACAAGGGCTTTTCTTCCCACCCCCAGCATTTTAAAAAACCCCGGGACAGCGGAGGACTTCTCCGCTGTCCGGGCGATCTTAAAATGCTGGCGGGTGGCATTTAAAAATCGCCCCGGGACAGCGGAGGACTTCTCCGCTGTCCGGGGCGATTTAAAAGCCCTCCAGGACAGGCAGGCAGGGGGGAGCAAAGACTTTCGCCCCCCGCCCGCCTTCAGAAGGTGTTCCCACCCCGCCGCCCGGCTTTGGAACGGTGCTCCGAAGCCGGGCGGCGGGGAGGGAACACCTCCCGCCGCCGCCCGGCTTCGGAGCACCGTTCCGAAGCCGGGCAGCGGTGGGAGGTGTTCCCTCCCCGCTGCCCGGCTTCGGAGCACCGTTCCAAAGCCGGGCGGCGGCGGGAGGTGTTCCCGCCCCACCGCCCGGCTTCGGAGGAGCCTTCCAAAGCCCGGCGGCGGCGGGAGGAGGTGTCCCCGCCCCGCCGCCAGGCTTCGGAGGAGGTCCGAGGACAGTGGGGAAGACACGCTGCGCTTCCCCACTGTCCCTGAGATTTCCCTATGGGCTGTCGTCTTGCGAAGCAAGCCCATAGGGAAATTCGTTTTGCGAAGCGCCTCCAAAACGGAAAACCCTTTCGTCTAGTGGGTTTTCCGTCTTGCAAGGCATTCGTCTTGCGGGGTACCACTGTATGTCCCTTTGAAAGTTAGATTCTTTTTCTACATAGCCCTTTTCCTTCAAGTATTTTGTGGTTTTGTATTGTGGTTTTGGGACGCAGGTGGCGCTGTGGGTTAAACCACAGAGCCTAGGACTTGCCGATCAGAAGGTCAGCGGTTCGAATCCCTGCGACGGGGTGAGCTCCCGTTGCTCGGTCCCTGCTCCTGCCAACCTAGCAGTTCAAAAGCACGTCAAAGTGCAAGGAAATAGGTACCGCTCCGGCGGGAAGGTAAACGGCGTTTCCGTGCGCTGCTCTGGTTCACCAGAAGCGGCTTAGTCATGCTGGCCACATGACCCAGAAGCTGTACGCCGGCTCCCTCGGCCAATAAAGTGAGATGAGCGCCGCAACCCCAGAGTCGGTCACGACTGGACCTAATGGTCAGGGGTCCCTTTACCTTTACCTTTACCTTTACCTTTATTGTGGTTTTATCTTGTGAACCGCCCTGAGACCTGTGGGTCTAGGGTGGTATATGAATTTAATAAGTAATAATAATAAATTAATTTAAACAGGATTATTAACTGCTGCCACAGCAGAAATATCCACTTGCCGAAAGTCACAGGGTTGTTGGTTTTTTCCAGCCAAAACTCGCCAGCCAGAACTCAGTTCTGACCAGGGGCGCCAGGTATATGGTGCAGAGGGAACTTCAGCTCCCCAAATATTTTTTTGGTAGGGGCAGCACACACACACCCAATATTGAGGGGGCCATCCTCCCTCTGCCACTGCCAGGTGCCCTCCAAGCACTCCAACCCCTGCCGGGCAGCCCAGAGCCAGGCGGCAGCTGGGACCAGCACAGAGGGCAATCTCTCTGCTTGCTTGTCCCGGCCGCAAGCTGGGCAGCATCATGTGACACGTCACATGACTGTGCCCCCTCAATGTGGGGGCATCAAGTCGGCGCCCCTGGTTCTGTCTCCTCTCAGGTTGGTTTCAGTCAGACACCATTGCCATTCTAAGAGAACGAGGGAGGTGTTTGTGGTGATTTCTAGAAAAATAGCAGTGCGAAGGAGCGTGCGGTTGTCGATTGCTGAGTGCGCACAGGTCAATGATTGTGTGTGTTGGCGCACAGACTGTACACTTGTTGAACATTGAATGGAATCAACATGTGAAGGCATAGCTCAACTGTTTGGGTGCTCTGGTACACAGAAAGTACTTTTTGAACGTATGAATCCAGAGGTGAGCACTCCTTCACACAAACACTTGAACATGGGAAGAGAGGCGGCTTCCACAGCTGTTCGTTTCAGCATGTGAACAAGCCTCTGAAGCACAATGTTTTGAGGGCCGTCTGGTTCAAGTCTGGTTTAAAGATTTAGAGCTAGAAGTGGAAGCCTTGATGTTCCCTCAGGAGGAGTTGTCACCCGGACGAGAAGCTGACAAGCGCACAAGTCACACTCTTCCCCCTTTCTGGCAAGTTGTCTTTCTATTTCAATCACAGCCGTTATTTCTAAATCTGTATCCGTACATATAAAAGCACTCTGTTTGTGTGGTGCATCCCAGTCTTTAGTACTACCGTCACCTGCCTTCCTGAGCCCTTGGGTTAGGGATGGCGATAAATCCCAAAGCGAAAACACTTTATTGCTATAGCTCGCTAATGCATCCTTTGAAATAAATTTACCGGGGGTTTTTTTTGGAGGGGGGAAGAGAAACGGATCACTGAGCACCCTCATTAAAGCTACACCTCTGTAGTCGTTCCTCACCAGAATACATGAAAGGCCTCCCCCCTTCCTCCGCCTTCAAACAGCAGAAGAGTCCAGACTTGCCGAGCTTTTAAAGTTAACTACTTCCAGGTGCAAAGAAAAGAGATATTTAGGGCTGCTGGGATGGCTGTGTGCATGTGGGTCTCCTTTTCCTTCCCCTCTCCTCCCCAAAGCATTAAAGCCCAGCTGCCTTTGTTCTCTGGGAAAGTGTAGCTGTTCCCCTCACTGGATGTTTTATGGCTACAGGTTGCTCTGTATTGCCCAGATCTCGGTAACAGAGCACCAAAGGTCTCTGTTTTATTGCCCCCGGCTTCGCTTTATTGACTGCCATGTTCGCCTCAGCCCACATGTGCCATGGGGGGGGGGGGCCTCTGGCAAATAACATCTCAATTACAAGCCCTGATGCTCTCAGCAAAAGCCACTGAGGGTCTGCAATTTATTAGAGCCACATGCAGATGTTAAAGGGGAGGGAAGGAGGAACTCTCGAGCCAGGGTTGGAATGGGATTTCTTTCCAAAACTGTCAAAAATTGCAGGGGGGGGGAGTTTTAATTTCAAAAGTCTTCATGACAGGAAAATCCAAGATTCAGGCTTTATTTGCATCAGTGGGGTAGTGTGAGTTGTCAGCACCCGGGGCAAGCAGTGGCGTAGCGTGGGGGGTGCCAGGGGTGCCAGCCGCACCGGGCGCAACATCTGGGGGGGCGCGCTCACTGCCTCCGGAGTCGCCGAAGAGCCTCGGGCGCAGGCTGTAGCAGAGCCGCATGTCTCGCGGCGCCCGGCTGAAGGCGCCCGGCAGGCAGCGGCTCTCAGCGCTCGCCGCGGAGGACGCGCCAGACAGCCCCTCCTCACAGCCCCGCCTCCGCCGGTGCTGCTGCAGCTGCTGGGCCGTTGCATTTTCCTCGCCTCTCTGCCCCCCTCCTCCTCTGGGCAAGCGGCGTCATTTGGGCAGCAGCGCCAGCGGCAACTCGCAGGTTAGGGGGTAGGGGGGGCGCAAATTACGTGCCTTGCCCCGGGTTAGGGGGCGCAAATTACTTGCGTTGCCCCGGGTGCTGACAACTCACGCTACGCCGCTGGGGGCAAGGCAAGTAATTTGCGCCCCCTAACCCGTGGATTTGCGCCCCCTAACCCATGGATTTGCGCCCCCTAACCCTAACCCCCAGATGTTGCACCCGGTGCGGCCGGGCCCCCCTGCACCCCCCACGCTACGCCACTGATTTGCATGCAGCCAATAACGGTCAAGTTGAAACGGAGCACAAAGTTCAGCTGTAGGCAAGAATCCACTTCAACTCTTAAAAAAAAAAAATTCTCATTTTATTTTATAGGGATTGGATCTCGATTCACTATTGTGTACCGCACAATGAGCCAAATCTGTTTTGGCAGGGAAATGGCAAAGCAGTGCAAGTGAAACTGGCAGTGTCTCTAGGACGCTGTAAGAGCCCATTCAGTCAATATTAAAAACTTATTTAACTTAGAGAAGGGATGTTGGAACTTGGACAGAAAACAGCAATCTTCCCCCCCCCTTCCCCCCTCCATTAAATTTATTGTTTATTATTTATTAAATCTGTATAACGTTCTTCATCCAAAGATCCCAAGGCGGTTCACAACAGAAAAATACAAAATGAGAATACAAAATACATAAATGAAACAAAAACAAAGCAATGACGTCTTTGAAAAACTATGGGGTGTTTGACTTCAAATCTGGATGGCAACCAGAAACAGGGGGCGGGGGAGGGAGAGGGAGAGGTTAGTTTAACATCTGAAGAGTGGCAGGTCTTATATCGCAAAACTACAGTGTCAATATTGGGTATGAGCCCAGAATCATGGTTGAAAAAGACTTGGGAGTCTTTTTTGGCCCAGCAAAGCCCACTGATATTACAAACTGTCTTACAGCATGGTGAATACTGAAAACCCCATCCATCAAGTGAGAACGTTGACAAGATGGAAAAGATTCAGAGGAGATAAATAAGATGAGATATGCGCCAACAGTGGCACTACCGTGATGCAACTGCAAAGAAGGATATATATATATATATATATAAGGCATTCTTTCTCCACTTGGAAATTTAAGCCCCCTTCCTGCCCCCTGGCAGGAGAGTTCCAAGTCATCCCTGGCTGTCTAGCAACCCTAATCTCCTCCCCAATTAATTGTGGGTGCTTAGCTAATTTGTTTAACTAATTTTAGCTGAATATAACTTATTGGTAAGGTCCGTATAGTAAAAGCCATGGTTTTCCCAGTAGTGATGTATGGAAGTGAGAGCTGGACCATAAAGAAGGCTGATCGCCAAAGAATTGATGCTTTTGAATTATGGTGCTGGAGGACACTCTTGAGAGTCCCATGGACTGCAAGAAGATCAAACCTCTCCATTCTGAAGGAAATCAGCCCTGAGCGCTCACTGGAAGGACAGATCGTGAAGCTGAGGCTCCAATACTTTGGCCACCTCATGAGAAGAGAAGACTCCCTGGAAAAGACCCTGATGTTGGGAAAGATGGAGGGCACAAGGAGAAGGGGACGACAGAGAATGAGATGGCTGGATGGTGTTCTTGAAGCTACCAGCATGCGTTTGACCAAACTGCGGGAGGCAGTGGAGGACAGAAGTGCCTGGCATGCTCTGGTCCATGGGGTCACGAGGAGTCGGACACGACTAAACGACTAAACAACAACAACATAACTTATTGGTAAAATGACTTGATTGAACACCGAAACCCTAGTAGTTTCGCAAGTCCTAAGAATCAGATTGTCTGCACTGAGATTCATAATACATAAATAAATACCCATGAACAAAATATGAAAGGCATCAAAGTTTGCTGAGCATTAAACCTCCCACTCACTTCTAATTAAAGAAAACCATTCCCCACCCCCACCTTACAAAACAAGGACACTAATTTCACACCGAAGCCAGTGTTCTCTACTTATTCAAGAAATGTTAAGTGCTAAGGAGGTAATGCAGTTTTGGTTATTAACCTCCCTATTTATTCCCCATTCCTTGTAGGCAGACAATCAGCCGTCTAAGTAAGGGCTGATGGGGGGGGGAGGTGTCTGAATAGTTGGGACTGCAATTTTCAGATCTCTCAGCACAGCTTGCAATATTATATGTGTAATTACTTATATATCTTGCATTAAATTGTCAGCTCCTTATAAATGGGGTGCCACTACATACAATTTCTCCTTCCATAGAGAGTCTATAGTTCCATCTAAGTATGGAAATAAAGACAATCTTTCTGATGCTGCCAGACCTGTTGAGATAAAAAGATATACAACTGAGATCTCCTTTCTCATGCCCCCTTGGGGTAACACACCAGGTTTGGAAAGATCTCAGGAAAAAATGTTATGTCAAAGCACACAGAGCTATGGAAGCAAGACTGCCAAGTTTGATCAAACCAATATCAGATGCGTTACAAATCCTCATAGCCAACTGTCCCTGTTTAACCAGGGATAGCACCTGTTTTCTGGCCCTGTCCTCTGTGTGGGCCTATTATTCATACTTATTTTGGGCACCTTATTAAAATGTTGGTAGTGTGACCAGGATTTGGCTCCCTCCTCTGCACACTAGGGAAGAGCTATAGCACAGAGGAAGAGCACGTGCTTTGAATGCAGAATGTTCCAGGCTCAGCGCAGGCAAATTCGCAAAGCAATAGTGGCCAATTCAGAAGTTCAGGGTTCCCTTCGTGATAATCACAGCCATGCCACTTCTGACATTATACAACCTTCTAAGATTATGCAGTAATGTTTCTCCTGTGTTTTTCCGAACCGTAAGTTAAATCTCTATTGTTATTAAATTTCCCGTTTTACAACTGAAAATACTCATTTGACATCCTTCAATCATCAGTGAGTTCCCTTCTCTTTCCATGGTTCATTTTACATATCATAAATCCTTGCATATATATTTTTTTAAAAACTATACTGTTCAGTATTCCATTATTGCATCCATCAAAACTTATTTACACTGTTTAATTTTATCTTAATGCTGCTAGCATTTTCAGCTGTATACAATTATTTCCCATATACAGTGGTACCTCTGGTTGAGAACGGGATCCGTTCCGGAGGCCCGTTCACAACATGAAAAGACCTGGATGCGCGGGTGGCAATTCGCCGCTTCTGCGCATGCGCGTTATGTCATTTTGCGTTTCTGCGCATGCGCAAGCAGCAGAACCAGGCAATAACCCTTTCGGTACTTCCAGGTTGCCGCGGGACGTAACCTGAAAGAACGTAACATGAAGCGGACGTAACATGAGGTATGACTGTATACAATAAACATATCCCAATCTTCTTTAAATGAATGTTCTTCTTGTTCTCTTATTCTTTATGTTAAGTCTGCAGGTTGTGCATATTCTTAGGCTGAATGTGGTTAGTTAGATGTCCAGCTGCTAAGATTTGATAGGCATCAGGAAGACCCCTGCTCTTTTATATTGGGCCAGTCTGTGAAGGCCATGACCCATTGCCATTTTCAGAGGTACTGTGCCTCTGAATACCAGCTGCTGGGAATTGCTGGTTGCATAGTGCTGTTGCGTTCATGTCCATCTTGCAGACTTCCCACAGGAATCTGACTAACGACTTTGAGAACAGGAGGCTGGACTAAATGGGCCATTGGCCTGATGCTCTCATGATGCAAACCGAGATATCTTAATTCAAGGCGAGATCGTTTTCTTGAAGTTTCCCCCACCCCTTAGATTATTTTATTCGAGCCTAACAGCAGTAAAGCAAACAGATGTTTCAGCTGTGCAAAAGTTCTTCTAAAAATAACCTGTGATCCCAACACATTACACCTGTTGGAAAAGTTTGTAAAAAAAAAAATGTGAACACGCACGCATTCAGACCCATTACTTCCATGCTTACACGGAATGATCTCGCACGTATAACCCTTGCATAACCAAGCAAAGACACACAGTCTTCCTCCATTTCTGTTATTTATATTTCAGCTGCTTCTCTCTCTCTCTTAGGCCAAGTGAAAAGTATAAATGCACTAATACAAAGGCCACAGCACATCACAGAATTAGGCTTATGTCAGCTCCACTGATTTCAATGTATTTGTATAGTTGTGTGTGAGATTGTGGCCATAAAGTTTGTGGATTTTCCTGCAAGCAATTTATCAAGGAACTGCTCTGCCCGAATACAAAATACAGTTTCCGATTGCAGAAACAACATCATACAAAAGCCTCTCTCCCTCCCTCTCTCTCTCTCTCCCCCCCCCCCTAAGGTGCATCAGAATGTGTGGAGATCTGGGTACACACTACTAGAAGATGACATGGAAGCCTTCTCTTCGTACAGTAGCTGTCAATCCTACCATATACCAAAACCTTCTTTCATCTTCCGGGTCCCCTGTGGAACAGATGACTGTCAGGAGTTTCCATTCCATATATCCACAGAGACAAACCAGTAACAAGCTACAAATGTGTGAATCGTTGGACTGCCATCATCCACAACATCCCTTTGGAAAAAAACTGCATAAGAACAGAGGAAGCTCCTTTAAACCAACTTAGACCATCGGTCCAAGAAGCCCAAAACTGTCTACACTGACTGGACAGGGTTTCAGACAAGGCGTCTTCCCTACCCTACCTGAAGATGCCAAGGACTGAACCTAGGTCCTTCTGTTTGGAGTGCAGATGCTCTACCACTGAGCTATAGTCCTTCCTTGTGGTTCTTTCCATCCCTTCTTCATCTTTTTGGGACAGCATTTTGCAAACTCTACTCCATTGTTCCTTGGAGGTTCATCAGTGATCTCAAACAAGTTGACTTCCACAAAGCAGTCAGAACTCACCAGATCCTATAAAGCCCTGTCACCCAAGTAAGCTCCCTGTTTGTTACTAGCCATTTGTTTCAAGGCTTCTTGTTATGATGGCTAGGTTGCCTCAAGGATCCTGCCTCTGAATGCCAGTTCCCAGAGCTCACAAGTGGGAGAGGGCTGTTCTGCTCCTGCTTGGTTTGTGGGCTTCCCATAGACATTTGATTGGCTACTATGAGAACGGTGCGATGGATTAGATTAGGCCTTTGGTCTGCTCAAGGAGGGCTCTTCTTAACCTGGTCATGTAGGTCAATCTCTTGGGTTGAAGATGTGGTTGGGATCAAAATTTTCAGCTCTCTCTAGATTACAGGCACTGGGAAGAGTTGTGGGGAAAGCTGCCCTATGAATCCATCTCTGGCTCTGTGAGGAAATTATCTTTGGAATTAATACACAGCTGGTAGCTGAGGCCCAAGCACAGTTTCTTGACCCTCATCCAGTCCACTGCTGCATTCAGACTCCAACTGAGACCTTTCACAGCTTCTCATCTCCATGTTGAAGCCATGCTGATGTGAACAGTTCGGTAAAGAGTTGTGAAATGGACCATTCTCACCTATTTGTTCTAGTCGTGCCCTCTGGAGCAAAAGAGGCCCACTCTACCTTCTGCAAGACAGCCTCTCAGCTATTTGAAGAATGCTCATGTTTCCCCTTAATCTTTTCTCCTCCGGGCTAAATAAACCCAGCTCTGTCAACGGTTCCTCATAGGACCTGCTTTCCAAAAACCCTTCACCATCCTGGTCACTGTCCTTGATGGTGTCATTGCACTACCTTATTCTGCCAGGTGAATGTACAAGAAGTCGAAGTGTGTGCCCATGAACATTACCCAGAATCCTCTGTGAGAGACCACAGTTGTCCTATGGCAGATGCGCAGGGTCAATATGGAAGGTTTCCTTGGAGTTTGGAAATGAGTGGTGATGCAGGAAATGTTACTTCTCTCCCATGTCTTCCCTTTGCTTGTGCCATTTTCCTCCTCACACAGTCTCTCAAATCTCCCCCCGCCCCCTTTCTCTCCTACCCCCTTGGTCTCCCTGCCTTCTGTTCAGTTGCTCAGATGTCAACCTGAGGCTTGGAAAGCACGTAAGAGCTTAACAAGGAAGTGAGAAAGAGTGTTGTTCCTCCAACTTCCTCCCTCAGCTCTGTGACAAAGGGAACAGTGTGCATGGGTTTGCATGTTGAATGGCTTGATGAGATGTTCTCAGTGGCATTCTGTTGGTAACCCTGAAACGAATAAACGCATGTTTCAGAAAGAGGGAGAACGTGTTAAATAGCTGCCAGAGCTATTTTGGGTAGCAAAAGAGTCCCATCTCTTTCCAGCCTAACATTGTCTAGCGCCCCCCCCCCCATTGGCTGTGGTGTAGACTACGAGAGCTGTGCTCCCACCTTGTCCTCTTTCTCCTCCCACCACAGCTATTTTGTTCAGCTTGCTCCATTTTGGCAGGTACATAATGTGACAACAAGCAGGAATACCGAACTGTACAATAGATGTGCATCTGCATTGCACTTGGCGCTGAGTGTATTGTTGACATCACATCTCCAGGCATTTGGGGAATGTGTGAGGACAAAGGCATTGTGTGGCACGTTACATTCTCATGGGAGCATCTCTCTTGAGGTCAGCATTTGTGATTTGTGCAAAGAACTAGCTCCTGTGTTTATTTTGTTTTATTTCACTCCTTTAAGCTGAAGGTGTGAAATGCCTTTGTCTCAGAACTATCTACTATCCTTAAAGAAACCCCTCAGAATTTTTGTTTCCCTAAAAACTGGCTGCCATTGACTGAGGTCCCATCTTCAACATCTGACTCCATGGCTGCTTGGGTGCAGTGCTCAGGCCACTCACAGAAGAATTGCTGTGTCTCCTCTTAAGGTCTTGCAAAATGATCCAGCAAAACTTCAGATCTCAGCTGTCTTAAAACTGCAGCCAGTCTTTCTAGTGGGCAAAGGAGTCAAGTTGTGTGGGTTTTTTTTATGTTCGGCATTTTATCTAAACTATAAGCAACACGGCTGAGGAATCTATACCAAAGGCAAAACAGAACAAAGGCAACATCTTTTTTTTTTCTTTTTTCAAGGCTGGAGAGAAAGAGAGAATGTGTTTTGCAGCATCCTTAAAATAGAAAAGTCCTGGTAAACATTCAGTTTATCACACAAAGATCAAATCTTCTCTCCTGAAAGCTTGTTTTATGCCCAGGTGTTAGTTTCTCTATATTCATCATTTAACAAAATATAACAGCTAAAGACTGTGCTGTGTTGCTTCCTTTAAAATAGGAGTAGAGAACCAATGTGACACGATGATTAGAGTATTGGATTAGCACCTGCAAGAACAGGGTTTGAATCCCCACTGGGTGACCTTGGGCCAATCACCATCTCTTAGCTTAACCTACCTCACAGTAGCAGTGTAGCATGGGTTGCCAGTGCCCGGGGCAGGGCAAGTGTGGCGGCCCCCTGTTGAACAGAGCCTGCCTTCAACAGGCTCCTTGCCTGCTGCCTCCATCCACCTGCCCACTAGAGCAACCATGGGCCCCTCTGCCTCACAGGGGTGTTGTGAGAATGAAATGGGGGGGGGGACACCTTCCACACCACCTTGAGCTCCTTAGAAGATATATATTGGAGTGGTATATATTGGTATATATTGGAGGTGGTATATATTGGAGATGTGATGAGGTTGAGGGTACGTTATTTCATATGTAGTATACCTGTAAAAGGGTAAAAGAGCATTGGGAAATAATTTATGATGAACTGGAAAAAAATGTTTAAAAGTACTTTTCAAAAAACAACAACCCCAGACTCCTTTTCGTTGGGGATAATTCAGATGGAAATTCCCAGGTGTCAAAAAAGGCTATTTATGTATACAACTACTGTGGCCCATGTTTTGTTAGCCCGAAAATGAAAACGAACAAGGTCCCAACTAAAGAAGAATGGCAGCTCAGACAAACCAGCTTTCAAACCAAGCCAATAAAAATGGCAACAGATACAGAAAATTAAGACAGGCAAAAAAGTGACACATTGACCCTTTTTAATGCAATTTTTCTTACAGGCACATCATACATTCCCTTCCAATTAATGTGGTGCTTTAATCAAGCTAATTGAGGATCACACACTTTAGTCAGTTTCTGGAAGTTCTGAGCAATAGTTCAAAACTTAAAGTTTTCTTGACCCATTAAAGTCTATGGCAGCAGCTACTGGCAAAACACGGCAGAGCACCGCCGCTGGCTCACAGTTGCGTTCAGCACATTTCAAGGCAAACATACCTAACTTGCACTCTGTGAAACAATATGTGAAGCAACCCTTTGAAATTTGCATTTCTCTGAATTTTGCAATGCAGTTCTCCAGCTGTGTAGTGTTTACATACAAATGCATATACTGGTGAAAACAACATACAGAAAAGCATTATATTAGGGGAAATGGCTTGCATAATTTGTCTATTAAAAGAAATTATCACTAAAATGGTGACAGATTTTCATGAGGATTATTATTATTATTATTATTATTATTATTATTATTATTATTATTATTATTATTATTACAAACTGATATGGAAATGTGGAGAACTGAATTTAAGACTGGAAAAACGAGAAACCAAGAGAAACGGAAACTGACGATTTCACCTTTCCCAGCTCGGTACTGGAGACAACTCCTTTTGGCTCAGTGCTAAAGACAGCAACAATTCTCTTGAGAGTTATGTAGATCAGATAGGATAAAGATTGTGGAAAGAATAAATGTCAGTGGGTGTGGGAGGCGGGTGTCAGGGACTGGGCAGAGGAGGAGTGGTGGAGACCACCTCCCCAGCCTGACCCTTCCAGAGAAGAAGGAAACAGTTCAGAATTACAACAGGGGTCTGTGGGGGGTCACAGCTCAGAGGAAGATGAGCGGGAAAGCTGGGAAATTATGGGACAGGAGGAAGAAGAAGCACCACCAGGGGAGAGACAGCTGACAGACACAGGGTCTTTAGAAAGCATTCTAGACCCCCCCAAAAAAAAAATCATGGCGGACCTTGAAAGTAGGAGAGCAAAGAGCTCAAAGGCAAAAGGCCCTTTCCAGCACCCGTAGTGCTGACTCATGAGGAAGTGGGAGAGACGGAGGGGGTGGGGTTTCACTCAGAGCAACACCATTATTCCAAGAGGCTGCCTCTCTAAGCCTCTCTCTGTGAATATTGAATAAATGCAGATGATAAGGACTTTTCCTTGTCTTGTCTGTTCCTGGCAACCTGCCGTGGGGGTTGGTTCCTCTGCCGCCCAACAGCAGGGTTATAAGCTATTGCCCTTCTTATTTTTAAAAAGCAGCTTTCCATATTGCGGAAAAATGAAATTTGCCCACTGAAACATCTTAACTGAGACTTAACTGATTCAGATAGCTGACCAGCTAAGGCTTCTTCCACTGGGGACAGAAAAGCAGAGAGAACATGCCTCAAGAATTTTCTCAAGTACATTTCATGCTGGTCACCTCTACCCATTTTACATCTAAGAGCATTTTTTCCCACATACCATTTTAAAGGTGACACTGGCTGCCCTCATCAAAGCTACCCCATCTCATTTGTATATCAAATGAGCAGATACATATTTATATCTGAATTAAACATTTAAAAAACAAATCCATTATGCTTCAAAGTGCATATTGCAGCTGTGATTATGGACAAGGAAAAACAGGTATTGGGAAGTCGCTTAAAAAGACTTACTGTACAATCCTAGCCATATCTATGCAGAAGTAAGTCCCGCTGAATTGGGGGGGGGGCTTACTCCCAAGTACATGGAGTTAGGGCTGTGCAAAGATTTGTGTGTGTGTGTGTGTGTGTGTGTGTGTGTGTATAGGGATGTGGGTGGCACTGTGGGTTAAACCACAGAGTCTAGGACTTGCCGATCAGAAGGTTGGCAATTCGAATCCCCATGACGGGGTGAGCGCCCGTTGCTCAGTCCCTGCTCCTGCCAACCTAGCAGTTTGAAAGCATGTCAAAGTGCAAGTAGATAAATAGGTACCACTCCGGCGGGAAAGTAAACGGTGTTTCCGTGCGCTGCTGTGGTTCGCCAGAAGCGGCTTAGTCATGCTGGCCACATGACCTGGAATCTGTACGCCGGCTCCCTCAGCCAATAAAGCAAGATGAGTGCCGCAACCCCAGAGTCAGCCACGACTGGACCTAATGGTCAGGAGTCCCTTTACCTTTTGTGTGTGTGTGTGTGTGTGTGTGTGTGTGTGTGTATTTCATAGTCACAAATTTTTATTTATGACTATTTTTATTTATTTATTTTTATTTTGGGATTTTTACATACATTATATTATCTCCTTCCAATTTTTAAATTTCCCATACAATTTTTCCTTCCCCTCCCTTCCCACCCCCACCCCCGTATCCATTGGAAGGGTTCAAACAATTATCCTCAGCCACAGGCACAGCATCTTTAGCTTCCACCGAATGTCTTTTGTTCCAGTAGTTTCTATCCACTTAAGATAGGAGTTCCATCTGTTCCTTATCATGGTGGACTTGATCTTCCATGTTGTTTCCTGTGACATTACTGAGACAATGTCCGACTGAATAAGTTCAAACAAATAACTATTCCATGCCTCTACTGTCCATTTTTCTCTATATTTCCAACCTAAAGCTGTTGTTGCCTTTCCTGCTAATATCATAGCTTTGAAAGTAAACTGGTCCCCTTTCTCTATAACTGGATGGTTTTAGTACAGTATATGCCCGGGCCTCTAAGCTATCTATGAGCATAGAAGTGAACAGGCGTGTGCAAGATTCTCCCAAGAGGAAATGGGGACAGGGTGGGACATGCACATGCAAAGTGAAAAGAAGGGACTCCTTGACTCACAGAGATACAAGCAAGCACCTTCTCCCCAGAGATGTGCTCCCAGCCGCACTTTACACACACATGAAGCGAAACCCAGGGTTCAAGTTCAGAGGAATGCTTGCCTTCTCTTCAAGAGCCGGCAGAATGCCAGTATTGATGGGAGCCACTCCTATTTCAGCAGAGAGGGCATTCCACAATGCTAGTGCCACCAGTGAGAAAGCACATCTCTGTGTTGCCACAAGCTGATGATCATTGTTTACATTCATTGTTCTTATGAAAGGTAAATGACACCTGGATCGTTAAGTCCAGCCAAAATCAGCTATGGGGTTGCAGCGCTCATCTCGCTTTCAGGCCAAGGGAGACGGCATTTGTCCACAGATGTGGCCAGCATGACTAAACCTCTACTGGTGCAACGGAACACCATGACGAAAACCAGAGCGCATGGAAACGCCATTTACCTTCCCGCCGCAGTGGTACCTATTTATCTACTCACGCTAGTATGTTTTCAAACTGCTAGGTTGGCAGTAGCTGGGACAGAGCAACGGGAGCTCACGCCATTGCGGGGATTCAAACCGCTGACCTTCCGACGAGACTCGGTGGTTAAGACCACAGCGTCACCTGCTCCCTGTCCTTACCCACCATTGGCATGAGGCCGCCTCTGGGAGGTTGCCCTCAGACGAGGGTTGCCACCCATCCTTAGAAAAACGCAATTGTCCCTTTATTTGAAGAAAAGTAGCCCCCTGCCCCTAGTGATGTATGGAAGTGAGAGCTGGACCATAAAGAAGGCTGATTGCCCAAGAATTGATGCTTTTGAATTATGGTGCTGGAGGAGACTCTTGAGAGTCCCATGGACTGCAAGAAGATCAAACCTCTCCATTCTTAAGGAAATCAGCCCTGAGTGCTCACTGGAAGGACAGATCCTGAAGCTGAGGCTCCACTACTTTGGCCACCTCATGAGAAGAGAAGACTCCCTGGAAAAGACCCTGATGTTGGGAAAGATGGAGGGCACAAGGAGAAGGGGACGACAGAGGACGAGATGGTTGGAGAGTGTTCTCGAAGCTACCAGCATGAGTTTGACCAAACTGTGGGAGGCAGTGGAAGACAGGAGTGCCAGGCGTGTTCTGGTCCATGGGGTCACGAAGCGTCGGACACGACTAAACGACTAAACAACAACAACACCCCCTGTCCTGTTTGGACTTCAAATGGGACACATTTTTACATACATTTCACATATTGAAGCCCATCGTCATCATCCTCAAAACTGCATGGGCAGAGGGGGGGTTGCAGAGGGGGGGTTGGCAGTGCACAGGCCTGCTATGGTGGAGTCTCAGGGTTTGCACAGGCAGGGGGGTGGCAGGGGGAGAGCTAGAGAGGGAGGTTGGAGGGGCCTGGTCCGGTTTGGGAGAAGGAGTTTTTGCGCAGGCAGAGTAAGGTAGGGTGGCTTGGACTCAGAGTGGACCCTCAAGGTCCTCTCTAAAATTCTACGGTTCTGTTATTCATGGTACATGTTTGAGGCAGTAGAAAGAGAAGAGAAATGTGAGTCAGCTGAGTGCGAATACATCAGGAGCAACATTTCCTCGATCACATCACCTTCTTCAGCTCTTGGATAGAAGCAAGCATCCATTCTCTGCTCTCAGAGAGCAGTTCAGCACCCAGATAAAGGGATAATAAAGCACTCGATATTCTGTACTGCAGACTGCACAAGATACAGATTACACACACTCTAGCCTGACCACCAGGGGCAAATGTCTGCCTTAGTTCTTCCATTCAGGATAAAGATTACACAATAAATTGGCTCCTCTGCCTGGGAAAAAAGGCGGGGACAGCATTCAGGTTGCTCCCAGGGGGCTAGTTTAAAATAGCTGCAACAAGACTCATTTTGCAATGGTATTTAGAGCGAGGAACACTAAACTTTCTGTTGCAAGGCAGGACAAATCCATCTGGATACTCCAGTTTTTTTAAAAAAATCTAATAAATTCCCGAATCGTTGCTAGCGTTGTACTTCACATAAATAAATAATCAAGGAAACCTTTTATATGCTTACTGTTTGAACATCTGTTTTTAAGGTTACTGCATTTATTTTTTGGTTCATAGTTGGCCTTTGTTATTATTCTGTTTCTTATTTTTACAGAGAGGGGGGAATTCTTTCCAGGCTGCACTCCCTCCCCAGACCACCCCCTCTCCTCACCAGCCTTGCTTCTCACCCTCTCTGAGTGTTTATGCCTGACTGGAATGTGTGATAATGTCTCTTGCTCGCTTGGATTAATGAAATCTGAGTCACTGAGTCACAGGAGTTGGAATGTATTGAATCGGCACGATTTCTACAAAGCAGAGGTAGAGAACCTCAAGTCTGGGGACCCAGTTCATCTCTCTGTGTCCCCCCTCCAACTTCACTAACTTTATTTTTTAAAACTTATTTATTGATTTTTCACACACACAAAAACTATACAGATTTTGTCATAGACCAAAAATTACTTTATCCATTGACTTCCTGTCCCCCCTTTCCATAGTTTCCATATTTACCTTTAAATGCTGCACATTCCACATGTAATATACATCCATTCTAACCTATTTATCTTAATAACTAACGCTGATGCTCATATTTCAAATCCTGCTCACGTTTTCATCTCGCTATGATAGTTATTTAAATAACTAATCTTTCGTGGTTCGGTAGGATGGAGGCAATAAAAATGAACACTCTTCCCAAGATGTTATTCCTTTTTCAGAATATTCCGGTTATTAGAGGGACCAAAATTTTCAAAGATTGGCAGAAAGTCCTCTCAAGATTTATATGGCAGGGGAAAAGGCCAAGGATCAGATACAAACTACTTACAGATCGAAAGGAGAGAGGGGGAATGGCGGTACCCAACTTAAAATTATATTACGAAGCTGCCTGCCTATGCTGGGTGAAAGAGTGGATAACTTTGGAGAACACGGATCTATTGGAACTTGAAGGTGTAGATAACAGGTGGGGCTGGCACGCCTACCTTTGGTTAAATAAAGGAAGAACACATAAGGGCTTCTTGAATCACATTATTAGAGGTCCATTATATGAAGTCTGGGAAAGAAATAAAAAACTGTTGGAACCAAGAACACCCTGGTGGCTGTCCCCAATAGACATCTTATCAATTAAAAAATCAAACTTGGAAGAGAAAAATCTAACATATGAAGACTTACTGATAAGCTACCGTGAAAACTGGAAATTAAAACCATACGAGGAACTGAAAGGAAAGTTAAAGGGCTGGTTACAGTACCATCAAATTAATGCAAGATGGACGGAAGACAAAAAAGTAGGAATGAGCGAAAAGAAATCAAAATTCCAAATTGAAATAATTGAAAGCAAATCTAAATTATTATCCAAACTGTATAATATCTTATTGGAAGAGGATACGAAAGATGTGGAAATTAAAGAGGTTATGGTAAAGTGGGCGAGAGATTTGGGGCACAATATAGAATATGAGAAATGGTCGAAATTATGGAATCAGGGAATAAAATTTACAGCAAGTGTAGCAATTAGAGAAAACCTAGAAAAGATGATATACAGATGGTACTTAACGCCAGAAAAATTAAATAGGATGTATAAGACCGGTAACAAGGCTTGCTGGAGATGTAAAACAAATGAAGGAAATTTTATACATATGTGGTGGACATGTGAGGGAATAAAAAAATTTTGGAATCAAATATATGATGAACTAAAAAAAATATTTAGACTCACATTTCCCAAAAAACCAGAGGCCTTTTTACTGGGGATGGTAGGAAAAGAAATACCGGAAAAAGACAAAACCCTGTTCCAATACGCAACAGCTGCGGCTAGAATGTTAATTGCCCAGAATTGGAAAAACCCAACTATACCAACGGTGAAAGATTGGCAACTGAAGTTATATGATTTTATAGAATTGGCAAGAATGACGCAAAGAATCAGAAATCAAAAAGGTACAAAGTTAAAAGAGGATTGGAATAAATTTATGGTATATATTGAAGGCGACTCTGGTAACCTAACAACTGCAGTAGGTCTGATTTAACTCTTCCGATGTTATAAACCATAAACTAACACCAGCTGTAAGATGAATTTATTAAAATTAGAAACCCGAAATCAGGAGGGAAGGAAGTCGATGTAAATATGTGATACATGTTTTTCTTTTTCTTTTTTCTCTTGCTTCTTTTTCTTTTTTTTTTTCTTTATTCTTTCTTTTTCTACTTAATGTCCTTTTAATGTTTAATGTCTAACTTTTAATGTCTCCTTTTGGATGTGCCTTTTTGGATGTATGTGATGAAGGAAATACAATAAAAAGCATTTATAAAAAAAAAATAAATAAATACTCAATAGAAGGTCTCCAGTCCTCAAGGAATTTTTCGTCATTTTGGTCTCTCATCTTTGCTTGAGTCAGTATTGCCAGGTCCGCATACTCCGTCATCCTCACTAAATTTCCCATGCCACCCCACTCTGCAGTCCTCACCAGCCCTCCACTGAGACATCCTCAAGTTATTTCGCCTGCCTGGGACATGACCTTGAACTATGACAACACTTCTTGCTTGCCTTGATGAAGGATGGAGATGAGTGCCTGTGTGGAAACAAATCTACTCTTTCTTTGGCGATCACTCGTAGCCAAGTAAGACTGTCTTCCATGAATATGGTCTTAACAGTGTGTCCATGGGTGACTGTGGAGGCCAATTTTGGATCTGTAACGTCCTTCCACAGTGGGGGCATAGGTTTCCAGGCAGGAGTTGATCACGGTGAGGATTTGCCAAAGTGCCTTCCTCTTATCTCGTTTCTCCCTTTCATGCTCCTTCAAAGTCCTTGATGGCTTTGGTAGAGGCCATTCTCTAATTGGTGGGATGCAGGTGGGACTGTGGGTTAAACCACTGAGCCTAGGGCTTGCCGATCAGATGGTCGGTGGTTCAAATCCCTGCGACGGGGTGAGCTCCCATTGCTCGGTCCCTGCTCCTGCCAACCTAGCAGTTCGAAAGCACGTCAAAGTGCAAGTAGATAAATAGGCACCACTCCAGTGGGAAGGTAAACGGGATTTCCGCACACTGCTCTGGCTTGACCCGGAAGCTGTCTGTGGACAAACGCCGGCTCCCTCATCCTATAGAGCTAGATGAGTGTGCAACCCCAGAGTCATCTGCAACTGGACCTATCAGTCAGGGGTACCTTTACCTTTACATATTCTCTAATTAGAGCGCTTGCAGGCTAGTGTTTCCCAGTTGTCAGTGTTTATACCACATTTTGCCTTGAGAGCATCTTTAAACCTCTTTTGTTGTTCACTTTTGGTGTCATGAGAGTGCACCTGCCCCCAATCCCCACCCAACTGTCCTTTATTTTGCCCAAGCTGTCCCATATTTTGCCCGACCAAAGGTGGCAACCCTAGCTATGAGGATCCCTCTCTACAATCAAATCTAATAATTATGTGTTGGTAACCAGCCTTTAGGGATGCGGGTGGCGCTGTGGGTTAAACCACAGAGCCTAGGGCTTGCTGATCAGAAGGTTGGCAGTTCGATTCCCCGCGACGGGGTGAGATCCCATTGCTTGGTCCCTGCTGCTGTCAACCTAGCAGTTCGAAAGCACATCAAAGTGCAAGTAGATAAATAGGTACCACTCCAGCGGGAAGGTAAACGGTGTTTCCGTGCGCTGCTCTGGTTTGCCAGAAGTGGCTTAGTCATGCTGGCCAAATGACCCGGAAGCTGTACGCCGGCTCCCTCGGCCAATAAAGCGAGATGAGCACCGCAACCCCAGAGTCAGCCACGACTGGACCTAATGGTCAGAGGTCTCTTTACCTTTACCTTTAACCAGCCTTTATGACAGCTAAATATGACTTATAGATGATCTCTTTCTCTCTCTCGATCTCTCGCTCCATTTTTTTTTTTTTAATTGAGCTGGGCAATTACTTTTAAACTGTGCTCGGAGGAATTATAGCTCACTTTACAAAACCAGCTGTAAATTTCCTATTATGTCTTAGGGGGAAAAACCTGCCTTGGAGCGTTCTTTAGATTAATGATACGTTGCACTGAAAAAGATTATTTTATTTGAAGTAAAGGATTTAAAGGGGGGAAATCAGGACTTGCAAACGAAGGACTGCATAGCTGAACATAAGAATGGAAAAATCTCTAGGTGCCCAATTTTCAAGGGTTGGAGAATTTATGGGCCCTTTTCAGCCACGAGGAAACAAAGCCAAAAAAAATAACACGAGTCTGGAAAGAAATATCCGTGACCTTAAAGAGATCACTTGGTTTTGAGAGACAAACTGAGAAACGACTAACAGGTGCAATTGTCAAAAGATAATGCCCAGATGTAGAATGATTATAATGAATATGAAATAGAGAGAGAAACTGAAGTGAAGGAAGTCTTTTCATTTTCAAAGAATCTCCACGTGGTCTTTTCTATTTATAAAACAGAATGTATTACAGGAAGGCTAACCCATGGCCCATTTTTACTGCTAAAAATCGAAGTTTTAAAAACCTATTTTGTATGGCAAATAAATGCTATGGGGGGGGGACGCGTTCTGGGCTATATTGTTGATTTAGGATTTTTGCATGCATACATGCACTCACCAGACAGGATCATTCCTTGTATAGGTACAGCACCTGTGGAGCCAGGAACATTCCCAGGGAGGTGCAGGGAACATGACAAATCACACTGTGTGCCCCCCCTTCCAATAATCTCCTCGCCCCAGTCTCTGCTACTGCTGTTCCTGCCCTTCACTGGTGATGGTGGTGACTCCAATAGAAGGCTGTTTTCAAGCCTAATTGGTGTGTTTTTGGGGGGGGTGTCTTCCTGGAGACTGCAGCTGTGGAGGGACAGTTAACTCTTGCCTCCCCAACTGCACTCTCCAGGGGTCCCACCCACCCCCGTACCCACTTAGACTTGATAAAAAGCAAGCACAGTGAAACAATTAAGTTCTACTTAGAGTAGGCCCATTTAAATTACATGGGTCTAAGTTACAAGTATTCATTTCAAATGGGTCTGGTTTTTTGATGATCAAGGGTCTGGAAATCATGCCTTATGAGGAACAGTTGAGGGAGCTGGGTATGTTTAGCCTGGAAAAGAGGAGACTGAGAGGAATCATAGAATCATAGAGTTGGAAGAGACCACAAGGGCCATCGAGTCCAACCCCCTGCCAAGCAGGAAACACCATCAGAGCACTCCTGACATATGGTTGTCAAGCTTCTGCTTAAAGACCTCCAAAAAAGGAGACTCCACCACACTCCTTGGCAGCAAATTCCACTGTCGAACAGCTCTTACTGTCAGGAAGTTCTTCCTAATGTTTAGGTGGAATCTTCTTTCTTGTAGTTTGGATCCATTGCTCCGTGTCCGCTTCTCTGGAGCAGCAGAAAACAACCTTTCTCCCTCCTCTATATGACATCCTTTTATATATTTGAACATGGCTATCATATCACCCCTTAACCTCCTATTCTCTAGATAGGATTGCCATCTTCAAATATCACAAGGTCACTTGGAAGAGGCAACAAGCTTGTTTTCTCCTGCTCTGGAGGGTAGGATTCGAACCAATGGCTTCAGGTGACAAGAAAGGAGATTCCCACTAAAGATCAAAAGAAACCTTCGGACATTAAGAACTGTTTGACAGTGGAATGGTCTCCTTCAGGAGGTTGTGGACTCTCCTTCCTTGGAGGTTTCTATGTGGACGTTGGGTGGCCATGTGTCATGGATTCCTTAGCTGAGATTTCTGCATTGCAGGGGGCTGGACTAGATAATCCTTGGAGTCCCTTCCAACCTTATAATTCTACGATTCCAGGACTTCTTTTTATTTTTATGGTATAATGTACACTTTTAGCTGTACGTTGCTTGGAGACCTTCTTCGATAACAAGCAAACAATAAATCCAGCAGATAAATCAGAGGCAGAGAAAGGGTATTCCACAGAACTGGGAAGGATACTGAAGCTCAGTGCACAATCCACACAGATTGACATTTGGCCCTCCAGATGTTGTTGGACTACAAGTCCCATCAGCCCCAGCATGCATGGCCTATGGCCTGAGTTGATGGAAGTTGTAGTTCAGAAGCATCTGGAGGGCAAGAGGTGCCCTACACCTGCCTTACAGTCACCCTATAGCTTCCCTATTCCACAGCAAAAAAAAAAGAAGGTAGCTTATACATCACCCCGACCACATGAAATCTGCTGTAAGTGGATCATCATGGGGACTGTTTTTCACACGGTGAGCCATTTGCACATAGCGAATGTTTAAATTGATTGCTGCAGGCAGCGCAAATTGCACCGCGCCACAAGCTGCCACAAAATAGCCGCTTGCGGTGGCGCCGTGCAATTTGTGGCAAGCGCAGAGCACCCACCCCCGAAACACAAATGTGCCCAGCAAACTAAAGAAGCAAACTTAAAGGTACTACCGCTCCAGAAATACTCTCTTGCGAGCCAAAATTCTGACAGGTCTGCAATTATCCCCATCAAGCCTTATGAATGATAATGTCTCCTTGTTCCTGTTTCCTGTCATTTCGTGTGTTTTGTCTATTCTTCATTCATCCTGGAATTTGAACAGATCAGTTCACTGACTGCATATGGACCTCCAAGTTAAAGGAAAATAATAATGATAATGCGTACATTACAGGCAGCCACAGCTGGGAAAGGCTGTCTTGTAGGAGGCACACTTCTTGCTAATATGGACAACAATCCCATAGACCAGGGGTTTTCAAGCAGGGTACCATGAATCATGAAGGGATGTGGGTGGCACTGTGGGTTAAACCACAGAGCCTAGGACTTGCCGATCAGAAGGTCGGTGGTTTGAATCCCCGCGACGGGGTGAGCTTCCGTTGTTCAGTCCCTGTTCCTGCCAACCTAGCAGTTCAAAACCACGTCAAAGTACAAGTAGATAAATAGGTACCGCTCCGGTGGGAAGGTAAACGGTGTTTCCGTGCGCTGCTCTGGTTCGCCAGAAGCGGCTTAGTCATGCTGGCCACATGACCCGGAAGCTGTACGCCGGCTCCCTTGGCCAATAAAGCGAGATGAGCGCCACAACCCCAGAGTCGGCCATGACTGGACCTAATGGTCAGGGGTCCCTTTACCTTTACCTTTACCATGAATCATGGTCAGGAGTGCCACAGGCAACACTGGCCTCTGTCCCTCTTTTTTCCCTTCTCTCCTCTGATAGTCTCTCAGATCTCTGTCTCCGTTGGGCCACTAAGGCTGGGAGCATCTTCTTCCCAGGCCCTGGGGAGGCAGCATAAGGAGGCACCTCTATTTGGGGTGGGGTGGGCAGCTCAGAGACTGAAGAGGGGAGAGGAGCCTGAGGGAACACTCCACAAGGGAGGGTGTTGGGGTGAGGGGCTGCTGGCTCTGCAGGCAAGGGGTGACATAATTGGGCTTCTGGGTTTGAAGCCAATGTAGTTGGTCAAGGGAGATGTAGACTGAAACAGGTTGAAAACCTCTGCCATAGACCTTTCATATTTCCTTCAATATATTGACATAGGCTATGAGATCAACCCAGGGGTAGGCAAACTAAGGCCCGGGGGCCGGATCCAGCCCAATCGCCTTCTAGATCTGGCCTGCTGACAGTCCAGGAATCAGCGTGTTTTTACATGAGTAGAATGTGTCCTTTTATTTAAAAGGCATCTCTGGGTTATTTGTGGGATCTGCCTGGTGTTTTTACATGAGTAGAATGTGTCCTTTTATTTAAAATGCATCTCTGGGTTATTTGTGGGGCATAGGAATTTATTCACTTTTTTTCCAAAATATAGTCCGGCTCCCCACAAGGCCTGAGGGACAGTAGACCGGCCCACAGCTGAAAAAGGTTGCTGACCACTGGATTACCCCCACCCAATGGACCAGTATGTGGTCTAAACCTCCCTTTAAATCCATATCAGCGAAAAGAAAATCACTCACTCTGAAACTTACTTACAGATGGTACCTAACACCTTGGAAACTAGCACTAATACGCCCAGAACCTCACCAAAATGCTGGAGAGGTTGCACCTCCATAGGCACATACTTCCACGTGTGGTGGAAATGCCCCAAAATCCAACTTTTCTGGACATCAATCATACAATAAATATGCAAGATAATTAAGCAAGTATTAGAAGTCACGCCAGAACTGTCCCTACTAAACATCTTCCAAGATAATAATGCCCACTCACATCATAAAGAGCTCATAACCCACCTTCTCTCAGCAGCCAGAAGCATCATAGCCAGACACTGGAAAGACTTGTCAGGAGTAAGCATGGACCAATAGTATGGGAAACGGCCTTATTAGAAATACTAACCAATAAACTGAAACTGACACAGAGACAAATAGAAGACGTTTTCACCCCAGTGTGGTTCCCCTTTATCACATAGCCCAACAAGACAACAAGAAGAATCTGCTGACAGCATAAGAATCAATCTGGGTAACATGATCCAAAAGCACACACACACACAAACACATACCCCCCTACACACAAAAACAAATCTCACTACAGCCAACCAAAGACAACCAATCATACCCTAGGCCACCCCCAACCTCTCTCACCACCAAGGAAATACAACGAGCGACTAGTAAGAGAACCCACACAAGTGATGCTGGCACAAAACCCCACACATACACTAAGTAGAAGAATAGAGGCATTGCTACCCGACCCCACCCCACTCACCATTCCCCCTTCCCCTCTGCCCCCCTCTTTTCTTCCTAACCTAACACTGTATGCAACACTAATGTCTCACAACAAATGAAACTGATATGTAGAAAACACAACTTGAAAAAAGAGATAATGCACGTATCTTTGTAAATTAAGAAATCTTCAATAATAATAATAATAATAATAATAATAATAATAATAATAATAATAATAATAATAATATTGCACAGTCAAAAGTTGCCCACATGGAGCTTCCAGCTGCCTAACTACTTACTAGAACTTGGGTTTGGCAGATTCCAAGGGAGTCAAAGGCTTTGCTTCTGCTACATATGATTTCATACCTATCCTAGATGATCTCCCCCCCCCTTTATATACAGGGGTGGGGTGGAGGGTTACTTTGGGGTCAGCCCATTTTATTGCACTGCTGAGATGTGCACGAAGCGGAAGAGCTATACTGAAGGGAGAGAAAATGCAGGAATGAGAGAACCAGGAGTGCAGCAGAGGGAGTTCAAGGGGAAACTGAAAAATTGTCCTTTAGCTACAGCTGCAGAGAGAAGGGGCAGGTGTGGAAGCAGACCGCCCACAGAATACACCTCCCAGGAAAGCACGCATGGTTGCATTCAGAAGCCAAATTGGAAGGGAGAAAAAATATCTTCAGATTTCCAAAGTACTAACATTTTTTCCAATACAGCGATAAAGTCCAGTTTTTTTGTATTGCAGTGTCAGTATACATCAAAGTACAGGACACGGGTGGCGCTGTGGGTTAAACCACAGAGCCTAGGACTTGCCGATCAGAAGGTCAGTGGTTCGAATCCCTGTGACGGGGTGAGCTCCCGTTGCTCGGTCCCTGCTCCTGCCAACCTAGCAGTTTGAAAGCACGTCAAAGTGCAAGTAGATAAATAGGTACCGCTCCGGCAAGGAAGGTAAACGGCGTTTCCACATGCTGGCTCCCTCGGCCAGTTAAGCGAGATGAGCGCCACAACCCCAGAGTCGGCCATGACTGGACCTAATGGACAGGGGTCCCTTTACCTTTATACATCAAAGTATACATCAAAGTGCAAGTGGATAAATAGGTGCCGCTCTGGCAGGAAGGTAAAAGACGTTTCCGTATGCTGCTCTGGTTTGCCAGAAGCGGCTTAGTCATGCTGGCCACATGACCTGGAAGCTGTACGACAGCTCCCTCAGCCAGTTAAGCGAGATGAGCGTCGCAACCCCAGAGTCGTCCACGACTGGACCTAACAGTCAGGGGTCCCTTTACCTTTACCTATACATGAAAAAGCCCTCAGACCAGTGGTAATTGTCCGGCACAAATTGTTCAAAAGCATAGCATGAATGGAAGTGTAGACAGGGCCCTAGTCTAACCACTGCACAACACTGCCTGCTCAAGGTTAATAATAATAATAATAATAATAATAATAATAATAATAATAATAATAATAATTTATACCCCGCCCATCTGGTTGGGTTTATCAACAACTCTGGGCGGCTCACAACAGAATTAAAAGCACAATAAACCATCAAACATTAACAATTTCCCTTCAGATGTCTTCTAAAAGTCAGTTGGTTGTTTATTTCCTTGACATCTGGTGGGAGGGTGTTCCACAGGTTGGGTGCCACTACCAAAAAGGCCCTCTGCCTGGTTCCCTGTAACCTCACTTCTCTCAGTGAGGGAACTGCCAGAAGGCCCTCCGTGCTGGACCTCAGTGTCCGGGTAGAACGATGGGGGTGGAGACGCTCCTTCAGGTATACTGGACCGAGGCCGTTTAGGGCTTTAAAGGTCAGAACCACCACTTTGAATTGTGCTTGGAAACGTACTGGGAGCCAATGTAGGTCTTTCAGGACTGGTGTTATATGGTCTTGGCAGCCACTCCCAGTCAAACTGGAAAGCCCGGGTTTCCCCATCGAAGCTCCCTGCTGGCAGACCCCACCAAGTTTGGTTATATAGCTTCTTTTTCACCCTTGAGTGAAAATATTATATAAAATTAAAATCCATTCAAAACGAGATTTGCTGAGGATTTGCCCTAATGAACAGTGCACTGTAAATTTAGCTTGCCCTGTGAAAAGACACTTATTGTCATGGGCTAAGGCTTCCTAAACTGACTTTCTGATTAGGAGAATAAAAGGCGGCCTGCTTTTAGATGCTTTGTACCCTCTTTCCCCGCTGACAGCTTCCAAGTGGCAGCATATTATTTGGGCCTGCACACCATACAAAGCGTCTTAATTAAAGGTTGTCTAAAAATACAGAGTGCTTTTTCGCAGCCACATCTGCCATTAACTCCTCTGACATCGTGGGGAAGCATTAAACACCAGGAAAAAAAGGGGGGGATATTCTTCACAATGCCACAAAATGCCTGGGGTTGTTGGGTTTTGTTAGTTGGACACAAAATGTGCAGTTTGGTGGCGGCGGAAAGGGGGGGGATTGCGCAATTGGAAAGCTGATAATGTGCACTTGCAAAAATGGGTGTGGGGGACTAGACACATGAGGTGTAGATGTCTATTAAGCACTTAAATGGCCAACCCATTATAAAAATGCCTTGCTTCTTTTTGGCCTCTGATTCACCTTCAGCTACAGGCAGATAACACTTCCTCGCTTCTTTGTGAATGCTCTTGAAGTACACCTGCTTTTGGGTCTTAGGACTAGCTCACAACCTGTGATCCTTCTTCTGTAGCCGATGCAAAACAGCTAGTCTGGGATATGACAATATGGTTGCATATTATAACGGATGCCAAGATAATAAAAAAAAAAAATCTGTTTCCACAGATAGACAGGCTGTGCATTTACTTTTGAGGAAAACGCTTGCCTTACGAACTTCTCAAAGTCAGCAGTAACATACAGAGTTTTGAGAAGTTGAAGGTTAAAGTGCAAGATTGGCTCCATTATTATCAAATAGTGGAGGTTTACAAACAGGACAGGAAAATTGGCTTCCAGGTGGAAAAATCCAAATTAGAGACAGAACTGTTAGAGCCCAATACTAAGAACTTGTCAAGAATGTACAACTTGCTGTTGAAATGGAATACACAAGATGAAACAGTGAAATCAGCCATGATAAAGTGGGCACAAGATATTGGTCATAACATTATGTTTGCTGACTGGGAGCAGTTGTGGACCACCGGTATGAAATTCACGGCATGTAATGCCTTAAAGGAAAATATTATGAAAATGATTTATAGGTGGTACATGACCCCAGTCAAGCTTGCAAAAATATACCACTTGTCTGATAATAAATGTTGGAAATGTAAAGAAACTGAAGGTACCTTCTTTCACCTTTGGTGGACGTGCCCAAAGATTAAGGACTTCTGGGAAATGATATATAATGAAATGAAAAAGGTACTTAAATGTACCTTCCCTAAGAAACCAGAGGCCTTTCTCTTGGGCATTGTCGGCCAATTGGTGTCAAAGAAAGATAGAACATTTTTTATGTATGCTACAACAGCAGCAAGAATACTCATAGCAAAGTATTGGAAGACACAAGATCTACCCACTCTGGAAGAATGGCAGATGAAGGTGATAGACTACATGGGACTGGCTGAAATGACTGGCAGAATCCAAGACCAGGGAAAAGAGACAGCGGAAGAAGATTGGAAGAAATTTAAAATCTTTCTTATGAGATATTGTAAAATTAATGAGTGTTAAAATGTTATGATTATAGAAAGTATGTGGACTACAGCTGTAAAGATTAAGTTAAAAGAAAAGAAAAGACTACAACTAGATAAAATTAAGGGTGAGAATTTGCTGAATTAAATTCGAAATTGGAATGCAGAAAGGGGAGGTATGAGGAGGTCGGTGAAGTAAGTTTTAAGAAAATAAGGTTTTGAAAATATACTTGTTTGTTTTTGTGTTTGTTTGTAGTGAGTATGTTTATACAATTTGTGAAAATTCAATAAATATTATTATTAAAAAAAACCCAAAGTCAGCAGTAACAGGGTTTGGCAGCAAGCATACAGCCAAGGATCCGAGCAGTGTTTAGGTAATTTGGTGACCCTGTAAAGAACTTGACCTTCTCCCTCAAAGTCTAGGCAAACACGCTCTCAACACCCTCAGTGTCCAATATTTCATCAGTGAAAATGATATATATATCATTATATATACACATATATATTATATACACATATATAATATACACATTATATATACACAGTGGTACCTCTGGATACGAACGGGATCCATTCCGGAGCCCCGTTCACATCCAGAAGCAAACGTAACTAGCGAAGGCACGTCTGCGCAGACGCACGTCGCTTTTCGCCGCTTCTGCACATGCACATGACGTCATTTTGAGCGTCTGCGCATACGCGAGTGGCGAAATCTGGAAGTAATGCGCTCCGTTACTTTCAGGTTGCTGCGGAGCACAACTCGAACACGCTCAACATGAAGCATATTCAACCCGATGTATGACTGTGTGTGTGTGTGTGTGTGTATATATATATATATATATATATATATATATATATATATATATATATATATGCAGGTTTTGGTGTCTTCAGGTGTCTTCCCGTGTAAGAGTTGGGGTGTCTAGGCGACGTTTCGACGAGGTCTCACTCGTCATCTTCAGGCTGGTGCTTTCGGCTTCTTGTTACTGGAACAGAGCAGGATCTCAGTGTTTGAGTTCCTATAAATACTGTTGAGGGGGTGTGGTGTATAGCCTCCGACGTTCTGGGCAGAGAGGAAGTTCCCAGGTTAGTGTGCCTTTTCTTCTTTTGTTCCTTAATTACTTGAGGGATATCTTGAGTGATTTCTTGAGTGATATTCTGAGTACCACTTAGGTGGGTCATTAAGTGTGGATTAGTTGCTAAAGCTTTCGTGTCTTGACCTCTTGAGCATATATATATATATATATATATTCTTGGAGGAGAGCTACACTCATCATTTTCCTTTGCAGAAATGTGTGTGCTAGTCAAAGCTGTGTACAAAAATGTGTATATTATGAGAAATTTGCACTAAGATGCTGATTTAATTTCATGAGGACCAGGGGTGCCAACCTGAACAAAATATTAGGGCGGCAGGTAAGCCCCGCCTCACGTAACCGATCACATGACCTGACACAGGCACACCGTTTAAATGGCAGGGCCCAGGGCCCTTTTTCAGCTGGAACTGGCTGCAACTCCGTTCTGGCACCTTCAGGTGGGCACCATTGCATAGCTGTTAACGTTTCCCCTTTTTTTAAGGGAAATTCCCTTATTCCGACTAGGATTCCTCGCAAGAAAAGGGAAAAGTTGGCAGCTATGCATCGTTGCCATTATAAGAGAAAAAGGGAGGTGCTCAGGTGAGTTCTGGCACCTCTTTTTCTAGAAAATAGCATTGGCAATGCCCATCGACTTTGGAGGGGGTCTGGCTCCCTCAAACATTTTATTGGGGTGGTGGTGAAGGGACTTCAGCCCTTAGGAGTTGGCTCCTATGATGAGGACTATTTAAAAAAAAAAAATCACACACTGAGAGACCACCTTTATCCCCAGTATGCCCTGTAGGCCACTGCCATCTCCTACAAGCGCCAAAGATCTTAGAAGCCTGCTCTTCAGTAAGTCAGCGCAGGGCTTTCCATGTGTCAGCCCCTCTTCTGTGGAACAGCATTCCTGTAGAGATGTGGCAGGTGTCTGCTATCCATGCTTTCTGGAAACAGCTGAAGACATTTTTGTTTCAACAGGCTTTTCCAGCTGCCTAAAAGGGTCTTTACCACAAATGTCCATTTGTTAGGGATTTGCTCTTGTTTAAAATGCATTTGATGTGTTTGCGTTTTAAAATCAGCACGAGACAGTGGCTTACAAGGCAATCAATAAATCAATGGTAATAATAACAACAATAATCATCAAATCATCAAATGTGGAGAACAGGACTTAATACTGGGGAAATTGGGGGGGGGGAGAGACTGAGAGAAGCCAAAATGGATAGATTTACCCATTGTAACATGAATCAAGTCCCAGGTGGTGAGGACTGACTCACAATAGCTGTCGTGCAAGTTTATGCCTTACGGTGTGGCTTTATCTCTTGTTTAGAAGTAAGAAACAGAGCACTTCATCTTGCAGAATACTCAGGAGTGACAACCTTCCTCTTATCCAGCACTTTGGAGAAGGCAGAGTTGTTTATTTTTTATTATTATTTTTTTAAAATGTACCGATGCCTCAAAGTTTGCACATCGCTAATAATGCTTCTCAGTTGTTTCCAATTAAGATAAATGTCAACTATACCGTGGCATTGCGTTTGAACTCCATTTAGTTCGAAATAAGTGGATTGAAACAGGAAGCGGGCGGCCCTTTTGATTCTATATTAGAACCAAATGTAGCTCTTAAATCTAATTTGATATGAATGCTAAAGTCACTATTACTTCGTGGAGCCCTTTCTGAGAATTATATATGCCATTAAGTTGTATTTGTGACTCCTGCCTTTTCTCTCAGTGAACGCCTCCAGTCCCCAGAAAACCTGCTCCTTCCCCACCCTGTCCCTCCTTTTATTCTAAAAAGCTATTAAGCCAAATTGTTTTCACCACTTTCATGTCAGGCTGCTGCTATAGTTTCCAGGCACACCTTTATAGTTTCAAAGCACACCTTTAAAAAAAGAGGGGGGGGAATATACAATATCTTGCTTGCGGAATTTCAAATCAAAAATGCAACATCATTATTATTATTATTATTATTATTATTATTATTAATATTATTATTATTATTATTTTACTATGAAATATATGTGTATCTCAGGTATCAATCCCTAACTGCACTCGTCGTCTTCTTCTTCTTCTTCTTCTTCTTCTTCTTCTTCTTCTTCTTCTTCTTCCATTTCCAGGGCAATGCTATATATGGATGAATCCATCAGTGGCTAGTAGCCACAATATAGTAGTACCTCGGGTTAAGTACTTAATTCGTTCCGGAGGTCCGTACTTAACCTGAAACTGTTCTTAACCTGATGCACCACTTTAGCTAATGGGGCCTCCTGCTGCCGCTGTGCCGCCAGAGCACAATTTCTGTTTTCATCCTGAAGCAAAATTCTTAACCTGACGCACTATATCTGGGTTAGCGGAGTCTGTAACCTGAAGCGTATGTAACCCGAGGTACCACTGTACTGAAGATGTCGTGGAAAGCTAGGGCTGAGCAATTGGGGTTGGGGCTAAAGGCCATCTGGAGAGAACATGGCAAAAGCAAGTTTCAAATTGGTACCGAGGTACCACTGTAGCTATGTTCTACCTTTACTGTTGAAGGCAACATGCCTCTGAATGTCAGCTACTGGAAACAACAAGTAGGGAGGTTGCGGCTGCACTCATGCCTTGCACATGGGCTTCCCATGAGCATCTAACTGGCTATTGCGAGCCCACATGCTAAACCCTGTCCCCGGAGCCTACCCCCCCCCCCAGAAATGAGACATGACTGCAATGTATGGGTTTAAATTAGGCCAAAACTTTATTGAATTTCAGGTGTAGGAACCTTGGCTTAGGCCTTGGAAAGTATCCCTCTCAACCCAACAGGGGCTGAGGATGCACAGGGCAGTCAGGTATAGTGGGAGGGGACTGTAAAGCGGTGGTACCTCAGGTTACAGATGCTTCAGGTTACAGATGCTTCAGGTTACAGACTCCGCTAACCCAGAAATAGTACCTCGGGTTAAGAACTTTGCTTCAGGATAAGAACAGAAATCGTGTGGCGGCGGCGCAGCGGCAGCGGGAGGCCCCATTAGCTAAAGTGGTACCTCAGATTAAGAACAGTTTCAGGTTAAGAATGGACCTCCAGAATGAATTAAGTTCTTAACCCAAGGTACCACTGTAGAGCAGCCATTTTACGACCCTAGGAGAGCCTGCTGACCTAGAAAGCAAGAGGTTAGGCAGCAAAAGAAGACCATGTTATATTTTAGGGAGGGTTGGATGGGTGAATCTGGAAGGAAACCAAGTGGGTTGGGTGGGTGAATCTGAAACAGGGCTCAGCAACCTTTTTCAGCCGTGGGCCGGTCCACTGTCCTTCAGACCATGTGGTGGACCGGACTATATTTTGGAAAAAAATATATGAATGAATTCCTATGGCCCACAAATAACCCAGAGATGCACTTTAAATAAAAGGACACATTCTACTCATGTAAAAACACGCTGATTCCTGGACCATCCGAGGGCTGGATTGAGAAGGCAATTGGGCCACATCTGGCCCACGGGCCTTAGGTTGCCTACCTCTGGTCTAGAAGGAAACCAAGCCTTTTTCCTGGCCCCTGCCCCACCCCCAGCTGGCAGCCCATTGTCCTGCCGAGAAGGAGGCAGGGCGACGGCAACCCTGTTGTAAGGTGGGTGGCACCTGGCCAGCTAAGCCGGCACGGTGTCGCAAACCCCGTCCACCTCTTGGCAGGGGGTAAGCAGCAATTGTGAGAACAGGATGCTGTTCTTGATGGGCCTTGAGGCTGATCCAGCAGGGCTCTTTGTATGTTCTTATGTCTAGGGGAATAGCAGGGTGTATGTGCCAGGGGGGCTGTGGCCCTTGGCACACACTTTTTGAAGGCATCCCAGCGCACCGCAGCCTGGTACTCCCCTCTGCCCGCCAAGGACCACATCAGCCAGCTGGGCTCCCCCTTGTGCAGGCTGCTCAGCGCATCCCACCTTTGCTCCAATGGGGGTGGGGTGCCTCTGGCGGCGTCAATGGTGAGGGCTGGGTTGGTGTGTCCCCCCCCATCCAGCACACACATGCTCCCCCTCTGCCTGGCATGCACACACATGCACGTCCCAGACACTGGCAACCAGTACTATTCCACTGCTTATGTCTACTCCCTCATGGGTTCAGTGAGACTTATGAGCATAGGGGAACCTCAGCCCTGGGTGTCAAATGCGGCCCTCCAATCCTCTTCCTTTGGTCCTCAGAATTCTCCACAGGCCACAAACTTTCCCACAGGCCAGGGCTTTTGCCTGGCTGTAAGGTTTCCTTTTCCCTGCCCGGCAGGAAGACGGAGACTTGCAGTGTGGTGTAGTGGTTAAGAGCGGTAGTCTCGTAATCTGGGGAACCGGGTTCGCGTCTCCGCTCCTCCACATGCAGCTGCTGGGTGACCTTGGGCTAGTCACACTTCTTTGAAGTCTCTCAGCCCCACTCACCTCACAGAGTGTTTGTTGTGGGGGAGGAAGGGAAAGGAGAATGTTAGCCGCTTTGAGACTCCTTCGTGTAGTGATAAAGCGGGATATCAAATCCAAGTGTGTGTTGAGGAAACACCTGACATTTGCATGGCTGGAACATAACCTGCTGTTCCAAGGTAAGAATCATATCCTTTCCTCACCCCTGGAAAATGAGCAAAGATCTATCATACGAGTGACAATCTATGTTGGAAGTGTAAAGAAAAGGAAGGTACCTTTTTTCATGTGTGGTGGATGTGTCCCAAGGTGAAAGACTGCTGGGAAAAGATTTATAATGAGTTAAAAAAGATGTTGAAATATACTTTTATTAAAAAAAACCAGAAGCCTTTCTGCTTGGAATAACAGGTTTGGAATTGCCTGAGAAAGACGTTAGATTGTTTGTGTATGCCACGACTGCAGCTAGAATTCTGTTAGCCAAAAATTGGAAAGTACAAGAAATACCAACAGTGGAGGAATGGCAGATGAAGATGATGGACTTTTTGGAGCTGGCCGACCTGACCGGAAGATTCCGCGACCAGAAAGAGGAGGAGTACCAAGATGAATGGAAGAAATTTAATGATTATTTAGTTAAATATGCTAAGATAATATAAGTAGAATTACTTGTAAGTACCAGATTGGCCTAGGAGTTCAATATGTTAAATTGCATAATACTATGGACAGAAGTTAATATGAAAAGAAAGAAAGATGTTAATTGACCAAGTTAAGTTTATTTGATAATAGTACTGGAAAACTGCTACAATGAGTCTTATAGAAACTCAGCTTGTTACCATCCAACAATGGTAACAAAAATGGGATTATAACAGTTAGGATAAATGTTTGGGGGTTTTTTTTGTTCTTTAATATTGTAATGTTTTTCTTTTTTGTTGTTTATGTCTGTTATAAATTTGGAAAAACCCCCCCCAAAAAAATTGAAGGAAAAAAGAGAATCATATCCTTTCCTCTCCCTGCTTTTACATCTGGCGCCGCCACCACTGATGTGTGGCCCTCAGAAGCGTGCACATGAGGGAAGGTGGCCCTCAGGCAGAAAAACAGATTTCTCACCCCTGAAAAATTGCAGGCTAATATCCTTTCTTTCCCATCCCTAGTCAGCACACTCCTTCCAACACCTTGCATTTGCCAGCAGTTAAAGAGGCAATCTTCCTGTTCCCCTTTAGCTTTTGGTCTCCTACCCAGGGTTCCTGCAAATACAGAAAGGAGGAGACGGGGAGAAATGTTTTCTTTCAAATCAGCCGGTGTGATTTGGACCTCTGTAGAAAGTTGAGTAGTTCCCATGCATGTCAGGTGCTGGTATACGGCCTGCATTATTGACATCTGTAAAACAATCCCGCAGCGATTAGTATTTCTCCTAATACAATCCTTGCTCAGCTCCTGGAATTCAGCTTGATGCAATTCAATCAGCTGCTCCAGAGAAGAAATAGCGACCTATTACGCATGCCTCCAAGAGCCTCGCAAATCAATGGGCTGCATGCTGTTTCAATCATCGCCCATCTCGCTGTGGCATGTTTATTGATGGGCCCTGCTCCTCTGTCCCTGTAGCAGCCGAGAGAGGTTGTTGCTGGGCTAAAAATGACAGCCCGCTCTGCTGTGTCTCATAACACGCCACCTTCCATCCGGTCCAGCTTTCATTCTTTTCTTTTTTTAAAAAAAGGAGAGAACAACAATCAGATGGACAAAAAGGCTGACTGGTTGCAAAGGAGGATAGGGCCCCACCTGGGACTCTAAGTAAGACACAGAGTGGGGAATTTCTGCAGACACAGCTTTTCTCAAAAGATCGTAAGGTTTCTTAGTTTACAAAAATATGTGCATTGTATCTTTTTTCAAGCTGCATTTTCTACAGATCAATTTCATTTGTTGTGAGACATTAGGGTTACATGCAGTGTTAGGTTAGGAAGAAAAGAGGGGTAAAGAGGGGAGGGGGAATGGTGAGTGGGGTGGGGTCAGGTGCAATGCCTCTATTCTTCTACTTAGTGTATGTGTGGGGTTTTGTGTCAGCGTCACTTGTGTGGGTTCTCTTACTATTCGCTTGTTGAATTTCTTCGGTGGTGAGAGAGGTTGGGGGTGGCCCAGCGTGTGATTGGTTGTTTTTGGTTGGCTGTACAGTGGTACCTTGGATTACAGATGCTTCAGGTTACGGATGCTTCAGGTTACAGACTCCGCTAACCCAGAGATCATGCTTCAGGTTAAGAACTTTGCTTCAGGATGAGAACAGAAATCATGCTCCGGCGGCACAGCGGCAGCGGGAGGCCCCATTAGCTAAAGTGGTGCTTCAGGTTAAGAACAGTTTCAGGTTAAGAACGGACCTCCGGGACGAATTAAGTTCTTAACCCGAGGTACCACTGTAGTGAGATATGTTTGTGTGTTTGAGCAGTGTGTGTGTGTATTTGGATCATGTTAGCCAGACAGTGGCGTAGCGTGGGTTGTCAGCACCCGGGGCAAGGCAAGTAATTTGCGCCCCCTAACCCGTGGATTTGCGCCCCCTAACCCTAACCCCCAGATGTTGCGCCCGGTGTGGCCGGCCCCCCCTGCACCCCCCACGCTACGCCACTGTAGCCAGATTGATTTGTATGCTGTCAGCAGATTCTTGTTGTTGTCTTGTCAGATCGGACCAGTGCCCTTTCTAGTCCAGCAGCATGTTCTCAAAGTGGCCAGCCCGATGGCACATAGTGTGGGTGAGGCCACGGGGCGGTTGCCACGGACGAAAAATCTTAGGGTTGCAAAATTTCAAAAAAGAAGAAAGGAAGTAGTAATAAAAAATAATAATAAATAGTGCGCCCTCACACTGAATTTGAGCGTTGCACAGGGTGCCACTGAAATTTAACAGCCTAAAGACTGCCAGTGGTAGAGGGGGGGAGGCGCTCCATCCATTTCAGGTCTCTGGGGTTGTGAGGAGTGAGAAAGTCTTTAACCTGAGCTACCTCCTGTGGTTGCAACCTCAGTCACCTCCTACACCTCCTATTTGCCTAGGGAGAAATTATCCCATTTGCACCCATTGCAGTCATTCATGGACCACCACGAGCACACACATGTTTACAGCTGTGATGCAGGGAACCAGTTCATGCAGGAAGTTTCTCCCTATGTTCCTGGCTGGATCGGGAACCTATCAGCCTTCCAATCCTTCTTGGAAGCAATTGCCAGTAGCTGCATGGAGGTTGCATGGCTTGCTCTTGATCATACTGCAGAGCGGCACTGGGGCAGGGGAGGCAATGCTAGATAGATGCAGATATAGATGGGTTCTTTAAAACATACTAAAAATAAATGTAGCTTGAAAAGACTGCTTTATAACAGCTGTTGCTAGAAGAGAGTTAATTAAAATGTAATTAGCTATTACATTTTACTCCGAAACGAAACGAGCTTATTACAGCCTTCCGAGCCATTGAGGAGTTCCTTTTTCATATTCGTTCCTTGCTTTCGCCAGGAGAGAAGTCGTAGAAGAATGGGATCGTTCCACACAAAATGCCACAACCCCAAACAGCACCCAGCAGTTCCCGTGTACAGAATGCTACCCACCCACCAATTCCATTTTGTTTTTAGCTGGCATTCCCAAGTTAGCAATCTGGCTGCAGAGTTCTGCAGTTTCTGAACCATCTTCAAAGACAGCCCCACATGCAGTGCATTGCAGTAATCCAGTCCAGAGGTTACCAGAGCACAGACAACAGAAGCAAGGCTAGCCCTGTCCAGTAATCAATATAATAACCAAAAGAACCAGAAATGTTTGCAGTGGCTTGGTCCCAGGACTGCAGAGGCAGAAGAAAGTGGAGCGACAGCAGTGACTCTGATTTTTGTACTGTCCGTTGATTCAAAAGTCAGAAGTTCCTATACGCAACCCTCCCCATTCTGGCGAGCAAGAAGCATTTTTACAGTTCAGGGACACATTCAGTTGTGCAAAAGCAGCCAGGGAGGGTGTGGAGCAGAGGCAGTGAAGGGTGTGGCCTGAAGTCCAGGTTGAGATGCCTGGAGGGCCATGTTTGGCCTCCGGCCCTCAAGTCGTAAAGGAAGTGGCTTGGCACAGCTTGACTTTTTAGCCATTAAGTGTTTAATTTAAGATATTTAGCCATTAAGGAACCAAACAAAAAAGCTGGTACCTGGGCATTAGACAAGCATTCAAACTAAGGTCAGAGGAGCCAATTTCTGGAAAAGATCCTGACGTCATGCACACAACAAGAACAGCAACATAATAATAATACAGTGGTACCTCTAGATGCGAACGGGATCCATTCCGGAGCCCCGTTCGGATCTAGAAGCAAACGTAACCCATGTGTGCGCATCTGCGGGTGCGCGGGTCACGTTTCGGCGCTTCTGCGCATGCGCGTAACATCATTTTGAGCGTCTGCGCATGCGCAAGCAGCGAAACCCAGAAGTAACGCACTCCGTTACTTCTGGGTTGCCGCGGAGCGCAACTCGAACGTGCTCATCTCGAAGCACATTCAACCCGAGGTATGACTGTAGCAATAATAATAATAATAATAATTTATTATTTATACCCCGCCCATCTGGCTGGGCTTCCCCAGCCACTCTGGGCAGCTTCCAACAAAATATTAAAATACAGTAATGCATCAAACATTAAAAGCTTCCCTAAACAGGGCTGCCTTCAGATGTCTTCTAGAAGTCTGGTATAGTGGTACCTCTGCTTACGTCCTTAATTCATTCCGGAGGTCCGTTCTTAACCTGAAAGTGTTCTTAACCTGAAGCACCACCCCTGCGCGATTTCTGTTCTCATCCTGAAGCAAAGTTCTTAACCCGAGATACTATTTCTGGGTTAGCAGAGTCTGTAACCTGAAGCATATGTAACCCAAGGTACCACTGTAGTTGTTGTTCTCTTTGACATCTGGTGGGAGGGTGTTCCTCACATGGAACATCATGAGGTGCTGCAGGGTGGAGCAGAATGTAGAGGCAGCGCAGTCCCAGCAGCTGGAGGCCCCTGTCATCCCCTTCCTCCTGTCACACAAGGGGAAGACGGGGGAAGCCGCCCTTGGCATGTGGCAGGAGGAGGAGCCACCAACCACCGAAGCCAGACCATGCCTGGCTCTGCATTCACCCTCCTCTGCTCTCTGAACAATGGGGGAGCCCAGCCCCTTCAAACACAAAAACAAAAAACACAGGGGGCTCCAAAATGGCTTGATCCCTAAGAGTTGGCGCCTATGCTAAGGCTAGTATTCACAGAATCATATAATTGTAGAGTTAGAAGGGACCCCAAGGGACATCTAGTCAACCCCACTGAAATGCAGGAATCTCAGCTAAAGCATCCATGACAGATGGCCACCCATCCTCTGCTTGAAAACCTCCAAGGAATGAGAGTCCACAACCTCCTGAAGGAGACCATTCCACTGTCAAGCAGCTCTTAATGTCCGAAGGTTTCTTCTGATCTTTAGTGGGAATCTCCTTTCTTGTCACCTGAAGCCATTAGTTTGAGTCCTACCCTACGTTCTGAGCACAATTCAAAGTGTTGGGGCTGACCTTTAAAGCCCTAAATGGCATCAGTCCAGTATACCTGAAGGAGCGTCTCCACCTCCATCGTTCTGCCCGGACACTGAGGTCCAGCGCCGAGGGCCTCCTGGCGGTTCCCCGCTGCGAGAAGCCAAGTTACAGGGAACCAGGCAGAGGGCCTTCTCGGTAGTGTCACCCGCCCTATGGAACGCCCTCCCACCAGATGTCAAAGAGAAAAATAACTACCAAACTTTTAGAAGACATCTGAAGGCAGCCCTGTTTAGGGAAGCTTTTAATGTTTAATAGGTTATTGTATTTTAGTGTTTTATTGGAAGCCGCCCAGAGTGGCTGGGGAAACCCAGCCAGATGGGCGGGGTATAAATAATAAATTATTATTATTATTATTATTATTATTATTATTATTATTATTACCCTCCAGAACAGGAGAAAACAAGCTTGTTCCCTCTTCCAAGTGACACGCCTTGAGATATTTGAAGATGGCTGTCTTATCTCCTCTCAGTCTCCTCCTTTCCAGGCTAAACAAACCCAACTCCTTCAACAGTTCCTCATAAAGCTTGGTTTCCAGACCCTTGATCATCTTGGTCGCCCTCCTCCGCACATGTTCCAGCTTGTCGACATCCTTCTTAAATTGTGGTACCCAGAATTGGACACAGTATTCCAGGTGTGGTCTGACTCACTGAACTTAATCGACCTAGTTTAGTAATGTTAATTAATTCCAGTGGTTCTTTGCTGAGTAAAAGCTGGTTGAATACCATCCTGAATGTTTACCTGTTCTTTTCTGTTTTCAGGATCCAGAACATAGGTGCCTGGAGAGAGTCCTGAGGGTCAGAAAGAGAACCCTGGTGGGCCATACTGTATTTGTCCCCCAGACTTGAGATTCTTCTTCCCTTTCCACATTGACTGATAGCAGCTCTTCAGGATCTCAAGCAAGGTGTCAACATTTTCAAAACCAGACTACAGTGGTACCTCGGGTTAAGAACTGAATTTGTTCTGGAGGTCTGTTCTTAACCTGAAACTGTTCTTAACCTGAAGCACCACTTTAGCTAATGGGGCCTTCTGCTGCTGCTGCGCCACCGCTGCATGATTTCTGTTCTCATCCTGAAGCAAAGTTCTTAACCCGAGGTAATATTTCTGGGTTAGCGGACTCTGTAACCTGAAGCGTATGTAACCCGAGGTACCATTGCAGAACGTTTCAGGAGACAAATTGCCACATAATGCAACATTTGTGCAAAATCAGGGAAACAGAGTCTTGCCTAAAAGAGTTGTGAATGTTAATAACAACAACAAAAGCTTATAGCCGAGAAGTGGAAGGAGAAAACATGTACCTTGGCAAGAAGAACGTCTTTTGAAATTGCAGTTGTGCTATGGTGCAAGATGTCTGCATCATTGCTTTAACTGCATGTAACCTGGATGGAATCATAAAACTAGGAGAATTTGGATGTTATAGAGATGCAGGGAAGAAACAGCAGAGAAAGGGAGGCTGGGAGATTCATTCACTCTATATCTGATGCTCAAGGGTGAGTGCTGTGCTTATGCAGCCAAAACAGCAGCACCCACAATACCAGCGGGAGATATCAGCTGGTTTAGGGAAAACCTCAAAGTTTTCAGATGTACAAACAGGGTAAAGGCAAACCAAATGGGAGGAGGAATGGTGGATCCTGCAGGAGGGCAGAACTGGATGACTAGAATAGGGAACTGAAACACTCCACGCTGCCACCTCATGCTGCAACCTTTTCTTGCAGGTCCCACTTGTGATAATAATAATACTAATTAACATTTGTGGAGTGCTTTCAAGAGTACCATTATTTAAAGCCCCGGGAACGCAATACTAATTTCTCTTTCTCTGCTTTTATTTTTTTATGTGCACTTTATACTGTGCAGGTTTTAATTGCTATTTGCATTATCATTATCGTTTTAAAAATCCTTAAAGAGGCGGTGCCAATTTTACAGAACAAGAAAACTCCGAGTGTCTTTCCCCTCTTTTTTATAAAATGCTGCTCTTTGTAGAATATATATGTTTAATTCTGCCCTGTTCAGAGCTGATAACCTATACATTTCAAACCGGCATCCAAAAAATAGCTTCTGGCATTGAACAACTGGCGGTATTTTTCTAGGTCTGCACGAACATGCACATATCAAATACAGTGGTACCTCGGGTTACATACGCTTCAGGTTACAGACTCTGCTAACCCAGAAATAGTACCACGGGTTAAGAACTTTGCTTCAGGATGAGAACAGAAATCGTGCTCCAGCAGCACGGCAGCAGCAGGAGGCCCCATTAGCTAAAGTGGTGTTTCAGGTTAAGAACAGTTTCAGGTTAAGAACGGACCTCCGGAATGTGTTAAGTTGTGGGTGAACATATCAGACGACACAGCGATTCTTCAAACAGCTCTTGTTTATTCACAGGCCAGGACAGAACTGAACTGAAGGGTTCAGTCAGCCTGCTTATATAGAGTTCCAGTACAATGTAACTGTAACAAATTTCTAAAACTATCCAATCACTGAACGTCACTTTCGATCCCTTATTTGCATAACTATCTACAGTATCCCCCTGCTGGCCCAGGGTGAGAACTTCAGTACATAACAGAATGAATTAAGTACTTAACCCGAGGTACCACTGTAATAATAAATGTCTGTATCTTCAGTAAGTCATTTACATCACAAGCCTTCAAACAATGCTGAACCATTCAGATTCCTGTTTTAAACAGTGGCAGGGATAGCAGCATGAAAGAAAGAATCAACCAACCAAGAAGTATGCATGTTATTTACATACGTACATACGTACATACGTACATACATACAATATTTTTTTTCTCACTCACTTGCCAGTTTGCCCTTTGCAATTGAGGGTGCCGTGCAGCATGCACACATGTGCACAAGATGTGCAATTTGCTGGTGTCACTCACGCACGCTGTGTGAAATGACATCAGCACAACGCATGGTTGCTGCAGAATTTTGAGGGTGTCTGGCCTTCTCGAAAATTTTGGAAGCCCTTGGCCCCTCAGTCCCCCCCTAGATGGCGCCCCTCAACTCACTTATCAGACAATCATGGTCTCCCAGAGTGGCTCATATCCGGAGGGAGGGAGAGAGAGACTAGGAATCTGGTTTACAAACCAAATTTAAGAGGCTGCCTTAGGCTGAGCCAGACCACTGGGGCCATCTAGTTCACTTTGGTCTACACTGGCTGGCAGTGACTTCCCAGTGTATCAGAGGGGAGTCTTTTCACAGACCTACCTGGAGATGGCTGGGATTGAACCTGGGACCTTGAGCATGCAAAGCAGATGCTCTACCACTGGGCTATAGCTCCTGCCCAGACAAGACATGCAAATAGAGGGGCATTGAAGGACACAGTGGAACAAGGAGGCTTCTTTTAGACCCAAGCATAGTGGGGAAGTTATTAAGCATTTACATCCAGTTCAGGCCAGGCTGATCTCTCCTTGTGAATGTTCTTATTTGAACAGCAATTACAGGCTCTTGTTCCCTTGGTCTCTGGATGGGAGCAGAGTTTCCTGTGATCCCAGAGTAATAGGCCCTCGGAGCAGAGTGCTGATCCTCTGACATTTCTCCGATGGAAATAGGGACATCTTATTCCATAATAATAATAAAAATTTGTACCCTGCCCATCTGAGTGGGTTGCCCTAGCCACTTTGTGCACCCTCCAGCATATACAAAAACATAATAAAATTTTTAAAACTTCCCCATACAGAGTTGCCTTCAGATGTCTTCTAAAGGTTGTATAGTTACTTATCTCCTTGGCTCAGTGGTCGCATAACTCCATACCCTCCTATGAAAATCGGGACGTCCTACCATACCCTCCAACCTGTCTTCCAATCGGAAGCTGTGCCTTGGTTTTTGAACGGTTTTGGGAGTCAAACGGACTCCCAGAATGGATTAAGTTCAAGAACCAAGGTACCACTGTACATAAAAACATGATAAAACATTAAACATTTTTTTAAAAAAACCACACACTTCCCTACACAGGATTGCCTTCAGACAGCTCGGGGTTTGGATAACTCCATACCTTTCAACATTTCTCCAATAAAAATAGGGACGTTCTAAGGAAAAGTGGGACGCGAGTGGCGCTGTGGGTTAAACCACAGAGCCTAGGACTTGCCGATCAGAAGGTTGGCGGTTCGAATCCCCGCAACAGGGTGAGCTCCTGTTGCTCAGTCCTTGCTCCTGCCAACCTAGCAGTTCAAAAGAATGCCAAAATGCAAGTAGATAAATAGGTACCGCTCCAGCAGGAAGGTAAATGGCATTTCTGTGTGCTGCTCTGGTTTGCAAGAAGCGGCTTAGTCTTGCTGGCCACATGACCCAGAAGCTGTCTGCGGAAAAACGCCGGCTCCCTCGGCCAGTAAAGCAAGATGAGCGCTGCAAACCCAGAGTTGTTCGCAACTGGACTTAATGGTCAGGGGTCCCTTTACCTTTACCTTTAAGGAAAAGCCCCTTCTGCCCTACGGAGGAGGTAGGGTTGCAGGGTTGCAGGCTTCATGGCCCCTCTGCACGCGTGGTGGGTAGAGGCCAGCCCCCGCACGATTGGGGGGATTCCTGGCCGCGGCACCCCCTGGCCAACCAATTGGCCAGTTTAGGGGGTGTGGCCTGCCCTATAAAGGCAGGACGCGGCCGGGGATCTCCCTCTTTGCCGCTCATCACGGCTTCTGTAAATCTGGGAATGTCCTTGGAAAATAGGGGCACTTGTTCTGTGAGTATTCTTTCAGGCAGGGAACGGGGAAACGAGCTGCCTGCAGTTGCTCCCTTCTTGGCCGATGAACAGGCCACAGTTGGTCTTCCCCTTGCCTTGATGCTTTTCCTGAGAGGCAATCGGTGAAGTCTCCTCCCATTGGCCCTTGGTCCTACCCATCAGTTCTGCAACCCTCGGGCAGCTACTGCTCCTTTTGCAAGATCCTATGACACAAAAGGCACAGTGCACCACAACTTTCATGGGGGTCATACTGCTGTTGCTACATTTACAGACCCTCTAAGTGTCCCCATTTTCCAGGGACGTCCCTGATTTAGAAAAGCCATCCCGGTTTCTGATTTGATCCCAGAATGACCTGCTTTTCCTTAGGATGTCCCTATTTCCATTGGGGAAATGTTGGAGTTAGCCCATTCCCCCAAGCCGTCTGAAGGCAATCCTATACAGGGAAGTCGCCCCCCCCCCCAACTTTTAATGCTTTATTATGTTTTTATATATGTTGGAAGCTGCCCATAGTGGCTTGGGGCAACCCAATAAGATGTATGGGGTATAGATAGCAAAATGATCATTATGGAATGGGACATCCCTCTTTTCATAAGAGAAGTGCTGGAGGGTATGCATTTAAAAGGCATGGTTGAAATGTTGGCAACCCTGTGCCTGATTTAAGGCTGCTCAGCGTGGAGCTATTTACAGCATCCTTGCAAAGGAGAACAGAAAGAAATCATTCAGAGTCCGTAGTCACAATTCATCATCATTTGGTACACTTAAGCCTATTGAAATCAACAGGCTTAAGTGTGATTCTGAGCTGGATTGTGGCCAGTTGCTCCGTTACCTGGAAAAGCTCATTTTAAAACAAACATTTTAAAATGTATCCACGGTCACTAGAGTTGTCAGTGTGCCACACACACACACACAGCCCTGTTTCTTTGCCTGTAATATCAGCCTCACATGTAAAAATATAGCGAGTGAGGCCTTTTTCTCACTCAGATATAAACCGACAGAGAAAGCTTCTGCTGCTTCCTTTCTGCCTGTCCAGCTGCCGACTAAGAGCCAGTGTGGTGTAGTGGTTAAGAGCAGTAGACTCGTAATCTGGTGAACCGGGTTCGCATTCCCGCTCCTTCCTCCACATGCAGCTGCTGGGTGACCTTGGCCCAGTCACACTTCTTGGAAGTCTCTCAGCCCCACTCACCTCACAGAGTGTTTGTTGTGGGGGAGGAAGGGAAAGGAGAATGTTAGCCACTTTGAGACTCCTTTGGGTAGTGATAAAGCGGGATATCAAATCCAAACTCTTCTAAAGGAGTAGGTAAAACATGTTGGCGATTCACTAAAAGTTGCTCAGTTTGACCTGCCAAGCAAACTGGTTTTTTGCATGTTTTTGGGGGGAGTTGCCCCATAATCCAAGGCCACATTCATACCATACTTTGAAAGTACTATCTGATGGACTACATGGAACTGGCAGAAATGACTGGCAGAATCCGAGATCAGGGAGAAGAGGTGGTGGAAGAAGACTGGAAGAAATTTAAAGACTACTTGCAGAAATACTGTAAAATTAATGAATGTTAAAGGGATGTTGGATTGAAAATAAGCGGTATTGGTAAAAAGATTAACAAGAATATGTAAATACGGATTGACAATGGTTGAAAATATATAATTATAATAGGTTAAGATATTGAGTAAAGATAAATGATAGAGGGTAAGGATTTGCTGAATTAACCATGTGAACTGGAATACAAAAAAAGGGGGGGTGTGAGGTCAGGAAACAAGTAAATGAAATATAAGACATGAAAATATTGATTTCTTTTTAACTTTTTTTTACTTTTTATGTATTTTGTCTTTGTATTTTTGTATCTTTTTTTCTTTTATTATTGTTATTCTTTTTTATTTCTTATTTTTAATTTTGTAACCTTTTATTGTCTGTAAAATTTCAATAAATATCATTTTTTAAAAAATGAAAGTACTATGATGCCAAGCAGCCATGCCTTCCCCCAAAGAATTCTGGGAACTGTAGTTTGTTAAGAGTGCTGAGAGTTGTTAGGCGACCCCTATTCTCCTTCTGTGGACTGATGTTAAACCACTATGCATAGGAGTCAACTCCTAGGGGCAGAGGGGGCTTCACACACACCCCCAATAAAATATTTGAAGAGACCAGGCCTCTCCAAAGTTGATGGGCATTGTCATTCAAATGGTGTGCATGAACTACATCATGTGACTTATTATATGGAACAGGGCTTACTTGCCCCCCCCCCAATATTTTATTCAAGTTGGCACCCCTGCCACTATGGGAACTGTAACTCTGTGACGGGAATAGCAGTCTCCTAACTCTCAGCACCCATAGCAAACTCCAGCTCCCCAAAATTATTTAGGGGAAGCTAAAGAATTAAGTGGTATTGTAGTGCTTTAAATGTATGTGGCCCAAATTTCTTGGAATGCTGTAGGAAATCTGTTGTTATAAAAGACTGGCTATTTATTGTTAAACTGGTCCAAAACACAATTTCTGAATATTTGAAAGGTGCAGTCTTAGAGGCTGACTTAGAAATTGTTTTAAATTTATTAGCTGCTGTTAAATTATGTGTTGCTGCCCGTATTGTTAAAGCTATGGTTTTCCCAGTAGTGATGTATGGAAGTGAGAGCTGGACCATAAAGAAGGCTGATGGCCGAAGAATTGATGCTTTTGAATTATGGTGCTGGAGGAGACTCTTGAGAGTCCCATGGACTGCAAGAAGATCAAACCTCTCCATTCTTAAGGAAATCAGCCCTCAGTGCTCACTGGAAGGACAGATCCTGAAGCTGAGGCTCCAATACTTTGGCCACCTCATGAGAAGATAAGACTCCCTGGAAAAGACCCTGATGTTGGGAAAGATGGAGGGCACAAGGAGAAGGGGATGACAGAGGATGGGATGGGTGGACAGTGTTCTCAAAGCTACCAGCATGAGTTTGACCAAACTGTGGGAGGCAGTGGAAGACAGGAGTGCCTGGCATGCTCTGGTCCATGGGGTCACAAAGAGTTGGACACGACTAAACAACAACAAAGTCTGGAGGGCAGGGGAAGACAGTGCCACCAGGAACAGACTAGATTGACTATAACAACATATTTGAAAGTCACAAACATAAGGAAAGAAAGAAATGAGCATGATGGCAGATCTATAGAAAGATGGTCAATATTTATTACATTTTAGAATGACAAAGTTCAAGTCATCATATATTTTTATAATATATGTTTAATAACTTACTACATGTATTGATCATGTATAATATTATTTATATACACATATATGCTATGTGTGGATATATACTTATTTGGTTATTGCATCCAAACAAATTCAGTTGTGTAATTTAAAGTGGACCTTGGAGCTCTTGCACAAAAAGCCACTTCTCCACTCCACCGCTCAAAATCTGACATTCTACAACAAAGGAAGCAATGGGAAAATGCACCAGAAAGTGTGGGATAACATTTGCATGATGCAACATTATCTAACCCCCCTGCAATCAAATCAGAATGGATACTCAATAGAAAGTGGGTATTGTCTAACCGGCCCACAAATTTTGCACAAAACAAATTGGGATAAATTATCCAGTCAACAGCTTGTCTGGAAATGGCCCAAGAATTAATATGCAGCATACATTTAAAGCATATTTAAAGCAAATAGCTTCCCCTAGAGCAGGCATGGCCAAACTTGTCCCTCCAACTGTTTTGGGACGACAATTCCCATCATCCCTGATCACTGGTCCTGTTAGCTAGGGAAGATGGGAGTTGTAGTCCCAAAACAGCTAGAGGGCCAAGTTTAGCCATGCCTGCCCTAGAGGATCCTGGGAACTGTAGTTTAACCTGACAAAGCCCCAGCACCCTTAGCAAACTATAGTTCCCTGGATTATTTAGGGGAGGTTATATGTTCTAAATGGTGCATGTGCAGTGAGATGCCTAACTGATGCACATATACATACTTACCTCTTTGAAACAAAAGGAAGCATGCTTTTTGTCTTCAGGAAAAATGTTTTTATGCACGTGGAAATTCAAAACCAATAGATTAAACTGACCAAAAACCCATGCAATGAAATCAATTAAAAGGTCTTTATTGGGGTTATAGTGCTGTTTTATTCTACTTTTTGCACAATGCCCAGTGTATACTCCCTCCTGAACTACAAATACAGTGGTACCTCAGGTTACATACGCTTCAGGTTACATACACTTCAGGTTACAAACTCTGCTAACCCAGAAATATTACCTTGGGTTAAGAACTTTGCTTCAGGATGAGAACAGAAATTGTGCTCTGGCGGCGTAGCAGCAGCAGGAGGCCCCATTAGCTAAAGTGGTACCTCAGGTTAAGAACAGTTTCAGGTTAAAAATGGACCTCTGGAACGAATTAAGTACTTAACCCAAGGTACCACTGTATACACTAGCGGCAATGATCTCACCGGATGTTTGACCAAATACGCGTTTCTCACATCAAAGATCTGAGGGAAGCACGCAGGAAGAAATCCCAGTGGCCTAGATGGAAAAATAGAGAACCCAAAGCAAAGCCAAGCAATTGGGTTGCTCTTGTGAGTGACAGCCCTGCGGGGGCACAGCTCTTGAGTAATCTGCCATGGACAAAGAGATACTTGCCTGGCTTCCAAAACCCACCAGAACCTTCAAGAGAGCCATCAGAACTATTACAAGCCCAGCATCTATCCCAAGGCTGAAGTGGCCAGCCCCAAACCATTCTCCAGAGACTCACCTACATAAGAAGCACACTGCAACCTGCTGCTCAGATTAAACCACACAAGCCAAAAGTGGCTTAAGTGCACAGCAAGGAACAAGTTGTTGTTAATGGCACATGTTGTTTCAAGGCCTGGATGTACACTTCTGCAGCATATATCCTTCATTTGTTGTTGTTGTTGTTGTTGTTGTTGTTGTTGTTGTTGTTTCATTCAATTACACCAATAATCTGATTCAGTATCAGGCAGCAATGCATACATGTACACACGTCTATGCACCCAGCTGAATGAGGTCACACCTGTGCACATCCACATGGTTTATGGGGGTCGTGGTTGCAGTAGTTGGGCTTAAGACTGCTTCTCAATGTCAGAGCGGGACGATCCCAGGCAAAATGCAGTGTGTCTTCTCAGAGGACTCCTGCTACAGAGGAGTCAGGGGTGCTATAGAACTGCCACCCTTTAAGAGCAAGACCCCTGCACCCACAACATGCTGTGTAACAAAATTATTTGCCTTGACAAGCAGAAAGTCACAGGCACCAGAATGTTGACATTCTGCTGCAAAAAGGGGAAAAACACCATCGTGAGGTTTAATAAAAGAACAAACAATGCTGCGATGTTGGTTTTCTGGGATATTTTCAAGCAACACCTTTTTTCCCCTTTGCAAATTGAGGACAGCTAATGGTGGAAGGAAATTGCATGACTGAATCCTTCCCCAAAGGGAAGTTTCCCTGCACACAGAAATCTAGTACCTCAGGGAGGAGGATGGACTAGAAGCCCTCCTCTCCCAAACATCACTTTTTAATCAGAGTTGGGTTGTTTAAAAATGCAAGGACAGGGGACATTCAGTTATGTGAAACTGCCCCTCCTCACCGCAATCTAAAATAGTATACAGTGGTACCTCGGGTTACATACACTTCAGGTTACATACGCTTCAGGTTACAGACTCTGCTAACCCAGAAATAGTACCTTGGGTTAAGAACTTTGCTTCAGAATGAGAACAGAAATCATGCTCCGGCGGCGCGGCAGCAGCAGGAGGCCCCATTAGCTAAAGTGGTGCTTCAGGTTAAGAACAGTTTCAGGTTAAGAACGGACCTCCAGAATGAATTAAGTACGTAACCAGAGGTACCACTATAGTACAGTCATACCTCGGGTTACAGACACTTCCGGTTGTACATTTTCGGGTTGCGCACTGCGCCGAACCCGGAAATACCGGAACAGGTTATTTCCGGGTTTCGGCGCTCACACATGCGCAAAAGTACTAAATCGCACTTCACGCATGCACAGAAGAGCCAAATCGTGACCCGTGCGTGCGCAGACACGGCACTGCGGGTTGCGCACTTGCCTCCCGCACGGATCATGTTCGCAACCCAAGTGTCCACTGTATAGCCTAGGAACAGACTATAGTACAGTCTAGGAATAGCTTTGCCACCTCATCTGCTATCACAACTAGGCCTACAAGCCAAAAGGAATCTGAATGATCTACCCCCAAACATTCTGCAATATAGACTACTTGAAAACTGCTGAGGGTCTGAGTGGACCACTTAATTATCTTTCTGCCTGATGTAGCAGTTGTAATGAGCTGTGCCATGTAATAAAATAAAAACAGCTTGCTGGAACATAACAATGGCCCATCTAGGGTCATGTAGAGGTTAGCCTGGGAGACACGGGTTCAAACCATGAAGTTCACTGGGTGACCTTGATCCAATCACTGCCTCTCAGCCTGACTTACCTCACAGGGTTGTTTGTCTACTTATTCATTTATAAAATACTGCTGTATCATAAATACATCACAGCAGTTTACAATAGAAAACCATAAAAAGTTAAAAGCAAGCCAAAAGCAAAAGAATTAAAAAATAACATCTGAACCCCACAGTAGGGGGATGTACTCTGAAATGCCCACATAGAAAAGTTTTCTGTAGGCATTTAAAAGTTGGCACAGAAGGTGCCCGGTTACATTTTATTAAATTGTCAAAAATTTCACATGTACGCTCCAATACATAATAATTTTTTCTTTTGTTTTGCAGACTTCCCACCCCGTTTTCCACGGTGTTTTTTTAATTTATCCTCTCCTTGCTGCACCCTATCGTCTCACTCTTATAACAATCCTGTAATCTCCCGATTCCTTCTGCTACTCATAGTTCAAATCCTGCTCACAGACCTGATCTACTCTGATAGCTTGCAGATAATTTCAGTTGTAAATCTATGAATGGGGAGGTTTGGGCCCTCAAAGCATTGTCAGACTCCCCAAGTGCCATCAGCTCCAGCTGACATGGTCAGACCACAGAAGACGTAGCTCCACAACTCTTGCAGAGTCACAAAGTCTCGCCCATCTGTGTTTCAGATAAAGGTTCTTCTCCAGCTATGTGGCCCAACCTTCAGGGTGGCCTTCAGGGGATGCTGGACTGCAGCTCCCATCAGCTTTGGCCAGGATAACCAATGGTCAGGGAGTTTTAAGTCCAGAGATGTGAAGAACACCCGGTCAGGAAGGCTGCGATACATACAGTACTTCTTACAGCTCCAAAGCAGGCATAGGCAAACTCCAGCCCTCCAGATGTTTAGGACTACAACTCCCATCATCCCTAGCTAACAGGACCAGTAGTCAGGGATGATGGGAATTGTAGTCCCAAACATCTGGAGGGCTGGAGTTTGCCTATGCCTGCTCCAAAGGCTTGCATCACTGGGGCTGTCAATGCTGACGGCCTGTTCAAAGGAGATATGGAACTTCTGCCAGCTCCCTCTTCTGCTGCTAAATAGGCAATTGGCCGGATCAGGGATAACAAAGTTGACCTTAAAAGATCAAGCTGCACTTGTGGTTTTCTGATCCAGTTGTGCTGACCATGAGTAACACACCAGCACATGAAAGTGTGATACCTGGATTGCAACAAGAGTACACATTGAGGAGTTTTTTTATGATACAGGTACATTTCATATGGGACGCGGGTGGCGCTGTGGGTTAAGCCACAGAGCCTAGGACTTGCCGATCAGAAGGTCGGCAGTTTGAATCCCTGCGATGGGGTGAGCCCCCGTTGCTCAGTCCCTGCTCCTGCCAACCTAGCAGTTTGAAAGCACGTCACAGTGCACGTAGATAAATAGGTACCACTCCAGCGGGAAGGTAATTGGCGTTTCCATGCGCTGCTCTGGTTCACCAGAAGCAGCTTAGTCAAGCTGGCCACATAACCCGGAAGCTGTATGCCAGCTCCCTCAGCCAATAAAGTGAGATGAGCGCCACAACGGGACCTAATGGTCAGGGGTCTGTTTACCTTTACCTTTCATATAGTACACACAACAGGTCTTTGAGATCAAAGCAGCCTTAACTGCAGCAAACTCAAGATGCAAACTTCAAAAAAAAACTTTATCAAAACATAGGAAAGGGGGAACAGGAATCCTAGCTACTCTTCTCCCCAAAGCCAAAAACTCATTTCATTAGGTCCCGAAAGCTACTCTTAAAATGAATGTGACCTACCATCCCCTGTTGTGACCCTCCAGGCAAAAACTCAGCCCACCAGTCATACATTGTGCTCTGCCATGGGCTTGGCAACCCCTCGGTTTTCAGCCTGATGGGTCAAATGATGTCACAAGCAGCGTCAGGCCTGCAGTCTGCACACACAGAAAGAATGGAAGTTAATATGGGAAGCAATTGGGGCCACTTCACACAACAGGATACACTTATTTGCAAGGTTAGGATACACTTATTTTGCAAGGTTGCAAATGCAAGTTTGTTGCATTCTAAGGATCACACTCAAAGCTTCTTCTGAAACACTTCATTTTTAAAAAAGAAAACCAAAGGGGACTTTTCTGAGAGTGAGGATTCACTAGGGCTCCTTGCCAAACTTAGACTTGTGAGGCAATGTGCGGAACATCCCTGATAAAGACTTTCCGAAGCAGTAACCTCAGATCAAAGAGACATTGCCTTCTCCCCACCATAAAAGAATGCAATAAAACAACCACCAAAATCTAACCACAACACCAGATGCTTTTCTGTAATATTTTATTTATATAGAAATACTTAAAAAAACATGAAGTAGCACCATTACTTAAGTTTTACCTTTATTATGTAGAACTTTAAATGTCAGAAAAATAAAACTCTTGATACAATTTCAAATCTTGTCTCAGCAAATATAATATTAGTATCTGACCATGAGGTTAAAGGCCCTTTATCATAAAATAAAATATACTTTGTTTTTAAACTTTGCTCAGTAAAGTACATTTAAGATCAAGTAACATCACCTACATATACATAAACAAGTGGTAAACAAATGTATTAAAATAGAAATACTAAACTATAGTGGTGCAACAGAATTTTTTTGTAATTTCCACTGAATTCTATTTATACAAATGTTAGAAAGCATCAACAGTTCCTTTTGACTTATGCTTAAACGCTTCCATTTTTTTGTAATAATATAGAATAAAATATGCTTTATATCACTGAATAGAAAATATGCTGGGTGAAGCAGATTTAAAAGATTTCTTTTTTCTGAACCTATAAAAAATCTCCAGCCCAACAGAATACTGTTCAAAGTATTACACATTTTATGGTTTTGCAATTCCATTCACAATTGTGTGATAGTAAAATAATACAGTGTTCTTCGCCATAAGGCCATACCAAAAAATAAAAAAGATTTAACCCAGCTACAAAAAAGTTCACTGAACTTAAATTAAAATACTTGTAAACATCTTTGCAATATGAAATATAATTTTTCAAGTCAAAAAAGAATAAAATACTTCAATCTGTATTAATGCAATTTATCTTTAAAACCTTTAAACGTTTTAATATATATAAGAGATATGTTACAGTTTCCTTTTTTTCTTCTTTTTTTCTTTGATAAAGCTGCAGTATCATAAGTTCATTATTATTATTATCATCATCATTATTATTATTAAAAATTCACAGGAAAAAATCTTGCCCTTTCGAGAACATTCAAGAAAAGTTATCCATCCATAGATTTATTTCTCAATAAGCAATCTACCAACTACCAGCACATTATACTAACTGTTCACACGCCATCATAATCCATATGCATTTCCTATTTTAATTTGGGGGGGAGGGAGAAAAAGAGAAGAGAGAAGAGAGAGAAGAGAGATATCATTTGATTTGGAAGCTTGGCCTTAAGAGAAAGTGTAAAAACTAGTCTATTACTAGAATGTCGTTCCTTAATATTTATAGCATGCACCAGGTGTCACAAACATCCCCCTTAAACCCATTCCTAAGCTACAGCACACTCAAGAATGCAAGGAAACAAAAACAGAAGTTATTTTTTCAAAAACCAAGATGGTCATCATCCTGCAAAACGTCAGGTTCCCCCACCCCACCCCGTCCCCCCACTCTGTTATTATTTATATTATTTTTGGGATGTGCGGATACTGCAGCTTTAAAAGCTCGACACAGATATTATATATATTTATATGCATGTATATAGGCAAGTAGAAGACCTTTTGAAGAAGAGGAGGTTGCTTGTCTGTGGGGGGGGGGGAGAGAAAGAGGAAGCATAGGAGCCAACTCTGAGAGGTCGAGGTCCCTTTGCCCCCCAATAAAGTATTTGAGGGAGCTGGGCCCCCCAAAAGTTTATGGGGTGCATCACAGGAGCCAACTCTGAGGGGTCTTTGCCCCCACAAAATAATTGATGGGGGCGGGCCCCCTAAAATTGGTGGGCATTGCCCTTCAAATGGGGTGCATGCACCGCATCATGTGATCGATGACGTGGGGCGGGGCTTGCCGGGGCCCCCAATAATTCATTCAAGTTGGCACCCCATGCCTTGCGATCCATTATGCAGGGTGCAGCTGGCCTGGCACACGTCTACACCCATTTTTTAATTCAAGTTGGCACCCATGAGAGGGAGGGAAGGAGGGAGGGAGGGAGGGGTCGCGGTTTGGGGACCCTTAGGAAAAGATCCGGATGGCCTGAGTGACGGCGCTGTGGCACACGGGGCACTGGGGCTCCGTCTTTTCGCAGATGCGGTTGGCACACTCCATGCAGAAGAGGTTGTGGCCGCAGGGCACCAGCGCCGCGATCACCTCGCTCTCGAAGCACACGGAGCAGTCGCGGCTGCCTTTCCTCCGCAGCCCCGACGACGAGCACGACGAGCTGGAAGAGGAGCTGGACGACGAGGACGACGACGCCGACGAATCCGACGGCAGGCCCGGCAAGTGGCAGCCCAGCCCGTTGGCGTACAGAGGGTAGGAGCAGGGCGACGACGACGACGGGGCGGACGGCGAGGAAGCGGCTGCAGCGGCCGCGGCGGCAGCAGCAGCGGCGGCCACGGCGGCGGCGATGAGGCGGCCGCCCGGGTCGCTGCGCACCCGCCGCGCCAGCGGGTGCTGCTCCAGCGCCACGCCTCCCGCCCCGACGTGCAGAGGCGGGGAAAGGCGCGTGGGAGGAGGAGGAGGCGGGGGCGGAGGCGGCCCGGCGCCCCGCCTCTGCCCTCCGCTGCTCACCAGCAAGGCCAGGTTGGCGTTCGACGGAGGCGCGCCGCCGCCGCCACCGGCGGGAAACGCGACGGCTCCGGGCGACGAGGACCCGCGCTCGAACTGCGACCAGAGCAGCGGCGCGCCGGGCGGAGGCGCCGGCGCCAAGTCGAAGCCGGGCGGGGAATCGAAGGGCGGCAGCTCGGAGGCGCAGCAGTCGGGCGACGAGAGCACCTCTCCGCCGCCATAGACGCCGTAGCCGTTGTTGTTGTTGTTGCCGTTGTGGTGCGGGAAGTTGAGCGACGGGCTGGGCGGGCTGTAGTCGGCCAAGCGGGCGCTGCTGCTGCCGCCGCTTCCTCCGACGCCATTGCCGAAGTACGAGTCGGTGGAAGCGCTGCCCAGCGAGCTGGAGCTGTCGTTGCGGTAGCTGCAGAAGGGCTTGCGGCCCGGCGTCGGGGTGATGCTGGAAGAGGAGGGCGGCGGAGGGGGCGGCGGAGGAGGAGGGGGCGGCGGCGGAGGGGGCGGCGTGGGCTTGCTCCAGAGGCTCCCGGCGCCGCCGGCGGCCAGCTCGAAGCCCACGTCGGTGCCGTTGGCGTGGAAGTCGTTGTCGTCGGTGAGCTCGATGATGCCGCCCGTGCGCATGGCGATGTGCGCCTCGATCTCCTCCCGCGCGCGGTCCACGTTCTCCGGCATGCCGGTCACCTCGAAGACGGGCTCTTTGTCGCGGCTGGGCGTCACGATGTAGGTGTGCGTCTGCTGCTGGATGCGCTTGATGGTGGCCCCCTTGGGCCCCACCACCAGGCCCACCACCCGGTAAGGGACCCGCACTTGGATGGTGGTTTGGCCCGGCAGGTTGGGCGGGCTGGGCACCGTGCCGTTGAGCACGGTGTTTTTGTTCCGGGAGGCGCGGATCATGGAGAAGTGTTCCGCCGCCGAAATGATCTCCCTCCGGGCCATGGCCACATCTTCCTTCCTGCCCGTGACAACGAAGAGCGGCTCCTCCCCGCGGACCGGGGTCTTGATGTAGGTGTTGGTTTTGGCCCGCAACGCTTTGATTTTACAACCTGAGATAAGGCGGGGGGAGGGGGAAGGGGGAGGGAAGGGAAGGGAGGAAAAAAAGGAAGGAAACACGGTTACATCTACTCCAGCTTTTCGGGGTGCAACAACGGAACGAGGGGGGGCCACCAAGCCAACCTGCCTCTTGGTCCAACATTTCATCCACGTCGAGTTCCATTTGCAAGTCATCACAACCACGCCAGCTTTTTGACACAGGAACACACCCATCTCCGCACCTCGAACCAACCAATATTCCCATTGGCCCAAACAAACAAACAAACAAAAGCCCCCAAACGTTATTTGCCCAGCATCTTGGAGATAATAAGTTGCAGGGGGGTGGGGCGGCAGAGAGACAACAATACCAAAACACCTCCCCACACCCAACGCAGCCACGCTATGAGACGCGAAGTGAGCGGCCACATTGCATCCATCGCAAGCGGGCAACCCAAATATGCAACGCCCCCTTTATATATATATATATAATAAAATTAATAAAACCACACTCGTGCTCCGCACATTTCAGGGGAAGGGAAGGGGTCTGGGGGAGGGGGTGGTAGCGAGCCCGACGGGGATGACATAGACAGACACACCGAGAAATACAAAAAGGTACCAGCAGCAGCCCTCTTGAAGACACCCGCTTCGTAATGCAGATGCTTTGAACCTAACCCCCCCCCCCATTGTTCACCTCCTTGCCGTTGCCTGTAAGGAAACACCCATCGATTCCTAACTATTGACAAATAAAGGCGCGCGCACTGACCAGCATCCGCTTGCATTTTTGCGCACACAGAATCAAATCAAAAGGGTTTTTTTAGGGCATAAAAGGGGGAGGGGTTGTGCTGCGAGATGAGGCGCAAACATCTGGATGCGAAAGGCGTCCTCCACCTCTGCTCTGCTTCACTTTCTTTGTCTAGAGTGGAAGTGGCGGCGGGGGAGGGAGGGAGGGAGGGAGAAGGGTGTCGAGAAGAGGCGGCCAGGTTAGCCATCATCACAAACCCTGCAATTTGGACTCGAGGGGGCGAGCCGTGTTGGCATCTCGGAGGCAAAAGGCATCCACAGAAACCCAGGGAGGAGACAGCAGCTAGAGAGAAGCAGCAAAAAACGTCCCCTCGATTCCCACCACACATCTCTCTCTCACACACAACACACACACAAAGACGATCGAGCCAAGCCCCCACCTTGCCTGCCCACGATCTCGGCGACATGCTCCGAGCTGGGCACCGGGACGCATTCGGTCATGTTCACGCTCTTCTTGCGCGGCTCGTTGTCGTAAAGGGAGCCCGTCTCGTCGTTGTCCAAGCCCAGCAGGGAGAGCTGATCCAAAGCGATCTGAAGGGCTCTTTGGTCATCCAGGGTCTCCCCGCCTCCTCCTCCTCCACCGCCGCCGCCTCCTCCGCTCCCATTCCTCTCCATGTCGGCAAACAAGGAGCTGGGCATAGTCCCGGGTGGATGTGGGGGGATCGCGCCCTCCGCTTCCTTTCCCTCCTGCGCTCTCGGATCAGGAGTGGGGGGCGGGGGTGGGGAGGGAGGGAAGCAGGGAAGGGAAGCAGCACCAACACACACACCAGGAGAAGGGGGGAGGTGGAAAGCAGACACAAAGGAAACAGCCAAGGCAGATGGCCAGCAAACGGCAGGCGAGGAAGCGGTTGGAGAAGCCCGGCAAGCAGATCTTGGATGCTGGCTCAGAACAAAACAAAACGGGCAAAAATGCTCAGATTGTAAATTCCTTGCGCGCCGCTTTAAAAAAAGAGAAGAAGCCCCCCTCCAGTGCAATCCGGTTTATAAGATGCTTTCCAAGAAAAGGAGAAAAAATACCCCACCACGACTCCCCCCAAGCTTTTCCCTTTTTCTTCTTCTTCTTCCTCCTCCTCCTTGGGGGGGGGCGCGGGGGGGGGGCGCGTGCAGAGAATAGAGAGAAGCGCTCCGGTGCTTTTGGCTCCCCCCCTTGAGTTCCTTTGCTGGCCGCGATGGCAGGCGTTTCTTTAAGGAGCCCCTCCCAGCTTCCACTCACTCAGCGATTTCTCTCTCTCTCTCCCTCTCCTCCTCTCCCCCTTTCTTTCTCTCTCTCTCTCGCTCGCTTTCTCCTCCTCCTCTTTTCTGTCTGAGCCTCTGCTGCAGCCAGACAGCGCTGGGGAAAGGGGAGCGGGGGAGGGGAGGAGAAATCAGAGCGCCGCAGCGTAAGCGGCCGGGAAAAGCGAGCGAGCCGAGGGGAGCCGCCGACAGCGCCGCTGGAGGAGCCGATTGGCCGGGCCCGGCGGAGGGGGGCGGGCCGGCTGGGCTGCTTGGCCCCGCCCCTCTAAGGCAAGGCTCCTTTTCTTTGTTGTCTAATGCAGAACAATAAAGGAGGGGGGTAGAGAGAGAGAGAGAGAGAGAGAGAAGATCCAGAAAGAAAGAAAGAAAAAGCAACCCTGTCGATCTGTCTATGTATACATAGGAAATCTTCCGCGCATTCATCAAGTCAACGCGGACCCAACATGACACTTAATGGCTCTTGCGGCATTGCAAACGGAGCGCTTGCAAACCCGTTTCCCATCCGGGAAAGGGGGTTCGTTTCTCCTCGTTCCCCAAGGGATCTCTCTCTATCCATTCGGGGTGCGGTGGTTTTTACGCAGGGATGATAAAATGCTGGCCCCGAGTGATGGGTGGAGGGAGGGAGGGACATTTGCGCCGGCCCCAGGAGCCACGCGCGGCGCTTCCTGCGAGCAGCACCGGCAGCAGAGGGGAAGGCAGGAGGGGTGTGGCTTGGGCTGACAGTGTCCCTTTAAAAAGAAAAAAAAAGAGTGCCTAACCTTCCGATGGAAAAAAAGAGGAACAGTCTAAACTGCAGAAGAGAGCGGGGTTTTAATTGCAGCCGGGGGCACCCCTGGGTCCCGCCCCCCTCCACACACGCACACCTTTCCTCCTTTTTAATTTGGATGCCTGCAACGGGGTGTGTGTGTGTGTGTCAAGCGATAACCTCTGAGCATGTGCAAAGCGGCGTGCGCTCTCCCCGCTCGCATTCGGGGGCGTTGGGTGGAAGAGGTTTCCAGGTCAGAGGGGCGTGGCCTCTCCAGGGGGACTTGACAGATCAGAGGGACGCCTTCTCTTTCTTTCTTTCTTTCTTTCTTTCTTTCTTTCTTTCTTTCTTTCTTTCTTTCTTTCTGCAAACATAAACTGCGGCGCAGCGCAAAGAACGCTCAACTTGGAACGCGTGCTCGCACGTGCACACGTGCACAAAAGAAAGGCAAGCTGCGATCGCGGGTTGGCCTGAGGAACGCGCGTCCAGAACAAAACAAATACCTCCAACGCAGCCGCTTGAAACAGCGGGCACGCCCATCCTTAGTCCTTTGCAGCGACAAAAAAATGCGAGCAAAACCATTTGCGCCTCATGCGAGTCATTTCTGGCGAGCGCTTCTTTGTTGTTAACCAGCAAAAATTCTCAACTTGCAAAGGGGGGGGGGAGGCGGGAAGCATCCCTAACTCTCCTCCTGATTGGAAGAGTGCCCTTCTGCGCTTGCGCCCCGAAGGGTGTTTTGTATTTATTTTATTTATTTATTTTGTTTCCCCGCGCCTGCGCACAGGTCGCCTTCCTCTCCCACCGTTTGAGGGTTTGTACGGACGGAGTGGGAGGGATGCGCGCTGCTTTCCATTCAAGTCGCTGGCGGAGGAGGGGGCGTGGCTTCCTTTGCCGGAGGTTCTGGCTCCGCCTTTGGGAGCCACGTGCACTTTGGGCTGGCAAAGAGGAGGGAGGAGCCTTTTGGGCAGGGAAAGGGGCGGGACCTCAGCGACACTTTGTAGCCTGGAGCAGACAAAGAATGCCAGCATCGCGCAGTTGCAGGCTTCGTGCCTTCTCTCCGCAAGCGTCGGATGGTGAACGACTCGCGCTCGCTTCTGGATTAAAGCTGAGCATCTCATCCCTGAAGAATATTTGCTCCTAGGCAGGGCTGAGCTGCAGCTTTTTGTATCTGCATTATCTATTTAACAGATGCGTTTCACGAAGTCCTTTGCTGCCTTCCCTGACGGTTCAAAATGACAGGTGTTTTTGCAGGCAGGCAGAAGGTCCCTGGTTCAATCGTGGCCAACACCAGAAAAGGGCTATGGAGGATCCCTGCCTGTCAGAGTTCTCAGGAATAATAATAATAATAATTTATTTATTATTTATACCCCGCCCATCTGGCTGGGCTTCCCCAGCCACTCTGGGCGGCTTCCAACCAAATTTTAAAATACAGTAAAGTGGTACCTCGGGTTAAGTACTTAATTCGTTCTGGAGGTCTGTTCTTAACCTGAAGCACCACTTTAGCTAATGGGGCCTCCTGCTGCTGCTGCGCCACCAGAGCACAATTTCTGTTCTCATCCTGAAGCAAAGTTCTCAACCCGAGGTAATATTTCTGGGTTAGCGGAGTCTGTAACCCGAAACATATGTAACCCGAGGTACCCCTGTAATACATCAAACATTAAAAGCTTCCCTAAACATTCCCTTCAGATGTCTTCTAAACGTTTGGTAGTTGTCGTTCTCTTTGACATCTGGTGGGAGGGCGTTCCACAGGGCAGGCGCCACTACCGAGAAGGCCCTCTGCCGGGTTCCCTGTAACTTGGCTTCTCACAGTGAGGGAACCGCCAGAAGGCCCTCAGCGCTGGAGCTCAGTGTCCGGGTAGAACGATGGGCGTGGAGACGCTCCTTCAGATATACAGGACCAAGGCCATTTAGGGCTTTAAAGGTCAGCACCAGCACTTCGAATTGTGCTTGGAAATGTACTGGGAGCCAATGTAGGTCTTTCAAGACCGGTGTTATGTGGTCTCAGCAGCCGCTCCCAGTCATTCCTTGGTGGGGGAAATTGTATGCGTTAAATGTGTCCGCAGCCAAAACATCACCATTGGTGCATTATGACCAACAGACCAAAAATGAAGCCATACCATGGTGGTAGTGAGTCTTCAGGCCGAATCAGGACAACCCGTTTGGTCTGTGAGGCCATATCAAATGAGCCACAGACCACGGCACTATAGGATGTTTTCCAAACTGTGTGTTGCGACACAGTGTGTCTGCTGCACTGTGTAAGGTGTGTTTCACGAACACTCCCTACCCTCCTCCCGGGGCTGGAAAGGGGTTTGTTTAACCTCTGGCTTGCTAGTAAAATTGAATTAGGTAAAGGTAAGGGGACCCCTGACCATTGGGTCCCGTCGTTACCGACTCTGGGGTTGCGGTGCTCATCTCACTTTATTAGCCGAGGGAGCCGGCGTACAGCTTCCGGGTCATGTGGCCAGCATGACTAAGCCGCTTCTGGTGAACCAGAGTAGCGCACGGAAACACCGTTTACCTTCCCACTGGAGCAATACCTATTTATCTACTTGCACTTTGACGTGCTTTCAAACTGCTAGGTTGGCAGCAGCAGGGACCGAGCAACGGGAACTCACCCCATCGCGGGGATTCAAACGGCCGACCTTCTGATTGGCAAGCCCTAGGCTCTGTGGTTTAACCCACAGCGCCACCCGCTGTGTCACAAAATGATGAAATGTCTAAAAAGTGTGTCGCCAACATTAAAATTTTGGAAAGCTCTGCTGTAGAGTGTAGGGCAGGTAAAGACACGGCTCCTTGCTGAAAGTGGGATTTGCATGCACTGACAGTGGCAAGTGTCAACAGTCACGGCAGCCCTTAGATGGCTGTCTGAGCACACTGGTCACTGGGCGCATAGCACTTTCGCCTGCACAATTTGATTTCTAGTTGCACGAGCAAAGAAAAACTCGCTTCTTGATGTCATTGCCTCACCTACCTGCCAGTGGCCCTCGAGGATGGAAGAGGTCAAGGAGTCAGCTGATTCTACACCCCTGTGTCATGCATTTTAAACTTAAGTACAGGGCAAAATACGATGCAAGATATAAAGACCATCAGCTGCAGTACTGCATACCTACAAGATAGCAAGTGGCCTGAGTGGACTCCCTCCCAAAGGATCTTCCCAGCACATAAAGTATCCCCCTTAGACTTTGTTCTCAGTGGCACAATGGGGTGACCTTGGGCCAGCCATGGTTTCTCAGCCTGATCTACCTTGTATGGTAGCAAGGATGAAAGGGCGCCTATTTGCCACCTGGAGCTCCTTGGAGCATTGGCAGGATTAACAACAACAACAACAACAACAATTTATTTATTTATTTATACCCCGCCGTCAAACAGTAAAAGCTTCCCTAAACAGGGCTGCCTTCAGATGTCTTCTAAAAGTCTGGCAGTTGTTTTTCTCTTTGACATCCGGTGGGAGGGCGTTCCACAGGGCGGGCGCCACTACCAAGAAGGCCCTCTGCCTGGTTCCCGGTAACTTGGCTTCTCGCAGGGAGGGAACTGCCAGAAGGCCCTAGGCGCTGGACCTCAGTGTCTGGGCAGAACGATGGGGGTGGAGACGCTCCTTCAGGTATACCGGACTGAGGCCATTTAGAGCTTTATAGGTCAGCACCAACACTTTGAATTGTGTTGAATTATTTATATATATAAATAATACCTAAATGTGTGGAACCAGTTGCACAGAAAAGCAATCCAAGAAAATGCATTTGCAGAGGGGTTTACGTGTTCAGCTGTTATCGCGAAAACTAAAGCTCTTATGGCACCTTGAAAGAACTGACATCTTTCTTCTTGGCGTAAGCTTCCATAGGCTACACTCTGCTTCCTCAGACATGTGAGAATCAGTGCCCTTTTTGTCTAGCAACTGGGAATAAATTGTACTTTTAAGCCTGGTGTGGCTAACCCTTTTTGCCCTGCCGGGGCATATTCACCCTTGGCCAATCATCCGTGGTCTGTATGCCAGTAGAGGGTGCAGCTAAACATATTAAAATATACTCGGAGTCGAGAGTGGATTTCATGCTCTTTATTCAGCTCGTAGTGGTGAGGAGGAATGGAAGTTCCCCCAGAATGTCTGCTTTATCTACATTATTTGCACAATGGGCACCACGTGATTGGCTAGTTCCAGGATTCACCTGTAGGCCAATCAGGTTGCAGATTCACTTCCACCTGGAGCTGTATTGGGTGGCTCCTGTGGACCAATCAGACTGCTGCATTCTGAATCCTATTGTTCTAGGACCAATCAGACTGCTGCATTCTGAATCCTATTGTTCTAGGACCAATCAGACTGCTGCATTCTGAATCCTATTGTTCTAGGACCAATCAGACTGCTGCATTCTGAATCCTATTGTTCTAGGACCAATCAGACTGCTGCCTTTTGGATCCTATTCAACTCTGTACATCTGGTGTAGCCAGGTGTTGCTGGACTAGAACTCCCACCATCCCTGACCATTGACCATACTGGCAATGGAGGATGGGGGTTGGAGTCCATGTGGATAGCACCATGTTGGCCAAGCCTGGCGTGGCCATTCCATGCACACACTCCTTTTGCAGGAACAGGTACACAGCCAGACCCCCTCAGCTGGTCCATGCCCCCTTCCCACTCAGAAGATGATGGAGCTGGTAAGCAGGGACTGGGCAGTCTGCATCCCCATCATGGTGCTAGACTGAGCAGGGGTGCTTAAAAGATTCAGAATTGCTTGGGGAGACAGATCTGGGATGTACTACACCTTTTCTAAGACTATCAATTAGGGTTGCCATATTTCATAAAGTAAAAAATCAGGATACCCTGAAAGTTATTAAGCATTTTTTAAAGAAAGACTACAAAATTTTAAAATTGCTGGGGAAATTCCCCAGGACGCCACTTCCACCTTTTAAATCCCGGACATGTGGCAGCTCTACTATCACAACTACAAGATGTGTGGGAATCACCTACAAACAACTTGTGCTTCTTTCTTTAGAAATATTGCCTTAATCACTTGCAAGCTTATGTACATTTATGTACATTTTTAACAATAGATTCATTTACTTTCACAAGTACTCAATTTACATTTCTGAAATGGGCTCCAGTCCTACTTTTAGAGTTTGCAAGGGTATTACCTATACTATGGATAAGATTCCAAGATCCCGTTCACAACGAGAGGTACCACTGTGAAAGGACATGTAAAAACACACCGATTCCCGGAACATCTGCGGGCCGGATTTAGAAGGTGATTGGGCCAGATCCGGCCCCCGGGCCTTAGTTTGCCTACCCACGAGTTAGTGAGAACCGCTGAGTTAGATGAACTACCCTGGTTAAGGTAATTCGGCTGCAAAGGGATAAAAGGCCTCAACTGAGTGCCAGACTTTGTTGGAACAAGTTGGCCTCTGGGAGCTATCAGAGGCTTAATCCACACTGTACAGTTATATTGATTTTATATCACTTCATTTAGCTTGCTGGGACTTGTTAGGAGTCTCCTGTCATAGAACTACCATTCCCAGAGTTCCCTGGGAAGATGAATCAATTGATAAACCAGTCTGGGAAAAGACATGCAGTTTGTTATGGGTGCTGAGAATTGTCACTGTGCGCTGGTGAAACTACACTTCCCAACATACTTTGTAGGACGTTGTGTGCTTTAAATGCACACTGAATGTTCTTTAAAAGTATGGTGTGGATCTGCAGATAGAATGACGGTCACTTTTTATTATGTTTTGGAATAACAACTTGAAATATACTCAGGAGTGGATTCCATGCTCTTTATTCAGCTCATAGTGGTGAGGAGGAATGGAAGTTCCCCCAGAAGGTCTGCTTTATATACATTATTTACACAATGGACCCCTCGTGATTGGCTAATTCTGGGGTTCACCTGTAGGCCAATCAGGTTGCAGATTCACTTCCACCTGGAGCTGGATTGGGTGGCTCCTGTGGACCAATCAGACTGCTGCATTCTGAACCCTATTGTTCTAGGACCAATCAGACTGCTGCATTCTGAACCCTATTGTTCTAGGACCAATCAGACTGCTGCCTTTTGGATCCTATTCAACTCAGTACATAACACACCTTCTGGCATAATATACACCCATATAGTTTATTTACAATGAACTTAGTGATCATGCATTTGTGTATGTATGTATATTTTCAGTACTATGTTAATTCATTTTATAGTAATTTGAGTTATGTTTCTGTTTGCTTGCAAAGTGACAATTGCAATGATGGTGCTGCTGGCTCTTATAGTCCGCACTTGACTTTTCTTTACTGCAAAGAAAATGTATTACTTAGTCAAAAAGATTTCTAGCATTTAATTTCACAGCAGGCACGTGTCGGTCCACTGCCTGTACATGTAAGCATTATGCACTTGCAAGTAATTGTGTATGATAGTTGCAACCTGTTGTTCTTTCCTCAGGATGTTGCCATGTTTTACAAGGTTCCAGCCCGCTGCTTTCCAAAGGAGACATCTCATCAGCCAAGGTAGCCAGGTTTACCCTTGCCTGCCCCCCTCTGGCTGGTTGTTCTGGCAAATTCTGAAATAATCATTACAGTATTTTAAAAATTAAAAAAAAAGGTTTGCTTTGCTTATCAGCAGGTTTTCTATCCTCAAAATGATTAGTTTTGCTTATCAGCAGATTGTGTACAGTGGTACCTCAGGTTACAGACGCTTCAGGTTACAATCTCCGCTAACCAGGAAGTGGTTGCTCCAGGCTAAGAACTTTGTCCCAGGATAAGAACGAAAATTGCGCACCAGCGGTGCAGCGGCAGCAGGAGGCCTCATTAGCGAAAGCACACTTCAGGTTAAGAGCTGTTTCAAGTTAAGAACGGACCTCTGGAACGAATTAAGTTCTTAACCTGAGGTACCACTGTACTGGAAGGGAAATGTCTGTATGTGTGTGTGATTGGTGCTTTGTGTGTGTGTGTGATCATGGTACTCACTGGGACAAAGTATCAGACCCTCCAAGTGTCCCTATTTTCCAGGGACAGTCCTGGATTTACAGAAGCCATCTCGGTTTCTGATTTGATCCTGGAATATCCCACTTTTTCTTAGGACATCCCTAATCTCATCGGATAAATTTTGGAGGGTATGCTAGGACGTCAGTATTTTAATCGGAGGGGATGGAGTTATGCGACACCAGAATCGAGGAGATAAGTAACTATACAACCTTTAGAAGACATCTGAAGACAGCCCTGATTAGGGACATTTTTAATGTTTGATGGTATATTATGTTTTTATATGTACTGGAAGATTCTCAGAGTGGCTGGGCCAACCCAGCCATATGGGCAGGGGATGATGATGATGATGAAAGGAGCCAGCATTTGTCCACAGACAGCTTTCTGCGTCATGCGGCCAACATAATTAAACCACTTCTGGCGCAACGGAACACCGTGATGGAAGCCAGAGCACACAGAAACACCGTTTACCTTCCCACCACAGCGGTACCTATTTATCTACTTGCACTGGTATGCTTTCGAACTGCTAGGTTGGCAGGAGCTGGGACAGAGCAACAGGAGCTTTCCCTGTCACGGGGATTAAAATGGCTGACCTTACAATTGGCAAGCCCAAGAGGCTCGGTGGTTTAGACCACAGTGCTCCCCATGTCCCATTTATTATTATTATTATTATTATTATTATTATTATTATTATGAATAGGATGTCCCTATTTTCATCAGAGAAATATTCTAGAATATTCCATTCCACCCTCAGATCGAGAGGGTTGCCAGCTTTTCACCTGCTTGCTGAGGCTATGCTGCTGGGGATTAATCCTTGGCCCTTTTAAACATGGAAAGTGTGAGTGCTCTACCACTGAACCACAGTCTTCACAAACCCTCCCTTCTTGCCAGAATGAATGAATGAATGAATCTTATCTTGCCAGATAATTTTCAGCAGTTTCGGACAGAAGTTTAAGAGAGTAGATTGGATTGGTTTTACAAAGCCTTTCCTAATATATATTCTTGGGGTTTTGTTCCATTCAGAGTTTCAAGGAACACAGCAAGCTGTTCTGCAAACGCTTCCAGTGCAACCTTACTTGTGGCTAACAAACAATGATCCTCAGTAGGAGCTCAATTTGGAATCACCTTAACAAAACCTTTGCCTCTTGGCTGCTTCCTGCGATAGATATGTTGATGAACATGCAAAACATTTTTTTTAAATGACTGAGCGGCTCTGAGATCAAAGTCCCCCCCCCCCCAAGAGGTAGCCTTTGTCTTCAAAATGCTCATTTATCATTGTCATTGCATGTAGGTTCCTCCTCTTTTGCCCCAGTAGATGAATGTGGGGTGTTTGTGTGGAGAGAAAACCAAGTGTGTTATTTTTTGTAAATTACCCAGTTAATTTTCCAGTTTGCTTCACACAATTTCCTGAAATTGACTTCTGAAAAGCTAATTGCGTGCTTAGTATGCATTAATAACCAGTCAGGTGACTTTAAAGAGTTTGGTAAGCTAAAAAAAATTTATTTTTTTAAGCCCGCCACATTTAATTATCTCCTCCTCTACTATTCATGCTGAGGCCATAATTCAGCCTATGCTAAATAATTTTAATCCTGTTGACTTCCGTGGCATTGAAGTATTTATTTAACTTAACTCTTCCATTTAAGTTAATGCGCCATAAATGTGCTCAATTTTGTCCTTTGCTTTCTATAAGTGCAGTGATGTGAATTCTATAAAAATGATACTAAAACGTGAACAAAATTTTGGGAGAGTTGGGATTAGGACCAAAATTTCCCTGTGGATTTTTTGTTTTAATTGCAAATCAATGTGGAAACTGAATTTCAGACTGGGCAAATAAGAAACTGAAATTGCACATTCCTAGTTGTGCCTGCAGTCATTTGAGGTGTAATTAAATGCTGCCCCCACCACCACCAATGTTCACAATTTGCTCAATGTCTCATCAGGACTGAGCCCTGGCATGTTTTGACTGCCAGGGCTCAATCCTAGAACAAATGAAATAAGAACAGATGGGAAAGGCTCCTGAGCATGTTCAGAGTGCATTTCTGTCCCCCAACCACCCGGATTAGATGTGTGGAACAGAGATGCTTAGTTGAGGTACTACTACAAAGTGACGAATCGCAGCACTGTACCAAGTGTGATGACCTTGCCTTGCCATTGTCCTGTCCCTTGGCAGAGGGTTGTTCTGGGCTGCTCAAGACTCAGTATAAACAGGAACAGATTTCACATGATCTGAGTTTCAACTGCAAACCCAGAAATAAATCATAATGCTGAACATGTTTCTGGAACTGGAGGCCTCAATTATGGTTAGATCACATGAGAAACCTTTGATTCCACAGCATCGTGCATTGTAAGGTCAGGGGAAAATCTGAAGTAGTGAGCAGTAAAATCTGCTGAACGTAAGAGCATTCAGCCTGGTGCAGTCCCAATCGCTTACACACAACCAGGAGAATACCACATGTTTGCATGCTTTCAGCCCCTCCTGTGCACAAATTCCCACTCCCTTCCTTTATGGCGTTAACTATGGCACACTGTATTCCTACACCAGTATTAATCCTGAAGGGACGCGGGTCGGTGGTTCGAATCTGCACAATGGGGTGAGCTCCCATTGCTCTATCCCAGCTCCTTCCAAGCTAGCAGTTAGAAAGCACACCAGTCGAAGTAGATAAATAGGTACCGCTGTGGCAGGAAGGTAAATGGCATTTTCTGTGCGCTCTGGCACTCGTCACGGTTAAGTCCAGTCAAAAGCAACTATGGGCTGTGGTGCTCATCTCGCTTTTCAGGCCGAGGGAGATGGCTTTTGTCCACTTACTGGGTCATGTGGCCAGTATGACTAAACTGCTTCAGGCACAACGGGATACCGTGACAGATACCAGAGCGCACAAAAACTCCGCTTACCTTCCCGCTGCAGTGGTACCTATTTATCTACTCACACTGGCGTGCTTTCAAACTGCTATGTTGGCAGGACCTGGGACAGAGCAACAAGAGCTCACCCCACTGCGGAGATTCGAACCGCCAACCTTCCAATCAGCAAGCCCAAGAGGCTCAGTGGTTTAGACCACAGTGGTTAGACCTGCTCCCTTTCACCCGCTCCTCTTATAATGGCAGTGGTGCCCACCAGAGAGGTGCCAGAACTGAGTTCTGTTGAGTTCCTGCTGAGGAGAAGCCCTGCTATTATGGAATAGGACGCCCCTATTTTCATTGGAGAACTGTTGGAGGGTGTGCATCATAACATACACACCCTTAATCCAAAATCACAGAGAGAAACGCCACCCTCTTCTGCCCCTTGCTCAGCTGGTAAATGTGGACAGGTGCGCTTCTCTAAAATGTTGGCATAACGACCCTTCCCTAGATCTTGAGTGATGGGGAAAATGGGGACAGCCAATTTTTCATATCCATTAAAACCTACTTGCCATGCCACAGCTGAACTGTGGTGCCTTCACTCCAGCTCCTGTTGCTGTCAAGAGAAGGCTGAGCAAAACTTGGCAAGGGCAGCTGAAATATACTCGGAGTCGAGTGTGAATTTCATGCTCTTTATTCAGCTCGTAGTAGCAATGAATGAAACTTTCCCCAAAACATCTAGTCATATACAGTGGTGCCCCGCAAGACGAATGCCTCGCAAGACGAAAAACCCGCTAGACGAAAGGGTTTTCCGTTTTTCAATGCGCTTCGCAAGACGAATTTCCCTATGGGCTTGCTTCGCAAGACGAAAACATCTTGCGAGTCTTGCGATTTTTTTCGCACTCCCCTTTTTTCTAAGCCGCTAAGCCGCTAAGCCACTAATAGCCTTTTAGCCGCTAAGCCGCTAAGCCTTTAATAGCCGCTAAACCGCTAATAGCGCTAATCCGCTAAGCCGCTAATAGGGTTGCTTCGCAAGACGAAAAAAACGCTAGACGAAGAGACTCGCGGAATGGATTATTTTCGTCTTGCGAGGCACCACTGTATACATTATTTACACAATGGGCCCCGCATGATTGGCTAATTCCGGGCTGCTCCTGTAGGCCAATCAGGTTGCGGATTCACTTCATCCAGGAGCCTGATTGGCTGCTCCTGCAGGCCAATCAGGTTGCTGGTTCACTTCCACCTGGAACTGGATTGGGTGGCTCCTGCAGACCAATCAGAATGCTGCATTATGGATCCTATTGTTCTAGGATTCAGCTCAGTACATAACAACAGCTGAGCACTTCTGCAAGGACAGAAGCAGTTTGGACTACTGATGACTGTTACTAAAGAACCAAGAAGTGCTTTTCAGGTGCAGATCAGGGCCAGAGAGCCTGAACTGTGCCTCTGCTGGACAAACGTCTGTGTGGTTTGCTAGTTTCTGTTTTTCCAGAAGCCCCACTTCTGACTGCCCCCCTTCCCCAAGACTCTACACTGCAGTGCTAATTTCTTACAGTAAGTGTTGTTGTTGCTGCTGCTGCTGCTGAGACCACCAGGAAACAGAGCAGACAGCTGGTGGGCCATTCAGAGAGGCTTTGTGGGCCAGTTGTGGCCTGCGGACTGCCAGTTCCCTACCCCTAGGTTTATATCATCTTGAAGATGGCACAGCAAGCCATGAGAGCAGGGCAAAGAAAGCTTCAATTTTCACATTACCAAAAACTACAGTTCTTCATTACACACAAACTCTGGGAACTGTGGTTTGTTCTAACCAAAGTTAGTGAAAACAAAGCAGCATCTATTGGGTCCCTCTGCCAAGGATCAAACTGTAGGGACTCCGGAAACTGTGGTTTGTTCTTTTTTTTTTATAATAATTTTTATTAATTTTCCAAACATATAATAAAACAAATAACAAAACAAAATCATACAAGACAGACAAACAAATAAACATGTATAATTTCTTAAACTTATTTTCATAAACCTTCTTTCCCGGACTTCCCCATACCTCCCTTTTTCTGCATCCTTATGTTAACCCTTTCTCAGCAACCCTTCGTTTCAATTTGTTCACTCATATTCATTATGCATTTTTTCTAGAATTAAGATTTACAGCTGCAGTTCTCTATTTCTTATAACCATAACATCTCAGCCGTCATCAATTTTGCAACAGTCTTTAAGTTGCAGAGTTTTGATAAATTAAAGTCTAAGGTACGAGACTGGTTGCACTACCGTCAGATAAATGAGGTATTTAAACAGGACAGGAAAATAGGTTTCCAGATGGAGAGGTCGAAATTAGAAACAGAATTGTTAGAACCCAATACAAAGAACTTGTCGAGAATGTACAATCTGCTGCTGAAGTGGAATACACAAGATGAAGTAGTAAAATCAGCCATGATTAAATGGGCACAAGACATAGGTCATGACATAATGTTTGATGACTGGGAACAGTTATGGAATACAGGTATCAAGTTTACAGCTTGTAATGCATTAAGAGAGAATATAATGAAAATGACTTATAGGTGGTATATGACCCCAGTCAAACTTGCAAAAATTTATCATCTGCCCAGTAATAAATGTTGGAAATGTAATGAGATTGAAGGTACCTTTTATCACCTTTGGTGGACCTGCCCGAAGGTAAAGGCCTACTGGGAAATGATCTATAATGAAATTAAAAAGGTCCTTAAATGGACATTTTTGAAAAAGCCAGAGGCCTTTCTCTTGGGTATGGTAGGCCAATTGGTGCCAAGGAAGGACAAAAAATTTTTTATGTATGCTACCACAGTGGCGAGAATTCTTCTGGCAAAGTATTGGAAGACGCAGCAGTTACCTACTCTGGAAGAATGGCAAGCGAAGGTGACAGAGTATATGAGTATGGCAGAGATGACCGGCAGAATCCGCGACCAGGGGAGAGAGACGGTGGAAGAGGACTGGAAGAAATTCGGAAACTGTGGTTTGTTCTAACCAAAGTTAGTGAAAACAAACCATTCCTGGTGCTCTGCCAAGGAGCAAACCATTATCACACTCTTTTGGTCTCTCTTGTATGTGATAGAAGGAGCGGGGAACGGATGTGCGTAAGACCCAAGGCTCATTCATGATAATCTAGAAGAACCAGTGTGGTGTAGTGGGTATTGGGTCAGACTAGGACCTGGGAAGCAAGGGTTAAAACCCCATTCAGCCATGATGCTCACTGGGTAGATTTGGGTCCATCAGTGTCTATTAGCTTAGCCTACCACACCGGGTTGATGTACAGGTGAAATGGTATTGGGGAGGACATATCCCACCTTGAGCTCCTTGAAGGAAAGGTGAGATAGAAATGTATAATAAAATTAATTAACTGGTTGTGTGTGTACACCTAGAATTTTGTTTTTTCAAAAAGTTTTTATTTATACTTTTCAAATTTATACATTTCATTAATTTTACAATCAATTTAGCATTTCAAAATTTGACTTCCTTCCCTCTCTTTCTGTGGTTCCTTAAATTTTTATTATATTCTGCATATCCAAATTCATTTAATTTGCTCATTTAATTATCTACTTTAAATATATACTCTTATGAAACTGCAGGTTATTACAATAATGTTCTTATCTGTTTACAATTTATCTGTAAATATTAAATAAACCATTTCCATTGTTTTATAAAAAGTTTGCTATCTTGATTTCTTATTCTTCCAGTAAGTTTTGCCATTTCTGCATATCCCATAAGTTTTTGTATCCATTCTTCCTTTGCTGGGACTTCTGCTTCTTTCCACTTTTGGGCAAGCAGCATTCTTGCCGCTGTAGTAGCATACATAAATAAATTTATATACAATTGAGGTACTGTAGTTCTGTCCCAATAATTCCCAAAAGAAAAGCTTCTGGGGTTTTTTATTTAATAAAAGATACTTTGAACATCCTTTTCAATTCATTGTATATCATTTCCCGGTAAACTTTAACTTTAATACAGGACCACAACATATGATAAAAAGAACCTTCTTTCTCTTTACATTTCCAACACTTGTTTGATTTAGATTTATACATTTTTGCTAGTTTACTTGGTGTCAGATACCAACACTATATCATTTTCATATAACTTTCTCTTAAACCATAGTAAAGGTAAAGTGGCCGACTCTGTGGTTGTGGCACTCATCTTGCTTTATTGGCCGAGGGAGCCGGCGTACAGCTTCCGGGTCATGTGGCCAGCATGACTAAGCCGCTTCTGGTGAAACAGAGCAGTGCACGGAAACGCTGTTTACCTTCCCGCCGGAGCGGTACCTATTTATCTACTTGCACTTTGACGTGCTTTCGAACTGCTAGGTTAGCAGGAGCAGGGACCGAGCAATGGGAGCTCACCACGTCATGGGGATTCGAACCGCCGACCTTCCGATCGGCAAGTCCTAGGCTCTGTGGTTTAACCCACAGCGCCACCCGCGTCCCATAACATGCTGTAAATTTTATATCCATATTTCACACCTAGAATTTTGTGCAACCAGTTTATTAATTACTGCTAGTTGCTTGTTCATCTTGGGAATGATTGAGCACATGGGGCATCTGCTGTTTCCAAAATCCTTGGGTCTAGCTTGTTTTCAGCCTATCGTATTTTGGAAGACATCGTCTTTATGTGATCCTGAAGCCAGAACAAGAGAGGGAAAGTTACTGAATACCAGGAACACCAGATATGTGATGGGAAAACATATGGCCAAAATTATCCAAGCAGCTAATTTATAAAGGGGAAACTATGGTTATAAGTTTTGGGTGCCAGAATTTGTGTGTGCAAGTCGCCCATAATTCTTGGGTTTAGTAGAAGTGGGAATTAATCAAGGTTTGACTAAACCATGCGGAACACAGAAACCCCTGGATTCAGCTTATGATAAGGAGCCAGGCCAGCTTAACAGAGCTAGCTGAGTGTGGGTCATTGAAGAACTGAAGGCTGATGATGGCTAGTCATTGACCTGTCAAGGAAGCCATTAAGAGGTCAATGAGGTACAAGACAAGGAGAGGTGGGCTCCCTCCTCCAGCTGTGTGTTAGTGGGCAGAGACAAGAAGGGTTTAGGATTTGGATGATGTTGCCTGGAGGGAAATAGTATCACTGGGTTAGCAGTGAGAAGGAAGAGGAAGGGCAGGGCAGAACACCATGTGGGTGGACTGAGACAGGCTGTAACAAAGAGAGAGCATGGCAGATTTCTCTGTGTTAGCCCCAAGCTGGCTGCGCCTATGGAACTAACAAGAGACCCTCTGTATGGGGTGTAGTGCTCAGATTCTCATTCATCAAGACCAGCGTTTCCCAAGTTTGGGTCTCCCAAATGTTTCTGTACTACAATTCCCATCATCCCTGACCATTGCTGCTGCTAGCTAGGGATGGTGGGAGTTGTAGTCCAAAAACAACCGGAGACCCAAGCTTGGGAAACACTGGTCTAGACTCAGATTGCATATATATGTAAATAAACCACATATCATAAAGACACCACAGTCTCCACTGTGCCCCATTTCCAAAGGAAACAGCCCCTGCGTAAGTCCCTGGACCCATGCAATCTCACACTGCTCAGAGATTGGGGTGGCTTGGAACAGTATGTTTATATATTGGGACATCATCTTGGGAGTGGGAGGGTGGAATTATAAGCCAAAAAAGGTTATGACAGGTAAGTTCCAGTTCAGCTTAAGTGACATGCCTGACGTTAGCAGAATATCTTGGGGAAAAGGCTGTAGCTCGGTCGCAGAGCATGCACTTTGAATGCAAAAGGTTCCAGGTTTAATCCCTGGTGTCTGCAGGTAGGGCTGGGGAAAACCCCTTTCCGAAACCCTGGAGAGCAGCTGCCAATCAGTGTCAACAATACCAAGCTGGTTGAACCAATGAACTGACTCAGTATAAGGCAATAGTTAAATAAACAGCAAACAGTGCTCAATAAACGTGTTGTCTGGACGCAGTCTGTGACCAAGAGACCTGGGTGCCTGCTTGGTCTCCTGTGCTGCTGATCATTTTCAGAGCTTCTGTTCTCTCATCTTTGGGGTGTTTATCTTTAAACAGGACTTGGAGAACCATTTAAGCACAGGACTCCTTTGAATAGGGTGTTGCTCTTTGACAACCTTTTAAATAAAGGACTGTCCTCTTTAAAAGGGTGGCTCTTGGCCACCCTAGTCACTCACCTCAGCTCCCTTTGCAAATGTTAGGAATGTCTGCGTTGCTTTGAGGGGAATCAAATCTGGATTGCATGCTGGTTGTGAACGGCAATTTATTCTGGTGATGATGAAGCTAAAATGAGTAAGCCCCGGCTCCTTGGCATTGCCGCTGCAATCTAAGATCCAGGTTTTTATGATTCAGACTTTGCAGCTGACAAAGGCATGCTGAGAAATGACATCTCCATTAGCGTTCAAAAAGCGTTGCTCTGTCCTGAACTCGTTGCTACCATAAATCTTAACCCACTGGCAGTGAACGTAGCATCACAGCCGCCTTCTAGAATCCCCGGCACACAGCTTCCGAGATAATTCTGCCCCCTGTGCCCTGGTAAGTGCAGGAAACAGCAGCAGCAACAACAACAAAAAAATCTTTCCTCGTTTTCCTGCCGAGCAAAATCTAGCTGACCTTTAACCCTGGGCTACACAAGGCTTAAGTAAATGTTTATGCAACCTTTCCCTCTATCTCCCTTGTTTCTCGAGTCTTCCCACTGAAACTGTCTCTGTTTAGACCATCGCCTCCCACTAGAACCTAATTGACGTATTGACTTCTGTGTGGAATTCCTTCACCTTGTTGGGAGGTAGCGGAGGGGGGAGAATAAGACAGGATTAAAGGTTTCCCAATGTTCCTGTGCATCGAAACACAGGAAGCCGCCTTATATCATGTCATCTGGCCCAGCCTCATCTACTCAGCCAGACGTTTCGCTGCCCTGGGGCAAAGGTCAGCAGACCTCGCAATAAGGCTTTGCACAACAGCAGTGTCATTGCTAACTGGGTTGACGTCCCTCCACCACCACCAGCACCCCGGGAATAATGGGAAGGCTAGACCAGAGCACTTGATCACACAGAGAAGTAGCGGGCAGCCTCCTCTGCAAATGGATACACCGAGCTAAGAGGGGGGTTGATTGTTATGAACCACATCAACAATCATCACAATTATCTTCATCCATGGACAGCTCTCCAGAGCTGTCAACGTTTCCCTTTTCTTAAGGGAAATTCCCTTATTCTGAATAGGATTCCTCGCAAGAAAAGGGAAAAGTTGACAGCTATGCAGCTCTCTCATGTGACATGCAGGTGTAATCTGGCATACAGTTTGGGAATGATTACTCAGACCCCCCCCCCAAGTGTCCCTATTTTCCAGAGACAGTTCTGGATTTACAGAAACTGTCTCAGTTTCTGATTTCATCCTGTCATGTCCCACTTTTCCTTATGGCGTCCCTATTTTCATTGGAGAAATGTTGGAGGGTATGGACTTATGCAACCCCCAAGCCATCTGAAGGCAGCCCTGTACAGAGAAGTTTGTTAATGTTTAATTTTTTAAATGTTTTTATTTATGTTGTAAGCCACCCAGAGTGGCTGGGGCAACCCAATCAGATGGGTGGGGTGTTGTTGTTGTTGTCTGTTGTTGTTGTTTAGGACGTCCCTATTTTCATTGGATAATTGTTGGAGGGTATGTTACCCTAGACCAGGTGTAGCCACCATAGTTTTTCCATAGATATTTCCATGAATAGGGTTGCCATCTTTCAAAAAGTGATAATCTGGACATAAAATCTCAGCTTTTGAGCTTTGTTTGTTTCTTTGTTTTGGCCAAAGTTGTTGAGGCTCCCCCCCCCCCCACACTTTTTCAAAATCTACAAAATAAAAATGAAGTTTTGGAGCTACAGTGGTATATCGGTTTACATATGACTCCATTGACGAACATTTCAGAACTCGAACACCGTAAATCTGGAGGTAAATTCTTCAGTTTTCAAACACACCTTGGAAGTCGAACATGTCACATGGCTTCCACTGAGTGCAAGATCCTGAGACCTAGCTGTCAGCTATGGAGTTTCAGTTTTAAAATGTTTCAAACGGTCTTCCAGAACAGATTACTTTTGAAAACCAAGATACCACTGTATTTCTTAAGAGTCTCAGGGTCATCAGTATGCTGATGACACTCAGCTCTATTTCTCCATAAGATCTCAATCAGGAGAGGCCACACAGGCCCTGGGCCTTTGCCTGGACACAGCAGTGAAATGGGTAAGAGAAACCTGAACTTGAAACTGGCAAGATGGAGGCACTGTAGTTGAGTAGCTCCCATGTCCGATAAATTGATCAGTTGTGTACCTTGAATGGGGTTGCACTCTCCCCGAAGGAGCAGGTTCACAGTTTGTGAAATATACTCGGGAGTCCTGTAGTGATTTCCTGCTCTTTGTTGCAGCTTGTAAAACAGTGATTGACTTGCCCCTCAAATCTCAGGCTTTTATATACATTATTTACACAATGAGTCCTGTCTGATTGGATGATTCAGCTTCTCTCCTGGAGCCTGATTGGTCTTTTCCTGCAGGCCAATCAGTTGTTGTATTCTACGATCCTACCAGCCTAATAGGCTGATTAACTTCCTCCTGGAGCCTGATTGGTCTTTTCCTGCAAGCCAATCAGTTGTTGGATTCTAGGATCCTACTTGCCTATTGTTCTAGGATCCAAGCTTAGTACATAACAGTTTGGGTTTGTTTTTTTCTGGATCCAGCTCTGTCACAGGAGGCTCAGATAGCCTGAGGGGCTAAAAGTTCCATTTACCAACTGCTTCTGGTTCAACAGCTGCAGCCATTCCTGGACTAGGAAACCCTTGCTACGGTAGTTCACACATAGGCTGCATCAAGACTGGATAACCACAATGCACTCTTTATGGGGCTCCCCTTGAACTCGATCCAGAAGCTGCAGTTAGTGCAAAACGCTGCAGCCTCCTTCATGACGGGAGTGTGGCCGTGCCGCATATCACACCTGTACTCAGAGACCTACACTGGCTGCCATTTTGCTACTCGGCCGAGTTCAAGGTGTTAGTCTTAGTATATAAAGCCCTTAACAACTTTGGGCTAGTTTATCTGACTGATTTGATCAGTGGAATCGGCACTAATACGGGTGCCACATACTACCTGTTCCACATTTGAAAGAAATCAATGGCTTGGTGTCACTTTGGAACCCCCTGCCTCTGGAGATCAAGCAGGAGCCTTCACTGTGCTTTTTTTCAGTGCCTGCTGTCACCATTCTTGTTTAGACAAGCCTGGAAAGTTGACGTTATTTTATAGTGTTTTAACTTTTGTATGTTTTAAAATATGGTTCTGATTTTTTCTTGATTTTCTTGTTTTATCTTTCTGTAAACAGCTTTGAGGGTTTTTTTTGGGGGGGAGGGGAGTTTCAAGCAAGCAGTATATAAATTTGGAGGTAAGGTAAAGGACCCTTGGATGGCTAAGTCCAGTCAAAGGTGACTATGGGGTTGTGGCGCTTATCTCACTTTCAGGCTGAGGGAGTTGGTGTTTGTCCACAGGCAGCTTTCCAGGTCATGTGGCCAGCATGACTAAACCACTTCTGGTGCAACGGAACACCGTGACAGAAGCCAGGGTGCATAGAAATGCCATTTAACTTCCCACCACAGTGGTACATATTTATCTACTTGCACTGGTGTGCTTTTGAACTGCTAGGCTGGCAGGAGCTGGGACAGAGCAACGGGAGCTCACCATGTTGCAGGGATTCAAACCACCGACCTTCTGATCGGCAAGCCCAAGAGGCTCAGCGGTTTAGACCACAGCGCCACCCGTGTCTGGAGGGAACCCCATTGGCTTCAGTTAAGTTTAAAACAGGTGTGAAATCATGGCAGCAACCACCAGCACCTGTACTTTGAGCATTTCATGCCCCCTTTTCCTCACTGCTTGTAACTCCTCACACTCTCTGCAACCATGGCTATATAGATTCCTCCCAAGTGAAGCTAATGCTTAATGCATCTGATCGAGTGGACTGTATTGCATGAAAGCTCGGGCCGTAATAAATGTGCTAGCCTAGAAGCAGCCTTTTTTGTTTTTAATTCTATCAAAAATTAATGAAACAAAATGTAATTGCATGCATATATTTTTTAATGGCCTAGCGCATAGCCAGGACCTTTTACACTAACAGGCCAGAACTACTGGGAGGTGATGTCTTTCTCAATAGCACCTGCATATTTAACTTCAAAAGGTGCACATGGAGGGGGGTGGGAGAGAGAGAGGGGGGAGAGAGAGAGAGAGAGGATGATGGTTAAGTTAAGTAGATCCTTCTACATACAAACAACCCATGACTGGGCAATTTCCAGTTAGATAGCATGAATCACCACCCTCTCTTGTATAAACTCTGTGGGCATAGGCTCTGGAGATGATAATTCTAAACCGTAAGAAGTGGAAAGTCAATGACAAAAGAGCTTTGGCATTTGGTTGTGTTTGCCTCGGCAGAATAAACAGAATCTGAAATCGTTCCCAGCAGCAGAGACCTCGAAAGTGTGTTTCAAGAAACTGGTACGTGTTGCTGTGTTATTTTATTTATTTATTTATTGAATTTATATACCTCCCTATACCCAGGGGCCTCACAGAATAAAACCACAAAAGATATATAACCACAAAATACATAGTGAAAATAAAAAGGACAACCCAATAACCCCCTCCCCCCCAAAAAGCAGTCACATTTTAAAAGGGCATAGGATGTCAGTCAAATGAACCAAAGGCCTGGTTAAAGAGGAACGTTTTTGCCTGGCACCTAAAGGTGTATAACGAAGGCGCCTGGCGAATTTCCCTGGGGAGAGCATTCCACAGATGGGGAGCCACTGCAGAGAAGGCCCCGTTCTCATGTTGCCACCCTCCAGACCTCTTACCCAGAGCAGACCCACTGAAATTGATGGGCAATAATGCATTATGTTAGGGACAACTGCTTGGTCAATGCATGCAAAGCATGTGCACAACAGGAGGAATTTACATGAAGATGCTGATACTTTTTCATGGGGGACCGTAAAGAATAAAAATAAATTGCAAATTGATGTGGAGAACTGAATTTAAGATTGGAAAAAGCGAGAACCCAAGAGAAACCCAAATCAATATATTCTCTCATCCCTAGGGGTGGAGCATCTGCCTTGAGTGCAGAAGGTCTCAGGTTCAGTCCTCGGCATCTCCAGGTACAGCCAGGGATGTCCTCTGTCCGAAACCCTGGAGAGCAACTATCAGTCAAAGTAGACAATTCTGAGCGAGATGGACCAATTGTCAGACCCAGTGTGAAGCAGCTTCCTATCTTCCTATGATAAAGACATGTTTGTTTTAACAAGTCTTTCTAACTGGGTAGGTCTGCCTTGATGGCAGAAAGGGAAGAGGAATTAAAGAACCTTTTAATGAGGGTGAAAGAGGAGAGCGCAAAATATGGTCTGAAGCTCAACATCAAAAAAACAAAGATCATGGCCACTGGTCCCATCACCTCCTGGCAAATAGAAGGGGAAGAAATGGAGGCAGTGAGAGGTTTTACTTTCTTAGGATCACTGCAGATGGTGACAGCAGCCACAAAATTAAAAGACGCCTGCTTCTTGGGAGAAAAGCAATGACAAACCTAGACAGCATCTTAAAAAGCAGAGACATCACCTTACCAACAAAGGTCCGTATAGTTAAAGCTATGGTTTTCCCAGTGGTGATGTATGGAAGTGAGAGCTGGACCATAAAGAAGTCTGATTGCCGAAGAATTGATGCTTTTGAATTATGGTGCTGGAGGAGACTCTTGAGAGTCCCATGGACTGAAAGAAGATCAAACCTATCCATTCTGAAGGAAATCAGCCCTGAGTGCTCACTGGAAGGACAGATCGTGAAGCTGAGGCTCCAATACTTTGGCCACCTCATGAGAAGAGAAGAATCCCTGGAAAAGACCCTGATGTTGGGAAAGATGAAGGGCACAAGGAGAAGGGGACGACAGAGGACGAGATGGTTGGACAGTGTTCTCGAAGCTACCAGCATGAGTTTGACCAAACTGCGGGAGGCAGTGGAAGACAGGAATGCCTGGCGTGCTCTGGTCCATGGGATCACGAAGAGTCAGACACAACTAAATGACTAAACAACAACAACAACAACAGGTCTGTGCTCTGTCTCCAGGGCTGGGGGCAGTAATACTTCAGAAAGCACTTTTTCTGGAAACCGTAGCAGGGGAGAGAGCTCTTGTGCTCCACTGGCAGGTGTCCCACAGGTATCTTGCTCCGGACTGGAACCCGTGGCTTCAAGTTACAAGAAAGGAGATTCCGACTAAACATCAGGAGTGTGCTGGGCCCGGGGGTAACCCATGAAACGCGGTCCAGGACCGGCCTAGAATCCGAAGGTTTCTCTAGGAGTCAGTCCGACAGGGCCAAGGCAGGACAGGTGTAGGATCTCAGGCAGGATCTAGCATACAGCAATGTTGCTCCCGCAACCTGGGGCAGGGTCAGACAGCCTTTTATCTTTGTCGGGGTAACGGCCGGTCCTGATCCCCCAGCGACTCACCTCCCTGTTTCGCCCAAAGGTGAGCACTCCTCCTGCAAGTACTCAGGTCTCTCCTTCTCTCAGACCTTAGTCTCTGCACCTCGGGAGACGTCGGTGGGTTACTAGACCCAGGGGCCGCCTCAGCCTCTCCTGACCAAACCGGTAGTGGAGCAGCTGTAAGTGATGGCCCAGCTGAAGGCAACGAGGCAATCTCCACATCTGGAGCCAGGGCAGGCTCAGGCCCCTGACTCGGCCCAGCTGGTGTTTGTTGCAGGGGAACATGTGCAGACTGGGACTCTTCAGGATCAGGCCCCAGACTTGGTTCAGATGATGCCTGAGGCAAAGGATCCGGTGCAGACTGAGACTCCTCTGGTTCCGAGCCCGAGCCCCAGGCCATTACAAGGATAAACTTTCTGACAGAAAGAGCTGTTCAACTGTGGAACAATCTAATTGGACTCTCCTTCCTTGGAGGTTTTTAAGCAGAGGATGGATGGCCATCTGTCATGGATGCTTTAGGTGTCCATGGCGCAGGTCAATTCTGTGTCCAGGGCAGCTGTCTACCAGCTCCATCTGGTACGCAGGCTGAGGCCCTACCTGCCCACAGACTGTCTCGCCAGAGTGGTGCATGCTCTAGTTATCTCCCATTTGGACTTCTGCAATGCTCTCTACATGGGACTACCTTTGAAAGTGACCCGGAAACTGCCACTAATGCAGCAGCTAGACTGGTGACTGGGAGTGGTCGCTGAGACCACATAACACCTGTCCTGAAAGACCTACATTGGCTCCCAGTATGTTTCCGAGCACAATTCAAAGTGTTGGCGCTGACCTTTAAAGCCTTAAACAGCCTTGGCTCAGTATACCTGAAGGATCGTTTCCACCCCATCACTCAGCCTGGACATTGGGGTCCAGTTCTGAGGGCCTACTGGCAATTCCCTCCCTGTGAGAAGAGAAGTTACAGGATAACAGGCAGAGGGCCTTCTCGGTAGTGGCGACCGCCATGTGGGACGCCCTCCCATCAGATGTCAAGGAAATAAACAACTATCTGACTTTTAGAAGACATCTGAAGGCAGCCCTGTTTAGGGATGTTTGATGTTTTATAGTGTTTTTAATATTCTGTTGGGAGCCGCCCAGAGCAGCTGGGGAAACCCAGCCAGATGGGCAGGGTATAAATAAATTATTATTATTATTATTATTATTATTATTATTATTATTATTATTATTATTATTATTATCATTTCTTCTGCACTGGGTGCAGGCACAGGGCTGGCCTGGAGCACTTCAGTGGCCCTTGAGACTCTCACCAGACTACATCTCCTGCTGGCTTTGCTTCTAACCCTCCTTGAATGTTTTCGCCTGAATGGAATGTGGCCTTCATCATGCTAATGAAAAAGATCAGGAACAAATGCAAGCTTTTGTTTACCCGAGTTATGCGATGCTGATAGTCTGTCCCCATCAGGAGAAAACATGAAATCATCCTCAATCTTCCAGAATGAAATAAATAAATAAGGAGCTGCTCCTGAAGCCATCGCATTTGGTACCAGATTCAAATGCCTGAATTCTCCTGCCTTTGCAAATGGAGGAAAAGACCGAGAAGGAAAGCAGGGGTCTGAGAAAAAGGGTAGTGCCCTGCCTTGCTTAAAGATCTGCAAATCTTTTTTCCATCTCACTCTCTCGGGAGAGACATGTGCTGACTGCAAGTTGTTATAGCCTATGGAGAACTTTGCTTCTTTTCAACAGAAAAAGGTAAGCTCAGATTCCAGTTTTGACACTCACTTCATTTAAAAAAACCTTTAGCCGAGGCATTTCTACCCCGTAACACAGTTATGAAGTTGTACCTGCATTGCGGCCTGGTGAGGTCAAGCTGTGCAAACAATGAGCTGAACAAGCCATTCATGAATCCAAAGGGTCAGACGTAGGGAGCTAAGGGATTGTTGTTGTTTAGTCGTTTAGTCGTGTCCGACTCTTCATGACCCCATGGACCAGAGCACGCCAGGCACTCCTGTCTTCCACTGCCTTGGTCAAACTCATGCTGGTAGCTTCGAGAACACTGTCCAACCATCTCGTCCTCTGTCGTCCCCTTCTCCTTGTGCCCAGCATCAGGGTCTTTTCCAGGGAGTCTTCACTTCTCATGAGGTGGCCAAAGTATTGGAGCCGCAGCTTCAGGATCTGTCCTTCCAGTGAACACTCAGGGCTGATTTCCTTAAGAATGGAGAGGTTTGATCTTCTTGCAGTCCATGGGACTCTCAAGAGTCTCCTCCAGCAAGGGAGCTAATAATAATAATAATAATAATAATAATAATAATAATAATAATTTATTATTTATACCCCGCCCATCTGGCTGGGCCTCCCCAGCCACACTGGGCGGCTTCCATAAAAACCAAAAATACAGTAAAATATCACACGTTAAAAACTTCCCTGAACAGGGCTGCCTTAAGATGTCTTCTGAATGTCAGGTAGTTGCTTATCGCTTTGACATCTGCTGGAAGGGCGTTCCACAGGGCGGGCGCCACTACCGAGAAGGCCCTCTGCCTGGTTCCCTGTAGCTTTGCTTCTTGCAACGAGGGAACCGCCAGAAGGCCCTCGGTGCTGGACCTCAGCGTCCGGGCAGAATGATGGGGGTGGAGACGCTCCTTCAGGTATACTGGACCGAGGCTAATGGATGCATAAGTCTAGAGAGGCAGGAACATAAGGGCCTGCTGGATTAAGCCAATGGCCCATCTAGTTTAGCATCTTGTTCTCACTGTGTCCAGCCAGATAGAATTGAATCATAGAACTGTAGAGTTGGAAGGGACCCCAAGGGTCATCTAGTTCAATAATCCAATAATACTACCCCGCCCATCTGACTGGGTTTTCCCAGCTGCTCCATCTATTCTCCACACAAGCCAGCAAAAGGGGGAAGGAAGTCAAGTTTTGGCAAAATGATGGCAAAATCAGTGAAATGTATATATCTTAAATAAATAAATAAAGTGTTCGTTCCTTCAGTTTGTTGGATGAGTGAGAATAATGTCCTTTCTGTTTATGCATCCATTAAATACTTGCCTTTAAAACAAACAAACAAATGAAATCTCCTCAGTGCACATCCTAATGAAATATGCTGCAAACTCCTATGTACATCCACACAACACTCCATCTATTCAAGGCCACATTCCATTCAGGCGAAAACATTCAAGGATGGTTAGAAGCAAAGCCAGCAGGAGAAGTAGTCTGGTGAGAGTCTCAAGGGCCACTGAAGTGCTCCAGGCCAGCCCTGTGCCTGCACCCAGCGCAGAAGAAATAATAATAATAATAATAATTTATTTATACCCTGCCCATCTGGCTGGGTTTCCCCAGCTGCTCTGGGCGGCTCCCAACAGAATATTAAAAACACGATAAAACATCAAACATCCCTAAACAGGGTTGCCTTCAGATGTCTTCTAAAAGTCAGATAATTGTTTATTTCCTGGACATCTGATGGGAGGGGGTTCCACAGGGCGGGCGCCACTACTGAAAAGGCCCTCTGCCTGGTTCCTTGTAACCTCACTTCTCGCAGGGAAGAAACCGCCAGAAGGCCCTCGGCGCTGGACCTCAATGTCCGGACTGAGTGATGGGGTGGAGACACTCCTTCAGGTATACTGGTCGGAGGCCGTTTAGGGCTTTAAAGGTCAGCACCAACACCTTGAATTTTGCTCGGAAACGTACTGGGAGCCAATGTAGGTCTTTTGGGACCGGTGTTATATGGTCTCAGCAGCCACTCCCAGTCACTAGTCTAGCTGCGGCATTCTGAAGAAAGCAGGAGATCTCCCTTCTCACAGATTCTACTGATCTCATATCTAGATTACTCAACAGCTTCCTTTCAGCTAGAGTCAAGTGTGGCTCATAAGTTTCGGGCTCCCTCCTGTCCCCAACCTCAGCTCACCCCCTGCAGTTCAGCGTGAGTGTCATCCTTAGTAGGTATTCATTTGCCAAGTTTCTAGTCATCAGCAGGGTCAATCACAGGGTAGGGGCTGGGTGGGCAGAACGAGGAGAGGAATGAGAACCCAGCAGCAGATAAAATCAGTCTTAATCACTGCCGCAAACTGAGTAAGCATGAGTATGAACGAAAAAAACCACATCTCTCATTCTGACTTATGTAATTGCCATGCACAGCCTTCTGCTCCCTGTTCCTGGGAGAAATGATAGCGTCAGCCTTCCCAAGATACAGACAGACAGACACCCCCAGGGAAGCTCGCAAGCCAGGCAGGCGGGAGATCATCATTCCCCTCCAGCATCTGGTAACAAGAAGCAGGACTTTACTTCGCCGCTGCAAGAAGATCACCAGATCTTTGTCTCCACTGATAGCTGATTAGGCAGCTTGGCAATAAGAGTTGAAGCCACCAATTAAGTCCTAATCAGGTTGTTTTGAGTTTATAACTTTAATCCTGCTCTGTGCCTCCGACAACCTCTGCACAGCCCTGTATCATAGCTGTCAACATTTTCCCTTTTTAAAGAGAAATTCCCTTTTTCTGAATAGGATTCCTCGCAAGAAAAGGGAAAAGTTGACAGCTATGTCCTGTATTGGGGGGGGGGGTTGAGCGAGGTTTAAAGCAGGGGGGTGAGTTGGCAGGGATTCGAACCCTGGGCTCCCAGGCCCTACCTAGTCCAACACTAGATCGATAGATTGATACATAGGAAAGCATCAAACAGAAAGATTGTTCTGGATCCTGGTAGGGTTGTGTTAATCACTGAAATCATATATTTCTAACCATGACTAACAAATAAGATACAGCGTTACCTCGGGTTAAGAACTTAATTCGTTCTGGAGGGCCGTTCTTAACCTGAAACTGTACTTAACCTGAAGCACCACTTTAGCTAATGGGGCCTCTTGCTGCTGCCGCGCTGCCGGAGCACGATTTCTGTTCTTATCCTGAGGTAAGGTTCTTAACCCTAGGTACTATTTCTGGGTTAGCGGAGTCTGTAACCTGAAGTGCATGTAACCTGAAGCGTATGTAACCCGAGGTACCACTGCATTGTTAATTCTTATCACAAAGTATTTCAGATTTCACCTTCATGTGTGTATGTATACTATCTAAAACTGATGTGCGACTGGGGCAAATCAAGATCAGAAAAATGACAAATCACAACGGACAGATTCATTCCTACCACATGGAAGTCAAGGAGGGTAAATTCTGAGTAGAAATATGAAAGAGTGGGCTGCAAAACCAGCAGGTCAATGTTTTTCAGGGGGGAATAATCATGCATTTTAAAGGCCAGGCAGTTTTTGTTATCCTTAACCTCAACAATGCTCTACATGCCCTTTGACCTGTTCAAAGTGTGCGGGTGAGTCCTTGAGAGGCTTGAAGTGTCAACTCACCCCTATCAATTTGACAGTTTATTAATTTGAGTGCTTCTTCAGTTAACAAGGAGTGTGTGCCCTCTGCTGGCTTATCCCTGCACTTTTATTTTTATTTTTTTAAAAAACCTCGACCAAATGACAAATGGCAAAATACTTACAGTTACTTATCAATTTGATGAAATTATGTTAAATATATCTACCCCCACCATTCCACTGAAGTGTTTGCAGTTGCTTATTAACATTTTAATGTTCTTTTCTCCCAACAGATACACTTTTTCATGCCATGTGGCCCAATACACTTTTTTTTTGCAAGGCAACTTCCCTGATATACAGTGGTACCTCGGGTTACGGGACGCGGGTAGCGCTGTGGGTTAAATCACAGAGCCTAGGACTTGCTGATCAGAAGGTCGGCGGTTCGAATCCCCACAATGGGGTGAGCTCCCGTTGCTCGGTCCCTGCTCCTGCCAACCTAGCAGTTTGAAAGCACGTCAAAGTGCAAGTAGATAAATAGGTACCGCTCCGGCGGGAAGGTAAATGGCGTTTCCGTGCGCTGCTCTGGTTTGCCAGAAGCGGCTTAGTCATGCTGGCCACATGACCCGGAAGCTGTACGCCGGCTCCCTCGGCCAATAAAGCGAGATGAGCGCCACAACCCCAGAGTCGGCCACGACTGGACCTAATGGTCAGGGGTCCCTTTACCTTTTTACCTCGGGTTGCAAACACCTCAGGTTACAAACACTTCGGGTTAGAGACTCTGCTAACCTGGAAGTAGTACCTCGGGTTAAGAACTTTACCTCAGGATGAGAACAAAAATTGAGCGGTGGCAGCAGGAGGCCCCATTAGCTAAAGTGGTACCTCAGGTTAAGAACAGTTTCAGGTTAAGAACGGACCTCCAGAACGAATTAAGTACGTAACCAGAGATACCACTGTAATGCATTTCCGCATGCTATTTTCATGAATACCTGTATTGTTATGCATCCTTTTCCATAGAATATGAGTTTGTATACTCATTACTAGGCTGGAGAACTGTGTTACAAAATTCAGTACGTGAATTTCAAAGTGCGGCTTGTTTTGATCTGCGCATTGTTTTGGAAAGTGAAAATTAGGTAGGCTCGCCTTTAAATGCGAACTGAACCAAATCTCTTCCCGCCCATCTCAACCAGCACTACATCTTGTGGAAGAGAGTTCCATAGTTTAACAATGCACTCTGAGCAGCTAGGAGGACGAGCAACAAAAGCAGGAGATTCCAGGGGGCGGCAATAACCCCTTATAGGACACAGGCTTCTGCAGCCGCTCAACAATTCTGCCACCGAAGCACAAGTGTCTTTGAGTATTTCAAGTGTATGTGAATTGTTAGCATCAGTAATATATAAGAATATAATTATATAGGAACATAATGAACCCCATTCCCCCACATAACTGCCTTTAAAAGAAAAACTTGGGGCTCCATCCTATTTCACAGAGGTACAATTTTCAGAGTGTTTGAACAGTCAGTCCATCTTCTCTGGCAACTCTGGGAATGTCAGCTCTGGGAATAGGGGTCTCCTAACAACTCTCAGCACCCTTAACAAACTACAGTTCCCAGGATTCCTTGGGGGAAGCCATGGCTGTTTAAAGTGGTATGATACTGCTTTAAATGTACAGTGCAGATGGAGCCCAAGATGGCTTTAAATGTATTGTGTGGGTGTAGCCATAAATGGAAAGACAGGGTTAACTTGGCAGTTTCCTGCTTGGCAGGGGGTTGGACTTGATGGCCCTTGTGGTCTCTTCCAACTCTATGATTCTATGATTCTAACTTTTTTTTTGCCTCTGCCAATGAAGGCTACCATACTGCTTCAAATGTATGGTGCAGATGGGGTCCAAAATGTGTTAAAATGAATATTTTACATTTAGAAATACAGTGGTACCTCGCAAGACGAATGCCTCGCAAGACGGAAAACTCGCAAGACGAAAGGGTTTTTGGTTTTTTGAGTTGCTTCGCAAGACGATTTTCCCTATGGGCTTGCTTCGCAAGACGGAAACGTCTTGCAAGTTTGTTTCCTTTTTCTTAAAACCGTTAATACAGTTGCGACTTGACTTCAAGGAGCAACTCATAGCACGCGGTGTGGTAGCCTTTTTTGAGGTTTTTGAAGACTTTGGTGATTTTTGAAGCTTTTCCAAAACTTTTCCGACACTGTGCTTCGCAAGACGAAAAAATCGCAAGACGAAAAAACTTGCGGAACGAATTAATTTCGTCTTGCGAGGCACTACTGTAGACTCAAGTGCTTACCCTATGATAAAATACATGGCTAAATACAAATTCCCATGCATGCTTCTTTTAAATCACAGCAAACGCAGGATGGGGCAGACTTGTGAATGAAGAAATGCAAAATTGGCACAGGCTGCAAATAAGACCAATCTATTTATCCCTGCTCATAAGTGCTACTGGAGAGTTCAAGTAGTAAGTGCAGCTAAAGGTAGGAGGAGACCTTGAGTTCAGTGAATATCCCCTTAATTGGGGGGGGGGGGAGAGAGAGAGGCTGGGAAAAGCTAAAGTGGTGCCCAAATGGAATTCCTGGCTGCGTTTTCCAGTGGGTGTCAGTAGCTGAACACAGCCAAGAAACCCCAGCTCAACATATGGCTGCCACTGAAGATTTAAACTACAGCTTGCTGTAAAGGGCAGCTCAGGGCATTTGCCAAGAGAAAAGCCAAATTTAGGATTAAAAGCTGACTTTTCACAGGATCCACTGAGATAGGGTGACACATGTAGCATTGCTCAAATTTCTTGCTGCTCAGATCAGGAGTATTTGGAGACCGGGGACAAAATCCAGAATAATTCTTTGTATTTGACAGAGATTATTAGCAGCAAGAGGCAGGCTCCAAAAGCTGTGGGGATTACTGACCCCAAATGCCTTACAATCAAGTTTCAATGAGTTTGCAAAACATCCATTTGCTCTTCCATATTCTGCTCCTCATAACGTTTTGATTGTTTTGCTCTAAAAGGAGCGTCCCTAGGCCATTTAAGCTCAACAGGTTATCTCGTGCACTAGATACCTTTTTTTTTTAAAGTAGCTGTTATAGATAAATATTTACACAATATACTGCATGGAATGGGAATACTATCTCCTGACACCATCTTTCTTCTTCCCATGTGTTGCAGCTCCAACAACTTCAGAGATTCGCAGTGCAATGCTAGCAGAATTTATGAAAGAGCCCAGGAGAATAAAATAGTTCCCTAGGCCATTTAGCTCAAAGGCTATATAGATAAAAATATATTTTAAAATCTAGTGCATAAGAGAGGACCACAATCTCTCACCACCATCTTTCTCTTTTCCTCCTGCTGCATCTGAGAACGACTTCAAATGTTTGTGATGCAGTGTCAGGATCAAGTCCCTTGCTAGGCAGAGGTCACCAACTGTTTAAGATCTGTTAGCATTCATTCATTCGTTCATAAATAAATGCAGCTGTTTATTATAGCTTCCTGGTCAACAAAGCTCAAAATAGAAAAGCAACAGTATCACCACCTCAGTAAACCCAATTAATAATTATAAACAGTGACACGCTAGGAACTAACCATCATAGCAGGGGTGGCCAACTCTCAAGAGACTGAGATCTACTTTCAGAATGAAAAACTGGCAGTGATCTACCCCTGTTTTTGGGGGGTTCAGCTCAAAACCTCGTGGGGATCTACCAGTAGATCGCGATCGACCTGTTGGACATCCCTGATCATAGCATGTCTAAGAGAGGGCTATTTATTTATCATTCCATTCTATTAATAATTGCTTCTAAAAATATCTCAAAGCAATTGGACAGTAAAAAATGATTGTGCCAGTTTCATTTATCTTGTCGCATGCCACCCTGATCTCAGTGGTGTGAGATTCCTGGATCCGTGTTTTCTTTAGGGAAGGAGACACAGGAGAGACTGTGGTGTCTTTATTACATATGGTTTATTTACAAATATATACAACCTGAGCCTATGCTGGATCCAGAGATTAGAAGCCTGGCACCCAGTTTAATACCCCAAGCCTTGATTAAATTCTAACACTTGCTGGGTCCAAGGATTAGGGAGGTCTGGCACCCACAAACTCAATAACAAGACAAATACAGACTGGGATAAAACGGTCGAACCAATTGCTACACAGATTCTCTGAAATTAATGAGCATGACTAACTTAGGTCCATCCCTTGTAATGGGTCCACTCTGAGTAGAACCAGGACCAATCCCCCAATCCCTACTTAAAAAGTCTTGTTGGGAAAGAAACATATTCAACAGACGCTGAAAAGAAATATGGTCTAATATCATAGTGGAAGGGAGTTCCAAAGGGCTAAAAAGCCCTCGTACGACTCCCTACATTTTAAAAGGGTATGGGATGTCAATCAGGTCAACCAAAGGCCTGGTTTAAAAGGAACATTTTGGCCTGGCACCTAAAGGTGTACAGTGGTACCTCGGGTTAAGTACTTAATTCGTTCCGGAGGTCCGGTCTTAACCTGAAACTGTTCTTAACCTGAAGCACCACTTTAGCTAATGGGGCCTCCTGTTGCCGCCGCACCGCCAGAGCACAATTTCTGTTCTCATCCTGAAGCAAAGTTCTTAACCCGAGGTACTATTTCTGGGTTAGTGGAGTCTGTAACCTGAAGCGTATGTAACCTGAAGTGTATGTAACCCGAGGTACCACTGTATAATGAAGGCGCCAGGCGAACTTCCCTGGGGAGAGCATTCCATTGACGGGGAGCCACTGCAGAGAAGGCCCCGTTCTCATGTTGCCACCCTCTGGACCTCTTGAGGAGGGGGCACACGAAGAAGGGCCTCAGAAGATGACGTCAGGGTCCAGGGAGGTTCTTATGTAAAGACTGTGGTCCTGAGCCACCCTGCCCACAAGCAGCCCGAGTGCCACAGTCCTCTCCCCAGGTGATTCCCAGCAGATATTACTCAAGATGCATACAGTGGTACCCCTGGATCCGTTCCGGAGCCCCGTTCGCATCCTGAGCAGAACGCAACCAACATCTGTTCGTGCTCGGGTCATGATTTGCTGCTTCTGTGCATGTGCATGACGTCATTTTGAGCGTCTGTGCATGCGCGAGCATCGAAACCCGGAAGCAATGCGTTCCGTTACTTCTGGGTCGCCGTGGAGTGCAACCTGAAAACGCTCAACCTGAAGCGACTTCAACCCGAGGTATGACTGCACTGCCTCCAATGGTGGAGACAGAAAATAGCCTTCAGGGCCTGGTAGCTGGTACAACTAACAGTGAAGGATATTTTACCAGCTTTCCTCTGATCCAAGCAGTCTGGTTGGCCTTGCGGCTGTGGCAGATGCTGGCCGGCTGGCAGGCCACAAACTCCAATTAGCTGTCACATTTCATACAGAGACAAGGTTAGCCTCTTACGCTAACAGCTGCCATGCTTAATCGATTGCCCGGTTCACAGCTTCCAGACATCACTCGTGCTCCTTATTGGGTTTTTTAAAAATGTTTTTAAAATATATTGAGTGCATTTGTTCTGTGCTTTTCAGCAAAAAATAAAAAATAAAAATCTCCCAGAGTGGATTATGTACAATCAATTAAAACAAGACAGTCCCAGTCCGTAGGCTTAAAATTTAAACAAAACATGATGCTCAAGGGAAATGGGGCAGGGAGGTAAGGGGGTGGAGGGCGAGAAAAGAAAACTGAGGTACCAAATCTTAAACAGTAGTTCTGATAATGAGCAGAAGACACAGAAACAGTTCAGGGGTAGGAGTTGGTTTTTTGGGCAGAGCTGGTGGAATGAGCCCTGTTCCTCATCTTTCCCTCTGAGTCAGCCTGATGGAACGGCTGCTGAAATTATATATGTGCAAGTTGGGCGTGATTTTTTTGTCCTCTTTTTCTCTTTCTCCCTTGACACTTTGGTGTGGATAATGGTTCCGTACATTTTACAGTGGTACCTCGGGTTACATACGCTTTAGGTTACATACGCTTCAGGTTACAGACGCTTCAGGTTACAGACTCCGCTAACCCAGGAACAGTACCTCAAGTTAAGAACTTTACCTCAGGATTAGAACAGAAATCGTGCTCCGGCGGCGCTGGGGCAGCGGGAGGCCCCATTAGCTAAAGTGGTGCTTCAGGTTAAGAACAGTTTCAGGTTAAGAACGAACCTCCGGAACGAATTAAGTACTTAACCCGAGGTACCACTGTATTTTAACTGGTTGATTCCTTGATTGTATTTATATCCCACCTTTTGTCCAAAGGACTCAAGGTGGCTCCTCATTTTATCCTCACAATAATGCTGAGAGGTATCTGAGGCTGAGAGGTATCTGCAGGGCTGACTCAGGATTAGGGTTAGACTAGATGACTCTTGAGGTCCCTTCCAATTCTACAATTCTGTGATTCTATGATATAGCTGGCAAATGGGGGAAAAACAAAGCTGGACTAGATTCAACTTTGATCCTCTCCAAAAGAGTGCCTCCTGTTCACAAATAGTCTACGTTTATCCACATTTGCCAGGTAACCCCAACATATGCACAGCAGACAATGCTCTTATCATCCTAATCTAACTGCGATAAGAAGCCAAGCCTTGCATTCTGGTCTGGTTAATAGACGTTTATGGGGCTTACAAGGCAAACATCCCAGCTTCTCATCACAGGTGCATCTGTGATGTGGTCACAGGAAGAAAGCAGCAAACCGACATCCTTTCACTAGTCGATTCAGGCTCAACTAAGAGTGTTTGTGATTTAAAGCAGGGCAACTGCAGCTCATTGTACATGGGGACTGCTTTGCTAGAAAGAAAAAAGAAAAACGTAGGTGGGAGAGCAGGAAGGAGATCTGATGCACAGTTAAACCGGAAAAAAGATAATGCTTTCTTTGCAGATGAACTTTCGAGTCCTGGCTGTTTCTTCCTTACGGTTGTAAACACATGCAGGGACGCAAACTGGAAGTCAGAGGTAGACTTGCCAATATTAAAGACAGTGAAAGAAACCCTCCTTTTATGTATCTTTTTGACCCCTCCTTTCCTTGCAGACTTTTTACAATATAAAACAAAGCAAACCACTGCAGTCATGTGCAAAGGTAAAGGTAAAGCACCCCAAATGGTGCTCATCAATGGTTCCTCTTCATCCTGGAGAAGAGTGACTAGTGGGGTGCCACAGGGTTCTGTCTTGGGCCCGGTCTTATTCAACATCTTTATCAACGACTTGGATGATGGACTCAAGGGCATCCTGATCAAATTTGCAGATGACACCAAACTGGGAGGGGTGGCTAACACCCCAGAGGACAGGATCACACTTCAAAATGACCTTGACAGATTAGAGAACTGGGCCAAAACAAACAAAATGAATTATAACAGGGAGAAATGTAAAGTATTGCACTTGGGCAAAAAAAAATGAGAGGCACAAATACAAGATGAGTGACACCTGGCTTGAGAGCAGTACATGTGAAAAGGATCTAGGAGTCTTGGTTGACCATAAACTTGACATGAGCCAACAGTGTGACGCGGCAGCTAAAAAAGCCAATGCAATTCTGGGCTGCATCAATAGGAGTATAGCATCTAGATCAAGGGAAGTAATAGTGCCACTGTATTCTGCTCTGGTCAGATCTCACCTGGAGTACTGTGTCCAGTTCTGGGCACCACAGTTCAAGAAGGACACTGACAAACTGGAACGTGTCCAGAGGAGGGCAACCAAAATGGTCAAAGGCCTGGAAACGATGCCTTATGAGGAACGGCTAAGGGAGCTGGGCATGTTTAGCCTGGAGAAGAGGAGGTTAAGGGGTGATATGATAGCCATGTTCAAATATATAAAAGGCTGTCATATAGAGGAGGGAGAAAGGTTGTTTTCTGCTGCTCCAGAGAAGCGGACACGGAGCAATGGATCCAAACTACAAGAAAGAAGATTCCACCTAAACATTAGGAAGAACTTCCTGACAGTAAGAGCTGTTCGACAGTGGAATTTGCTGCCAAGGAGTGTGGTGGAGTCTCCTTCTTTGGAGGTCTTTAAGCAAAGGCTTGACAACCATATGTCAGGAGTGCTCTGATGGTGTTTCCTGCTTGGCAGGGGGTTGGACTCGATGGCCCTTGTGGTCTCTTCCAACTCTATGATTCTATGATTCTATGTAAAGGGACCCCTGACAATTAAGTCAAGTCGCGAACGACTCTGGGGTTGCGGCACTCATCTCGCTTTACAGGCAGAGGGAGCTGGCGTTTGTCCACTTCCGCAGACAGTTTTTCTGGGTCATGTGGCCAGCAAGACTAAACCGCTTCTGGTGAAACCAGAGCAGTGCATGGAAACACCATTGACCTTCCCGCCAGAGCGGTACCTATTTATCTATTTACACTGGTGTGCTTTCAAACTGCTAGGTAGGCAGGAGCTGGGACAGAGCAACGGGAGCTCACCCCGTCGCAGGGATTCGAACCGCCAACCTTTCGATCGGCAAGCCCAAGAGGCTCAGTGGTTTAGACCACTGCACCACCCACGTCCCTAGTCATGTGCAAACTGACTGGCTATAATTCAAGACGGGGAAAGTCATGTGCACTTTATAAAACCATGCCCCATTGTTTCCTTCAGTAAGTGGGGGGAGCCTCAGGCCCAGGTGGGGTTGTCAGAGCTCCAGGACTGGCCTGACGTCCCAGGTTTACCTGCTACCCTCCAAGTGGCAGAAGCAGGGTTTGAATCTCTGGGTGGTGAGTGCCTTATTATTTTTTAAAGAAAATAAGCCCATGTGTGCAGCTTGCAAGTTTCAGCCTAGCAAGAACAAGCTTCAGATTATCGCAGCCTGCCTTCTTCTGCTCCCTTCTCTCCTCTCCCAATTAACCTCCATCTCCAGGGCTCATTGATGGAAGGGAATACAGTGGAAAAATCACCAGGGGCTGCCCCTAGGTCTCAGGTTTGGCCCCCAAAATCTCCTGGTCTGGGATGCACCTGATCTGGCAACCCCAGTGGTTTACAACAATATAAAATAAAACATAAAAAGAGTTAAACCCAGGAATCAAAAATATTCAAAAGATTAATTAAAATCAAGTGGCAGAAAGAAATAAAACACATGTGATGTCTATATATCTGGGCAGGCTTGCCTTGACATAAATGTATTTAGCAGGTGGCAAAAATGTTACAGTGAAGGTACCTGTCAATTGGCAGGGAGTTCCAAAGTGTAAGTGCTGCCACACTAAATGATTAATTTCTGAAAGTGTTCTTCAGAGGATTTTTAAAGCTCAGGGACCAGAGGATGTGAAGGACTGTCTATGTCCACACATACCTCCTTGGAGGTTAAGAGCCACTTTGGAAGAATGGATTATTAAGATATGGGATATTGTTTGCACAGTAAGGTAGACAGTCTTCCTTTGGTGAAATGCTCTGCTTTCATTGCTGATTGGGGTTACATGGTACAAGATAATGCTGAGCCGTATGAATTATTGGGGATTCATGCTCCATTATACAGTCATACCCTGCAGTGGCGTAGCGTGGGTTGTCAGCACCCGGGGCAAGGCAAGTAATTTGCGCCCCCTAACCCGTGGATTTGTGCCCCCTAACCCTAACCCCGGTGCGCCCGGTGCGGCTGGCCCCCCCTGCACATCCCACGCTACGCCACTGATACCCTGGGTTAAATATGCTTCAGGTTGAGCATTTTCAGGTACTGGGAGCCAGTGTAGGTCTTTCAAGACCGGTGTTATATGGTCTCTGCGGCCGCTCCCAGTCACCAGTCTAGCTGCCGCATTCTGGATTAGTTGTAGTTTCCAGGTCACTCTCAAAGGTATTCCCATTGCAGTAGTCCAATAACTAGAGCATGCACCACTCTGGCAAGACAGTAAGTGGGCAGGTAGGGTCTCAGCCTGCATACCAGATGGAGCTGGTTGACAGCTGCCCTAGACAGAGAATTGACCTGTGCCTCCATGGACAGCTGTGAGTCCAAAATGACTCCCAGGCTGCACACCTGGTCCTTCAGGGGCACAGTTACCCCATTCAGGACCAGGGAGTCCTCCACACCCACCTGCTTTCTGTCCCCCCAAAACAGTATTTCTGTCTTGTCAGGATTCAACCTCAATCTGTTAGCCGCCATCCATATATATTATCTCCTTGACTTGGGGGTTGCATAACTCCAAACCCTCCAACATTTCTCTGATGAAAATAGGGACGTCCTAAGGAAAAGCAGAACATTCCTGGATCAGATCAAATCAGGATGGCTTCTGTAAATCCGGAAGTGTCCCTGGAAAATTGGGACACTTGGAGGCTCTCCAGAGAGTTGTGGCCTCCACAGTTAACTCTGGAAACCCATTCTCAGTCTCCTGGCTGTGTCGTATGATACATAAGAATTTTTGGAAAACAGACAAACTGACTGAGAAAAGGAACCCATCATTTGTCTGCTCCCAGGCCTTGATTTTCAAAAGCAAAAATTTCATCAGAAAGCAATAGGGAGTACTATAAAGTACTCTCAGACCTTTCGGAGTGATGTTTGAAAATATCAGGCCTTGCACAGTCGCCCCTATGCATCTCTTTGCATGCAAAAAACTAAACTTAAATCAAAACAAAACAAGGTTAATTGGTATCAGCTGGTTTGGCGGAGGCAGCTGGAGCTGCAGGTTTTATGGACAAAGCCAAGAGACTCGCCGCCTGCAATTTGCAGATTGGAGGAAAGATGATGTCATCTTAATGTGAACAAGGTTAAAATCCCCAAAGACGCATTACTGTGACAATAGGATGAGATCATGCCATATATATTTCTGGTCCAGGGAAAGGGCAGGGCGAGGGAAGAGGAAGGACTAAAATCCGAAATCCAGGGCTAAGGAACACTAAAGGAAAGCTTCAAAAGGCTGCCCTTAATTTAAACACAATGTGTTTGAAAGAGCTAGGGATGCAATTGGTCATCTTTGTTTTAATGGGGATTCCAAGGGACTTTCGCTCTGCCTGCCTGCCTCTCTCTCTGTCTGTCTCTGAGATCATTAGCAAATACTGAGCCAACAACAACAATTTGGCTAAAAAGAGGAGTAAAAACCAAAAAGGAGAGGAAATAAATGACAAAAACTTCATAGAGGAGGATGTTTTGGGATCCAGAGTGGATTGCGACAAAAAAAATACCCAGCAAAGCCACAAAAAGAATTTAAAAACAAACAAAGAACGAACTGCTGACTAAGTGGTTTGTGTGTTTAAAAAAAAAATTCCTGTACTTTCTGTAAGTAAAGTAGCCCATGTGCCTTTGATGGAGGACAATCCTCTGTTTGAAGCACTGTCTGGTTCAAGCTTAATTTTAAAATAAAGAACCGTATGAAGGGGGAGCAAGAGGTTGCTTGAAGTTGCCCATCTACAGGTGAGCAGGTGAGAAGACTTAGCACATCTGAGCAGGTGAGAAGACTTAGCACAGTCTTCCCGGTTATAATGAGATGTATTTAAGTTGGAGCCAGTCTGTCCAAAATCGCATCTGCACAGACATGTAAATCAGTGTCATCCTGTTTTGGGGATAGGCATTTTGTTGTTTTGCGGGGTTAGCTGAGACTGCAAAAGAGGCTTTCAGTAAAAGAAAGGCTGTCCCTGTGTTTTTAAAAAAGCTCTTTTGAGCTGAACAGGTACATCTTCGCTCAAAGGCTGGTGCCCAAACTTTTTTCAAAGACCAAAGTTGTTGACTTTTCTTTTGGGATTGAAGTTGTTGCACTTTTTTTGAGGGTTTTACCCCTGGAAATAAACTGCCACAGGGGCCGGATTAAACCCAACGGCAGGCCGGATTAGGCCCCCAAAACGGACTTCGGACATGCCTGGCTTAAGCAGACAATGAAATAGATGAAACACTTCTGTTACAGTTCTATCACTGATCTGTGATTTTGGCTTTTATATGGTTTTTAATTGAGCACATATTTGTTGCATACATATACAGTGGTACCTCGGATTAAGTACTTAATTCGTTCTGGAGGTCTGTTCTTAAAGTGAAGCACCACTTTAGCTAATGGGGCCTCCTGCTGCTGCCATGCCGCTGGAGCATGATTTCTGTTCTCATCCTGAAGCAAAGTTCTTAACCCAAGGTAATATTTCTGGGTTAGCGGAGTCTGTAACCTGAAGCATCTGTAACCCGAGGTACCACTGTATATTAAATTGTGGCATGCAAGTATTTTGTATAACTAAATGATAAAAGAAAGGGAGTTCCATAAGCAGAGCTGACAGATCTAGGAGGTGGTAAGAATTATCCACTTCTCTCCTTTTGCATGTGCAACTTGCAGTGCGATCCCGTACTCAGAAGTCCAACCAATGGAACTTACCCCCTTCGTGAGTATAGCAGGTATGAGGAACCTTTGACCCTGCAAAGGCTCCTAAACTACAACTCCCATAATCCTAAGCCATTGGCCATGCTTGCTGGGGTTGATGGGATTTGTAGTTCAACAACATCTGGAGAGTCAAAGGTTCCCAACTTCAGGGTGTAGCATTGCGGCCCAAACTGCACATTCCTTTTGGAACAGGGCATTCTAAATGAGGTTCTAACATTCCCACCTCTATTCTGAAAAATATTCTGAAATTGTTCTGAAACAGATGAGAATCCCCACCTCGCCCCCAAAGAATGATTAAATATTATTTTGGAAGTGAGAAAGATGACATTCACAGAACCATGTACCATAATTTGGGGAAGGGGGAACGTTCTAAAACATTTTTATTTTTTTAAAAACAGACTTCAAATAAGTTTGGGGGGAAAAGCATTTTTAGATTACAGTAGTGTGCACACTTAAGCAATTAAGCAAGGGCATTTGATTAGCAACCCCTGTCCTCTACTTAGCCTCTTTATTCCTATGGAAGCAGTAAAGGTGTACTTTGTTTTTCCACCCATAATTTCTCCATTTTGGCTTTATTTCGGTTAAATAAATCATGACACGATGTAGTATGTCATGTGTTGTTCATCTGAGGTTGTATTTACCGTATTGGTCCGAATATAAGCCGCACTCCCCCCCCCCCCAATTCTGACCGTGAAAAGTTAAAAGTGCAGCTTAAATTTGCAACCTTACAAAAATTGGCTTTTACGATATCGCTGCTGAAACAGACATACAGTAAAACGGAACAGGTGTGAGTGCCTGCAGAATTTTAAAGGGGCGGCTTATATTCGGGTATTGTCTTTTTTTCTCCCCCCCCCCCCTTGAATTTTAAAGGTGCGGCTTATATTCGGTTGCGGCCTATATTCGGGCCAATACGGTACCTACCATATTTTTCCGTGTATAAGACTAGAGTTTTTTTATTAAAAAGTTATGCTAAAAATTTGGGCTCGTCTTATACGCAGGGCAATCTCCCCCCCCCCCAATTTTCTCAATTTTTAGTTCAAATAAAGAGGGAGCGTCTTATACACAGGGGCGTGTTATACATGGAAAGATACGGTAATTTTAAGGCCTGCTAAGGAACATATGATTGCTATTATGTCTTCATATGTAAAACCACATAATTCAAAGAGGGTGCACTTCCTTGTTCCTATGACTGTATCTCTCTATACATGAGATAGAGAATGAGATAAAATATACAAAGATACCTATCTCTGGAGGTTAATAAAACATATTTCTACGATTAGATTCTCCACTCCAGCACTTTGCTTCTGTGTCTGCAAAGAGGCTCAACCCTCTTGGAGCCTTGGAAGCGAAATCAGAAGGCCTGCATGGTTGCGTGTTTCCTAAAGACTTACAACTGTCGTCCTTTTTCCTGCTGAGGTCAGTCCACCTTCCTCAGCACAAGAATTGCTTGGAGCATTGAGAGGGAGATTTAAGCGTTATCCTACAGCTGGAAGAAAAAGATTCTCTCGCTTTTTGCAAACATCCTTCGTGCAGAAAAGTGAAGTCATTTCAGACTGATTTAATTTACTTTTAAAAATTTTCTTTTAGCAATGGCATCCCTGTTTGTGGTTCTTCGCTCTTCTGTAAGCAAGCAACATGGCTAAGTTTGAAAGTTCAGAACGAACAGGACGGTATTTCATTCGGAGCTTAATCTTTTGATGCAAAAATAGGCTGCAATAAATTAAACTTGACTTGGATTAGTAACTGGAAAATTGAGAGCATTTCCCTTCAACAGTTTCTATACACTTCATGCTAACAAATCTAAACTAGCTTGATACTAGTTTAGCAGTCACATAAAAAATCTTCTTGGTTAATGTTAGAAATAGCGGATTTTTTTGGGGGGGAGGGAAGTGGAATCTCTTCTGTAATTTCCTATCTTGAAAAATCAGAAATGATTCTTATAAAATGTGATCATTATGTTGAAAATAGAAGCTCTGTTGTGCTCCATCCCTTATGCTGCACAACTGACCCTGAGCCCTGGTAGCGAAACACAAAATGCTTCCCCTTAGAAACATAAGCAGATAATTTACACAGATTCGAAACCAGTGTCCAGAGATAAATTCTTCCGGTCTAAAATGGTTGTCTATCAGTTTTGTATTGGTGAAATCCTTGATATTTGCAGATATTCAAGTACTTGTAAATTATATTCCTGTAGTATAAGGCAGCAAAAGTGGATTTTGTGAGCCTTTATGGTCTCCAAGAGACTTGGAAGGATTAACACCTGCTGTTTGTCTGAGCACCTCACTGTCCAGGCTGCATTTCAACATATTTCCTATAAATGTCAATTTTGTGGGAATACATGTTTGGACATCTGAAGGATGGATAGATGTACTGATGGCGATTATATCCTTAGTGTGACTTGATGCTGTTTTTTGTATTATGTATTTCCTTTTTTTCACCTTTCCTGTTAACTTGCACAAAAGCCAAACTCAAAACCACTGGTCCGCCTAGCTTAGTATTTGCCTACACCAGGGATAGCCAATGTGTTGCCCTCCAGAGGTTGTTGCCCTACAATTCCCATCAGCATTGACAACAAGGATGATGGGATTTGGAGTCCAACTGCTGGAGGACAGCTTTCCAGGGTCTCACTGTTTCCCAGTCCTAACTGGAGATGCCGGACTTTTTTTCATGCAAATGATGGGCTCCGCCACCAAGTTCCTTGCCTTAAAATATTTATATCTTTATTGGAATTATGAGTCTTCTTCTTCTTCTTTACAGACAGTAAACTCAAAGCGACATACAATTTAAAACAAAATAAAATAAAAACCATGTAGGGACGGCAACGCAGACATCAGGCAAAAAGATTGCTCTTAAGGTCTGATGTCCTGGGAGAATGGATTGCATCATGTAATCAAAATTCTCTGGCTTCAAGTAGCTACTACACTTTTCTTCTTGTGCAGAGCTTATTTCTGGAAATGTTATTTTGAGCAGAGGCACACATTTGGGCTCATTTCACTCTGGAGAAGAATCTTTTCTTAAGCCAGAATCGTGCCAAAGCTCTCCTGCACTGGGAAATGCCAGCGAGCAATTAGCAAGGGACCGATTAGAGCAAATCCACATGTGAAGGTTATTTCCCGCAATAACACCATTTTCACGTGAAAAACCTGCACATGCGATACTGCTGTTATCAGGCATTCAAAACGCTGTCCCCACAGGGTTTGCTAGCCAATTAAAATATTGGACTCAGTCCTTCCCTTCATTAAAAATCCATTTTATTTCCATAAACAGGAGAGGCTGCAGACGGAGCAATTTAGCAAGGAATGGTGAGACAGATGACATCATTTCTTGGCAGAGACATGGGAGGCTGGGGTATCCCCTCTCTCTCTTTCAGTCTTTTAAATACATTTTTTGGGCTATTCCAACCAGGCAAGAAAAAGCATGCTATTGAGAAAGAAAACGGGCAACTGAGGCCATTTAATAAAATGCAGGGGGGAATAATTGGCAGGAGGAGGTAATAATCACAGGGGAATTCCAGTCCGCAGGTATTTCTCAGAACCTTTGGAGATCTCGAACTATTTCCTAAGCTTCTGGTAGCTGAATCAGTTTCTCCACCTGCCCTGAATTAAAACAGAAGTCTTATTTACCCTTACAACCAAAAAGTGTACAGAGTACAAAAAGGAAGAGTCATCTGTCCTATTGGAGTCTTAGTACAAGCCGCTGTTCTGAAGTGGTATTAAGCATGTTTGACATTATGTGTATTTTCTTTTTATACACACACACACACACACACACACACACACACACACACTGCTATAAAACACCAGGCGCTGCACAACCCAGTCAAGATTGGAACCAAAGCATGAGCACTCTCGTGACACTGCCAAGCTGCATTCTCTTACATACCTGCAGGACACAGCTGGAGCTGTGGTCTAAACCACTGAACCTCTTGGGCTTGCCGATCAGAAGGTCGGCGGTTCGAATCCCCGCAATGGGGTGAGCTCCCATTGCTCTGTCTCAGCTCCTGCCAGCCTAGCAGTTTGAAAGCACACCAGTGCAAGTAGATAAATAGGTACCACTGCAGCAGGAAGGTAAACGGCGCATTTCCATGCGCTCTGGTTTCCACCATGGTGTTCCGTTGTGCCAGAAGCAGTTTAGTCCTGCTGGCCACATGACCCAGAAAGCTGTCTGTGGACAAACACCGGCTCCCTTGGCCTGAAAATGAGATGAGCATCACAACCCCATAGTCGCCTTTAACTGGACTTAACCATCCAGGGATCCCTTATCTGCAGCAATGTCTTTTATTTTATTTTCATCCATGGAATGTTGATGGGTTTCCACACAAGACAATTGTTAAGCATGGGAAAAACATGTCTTTACTTACCAGAGCACATACACCCAGGACTTGGATTATAAATATTAACTGAGGCAGGAGGGAGAGAATAATTGCACTGAATGCAGTCCATTTTTTTTAAAAAAAAAAACACCAACACAAGAGAATGATTTAACAGTAGTCTTCATGCTTTCTTTTTAAATGTATTCAGACAGTGGGGTGGGGGGAAGAAAACACTTTCCCTCAACACATTTATAAATAATCTGGAACTAAAAGAGGATCTCTAGCATGGGTGTTCAACAAGCCTTACCTTTGTTTTCCTAAGCGTTCCTTTTCTTTCCTGTTGCTTACTAGAGAGGGCAGATTAATTTATTTAAGTCATCTCTCTCCTGAATCTACTGCTGCCCATCAATTTCACTGCGGGATCCTTAGTTCCCAGCATATTATAAGAGAGGGAGAAAAACGTCCATCAACTTAATTTGTATCTACAGTGGTACCTCGGGTTACATACGCTTCAGGTTACATATGCTTCAGATTACAGACTCCGCTAACCCAGAAATAGTACCTCGGGTTAAGAACTTTGCTTCAGGATGAGAACAGAAATCGTGCTCCAGCGGCGCGGCGGCAGCAGGAGACCCCATTAGCTAAAGTGGTGCTTCAGGTTAAGAACAGTTTCAGGTTAAGAATGGATCTCTGGAACAAATTAAGTACTTAACCCGAGGTACCACTGTATACCTGTAGATTTCAGGGCAGTTCACAATGTAAGATGTCCTATGGAAGCTTCCTAAAGCACAGTATTAATTGTCCTGACCCTTTTATCTGAGCACTAATAATTTTGCTCAATTTAGCCTCAACAATTTTAAATCACAAGTGTATCAAACCTGCAGGAAAAAATTTGCTGCAAGTACCTAAATTTTTCAATGACAGCACAAGGTGTTAATTGAGAGAGTAATAATGACTCATTTATGTAAAGCAACTGTTTTCAAGGAAGGTTGGGGGTTTTCTGGAATCCTGACATGCCTGAAAAGCTATTGGAAAGCTTTTTCATTACTGAAAAAGATCAGTAATGAAAGTTTCCAACTGAAGACAGTGGGTGCATATCTCACTTCAGAGAGGGGAACACTGAAGCCAAGATAGTACCCCACATGAAATAAGCTGGCAGTTGCCTAGTTAAAAGAAATCTTAAGCTGCACTTAGTAAGGTACACTTACTAGCAAGGAATCCCTATTTAAATCAGTGGGACTTACTTCCAGGAAGACACACAAAGAATCGCAAAATTAGTTGATATTATTAAGCAAGCTTCAACTGATTAAATCTACATAAATTTGAACGGGAGATGAAACCAGAATTCAGAAGCAAAACCATGCCCAGTTCTTGGTGATGCAGGCATGTATCACAGAAGACACCATCTTAGAAGAGTCCTTCCATTTTCCACTCCCACACAGGACAGAAAACCTTTTGAGATGGCACTTATTAAAATCTGCAGATGGTTAAGTACTCACGGTGAAAACCCACAGAGCTCTCAAGACCCATATCTGTTTTCACTGAGGTATGATTCTTGGGATTGATGGTTTTAGACATTGTCTTCTTACTGCTTTTAATCGTTTTAGGGGACAATTGTTTTATTGTTTATTGCCGGTTTTATTTGTCAGGTGTGTTTTGCTCTATTCCATTTTATTTTGCAAGCCGCCTTGAGGGAGGTTTTGCCACTGGAGGAGGCGCAAAACTATTTCAATTAATAAACAGTGAATCATTCATTCATTACAAAAATGCTGGCTGATTAATCAGGAGTAGTATTCTAATAAATGAAAATGTTCTACATTGATCCATCTATAGCTGGTTAAAATTAGACCAAATGCTAATGCCTATTTGACTCAAGGTATGCAGGGATTCTGTTTCAGCCCTGCAGGTGTCCCTTGGCAGATGAGGAGATGTGAAAACGGTTCCCAGGAGGTAGGACGCTTGCAAGCCGCTAATATAACAAGGAAGCTGTAGTGTATAATCACAAGAAAAGAAGTTGGAAAGGCTTAGGTTTATTAAAACTCAAGCCACAGACAACTCGCAGTAAGAAAACCCGCACAGAATTGTACATCCAAGGTGACTTTTTTTGAATCTCCGGTACAGAAGATAATCCACCTGCACTTAACAGAGAAACAGAATTGAAGGCAGCTATTTGTTTCTGCTGAGAGTCCTTTGCTTCTCAGCATGCTCCACGATTTTCTCGTCTACATAAAGTCCCTTCCGCTTCCTTACAGCATTCATGTACTTGCGGGCCTGGTTCTCGGAGTCTGCCTTCTCCCCAAAGTGCAGATACTCTTCCTCCGTGGTTGGTACCCAGTATGGATCATCTGAAATTACCTGGGGAGGGGGAGAGAGGAATTGTGCAAAGAGCTGAATTAATGGAAGGGGGCGGCAGCAATGAACAGTGATTTTTGACCGTCGGCTAAAAGCAGACATATTTGAAATTAGGAAAGATGCACTCAAATCTTTAAAAGGTACCGCTAGTCACCTAAAAATGAATGAAAAATAATTTCTGCTCAGTATGTCCCTGACAATTATTGAAGTACAGTAAATATCACTCTTTCTCTATTCCATCCCTCTTCTTTTTTTTAAAAAAAGTTTTCAGTTCCTTCCTTTCTTTTGTTGGTTTTCTCCCTTTTTTGTGTGGGCGTGTGCTGATTTCCCAGAGGAATCAACAAAGCAGCCTGTAAGAAGTGTAGCTGTATAAATATATATTTGCATTTGCATTTTCAGTTTCACAGGGAATCCTGGTTTATTCTCACAACAACCCTGAGAGGTAAGACGAGACAAAGAGATAAGTTTTATGAAGTTTCCCGGTCAATTTCGGGTTCAGCGCTGTGCATGTGTACACGATTACGCACATATCAGTCACGCATTCACAAGGAGGTGAGAATTATCCCATTTTTAAGCCTTACAATAGCCTTGTGTGGTGGGTTAGGCTAAGTTGGAGATCATTAATGGTCAAATGATTACTCTGGCCTACTGCAAGGGCTGCAGGCAAGGATGTGCTGCAGTATGGCAGTCATCTAAAGATAACAAATAAAATCAGCAAGGGTACAGCCAGGATCATTAACACACCAACTTTACAAAATACTATGAAGGTATCAGAAGTCAGCGGAATCTGTATAGCATAGAATCAGAACTGGATTCCTGAATGTCTAACTGTACTGGTAGAAGCCACTCAATGAAAGCTCCAAGAATGAGCAGATGGAGCTGAAGTGGATTTAATTTTTTTATGCTCAGAGAGCTTTTTTCTGTTGATCTTGGAACCACAGGAGGAAAAAATGGTCATCTCGCAGCCTTGCACTGTGTGTCATTTTTCACTTAAAATTCCTTTTACTAGCTTCCAATGTTTATTGCAGTGAAATTTGATTAGTCAAAAGTACTGTACGTCCACAACAAAGTGCATTGTACCTCTCATTCGTTTACTTTGGAATCAAAAATGTCCTTGATAGATGTCTGCTGTCAAAAAGAGATGGCTGAGAAGACCATGAATTTAAAATAGCTGAAATACATTCATTTACTGCAGGATGTTAAGAGGATCTTAAGTCAATACTGCAAGCCCAGGTCCCTCCAAATTAGGGTCTGGTTCCTAACACATTTGCTGCCACTGCTGGCCAACCCTCCTTGCTGGCTGAACTGAACCTGTAAATGCCATATTTAACTGGGCTAAGGGCTCATCATTTCCTGCTGAGCTGCATAAAATGCATTACTTCAATGAATTATTTGGGAGACATACACAACTACAACTCCCATCCATATCAGCAAATGTTGCTCCCCATCATCTCAGAAGCTTCCCAGCCAGTTTAGGATGAGGTCTACAAAGCCAATCATGTCTATAGTAAATGCTCCCAGTCAGTGGTTCCTCTGGTACGTGGGAAGTAGTGAAGTCTAACACTGAGATATCAATATCCCAACAAAGAAGAGGAAAGGTAAGAGGGTGGCCGGGTGCGGGTCACGTGGTGGCACTCAAGACTTCTGATGATGTCAAGAGCGACAAGAGTCTGAATTTTAGAACTGGATTCAAGAGAAACAAGCTACTTCCTTGCACAAGCAACTTGGAAGGGGATAAAGCAGCAGTTTTGTTTGTTTGGTAGGCAGCAGATCTGTTAACACATCCAGAGCTTAGAAGAATTACACAGCGCGTTTTGAACTCAAGTCTGTATTTTCCTCTCGCAGGTCTCTGAAAACAGGGAGCAGATTTCAGACTTTAAAACGAAAAATGCTCTTAGAAAAGGGATGCAATTCTACTCTTCTTTCTATTCCCTTAAAGAATCTTCTCCTCAAAAGCTCTTGATTGTAAATTACATGGTTGGAGAAAAACACAGTTGAAGAAGAAAGGAGAGGAGGCAGAAAACTAAGTGTACAGGTCACTTATTTTATTGCCGCTATCAACCTGCAAAGAGCCTCTGAAGATCCAAATAATATTTGATCCATGGTATCTATTTCAGCATTTCAAAAGATTTCACCTCCCAGAAAGAACGCTTTAAAGAAAGGATCTTTTCTACAAGCACAAAAACACCCCCCTGCTGTTTTCCCTGTGTGCTGGTTACCTTGTTAGCAGGCTAAATAAAAGAAAAACAGCTCTGTTGGGTGAAACCAAAAGTCCATCTAATCTAGCATCCTCTCTCTCTTTCAATGGCCAGCCTGAAGCTTATGGGAAGCCCACAAAACAGAGTATAAACGCCTGCCCCCACTGTTGCTCCCCACCCCAGAAACTGGGGCATTCGGTGGAATACTCCTTCTAAAAATGGATGCTTCTCCATTTACTGTCTCCCTCTATGCTAGGAGTTCCCAAACTGTGGACCAGGGGTCTGCAAACTTCATTCTGGTGGTTGTGTCTGCATTAAATATCCACAGTGATTTTAAACTGTCGTTTTATTGCTTCTGTTATTTCTTGCATTTTATTCCGTTGCACAATTTGAATTATATGAAATGCAAATTACAACATAATAAAATATGATGCAAGAAATAAGAGGAGCAATAGAAACACAATTAATAACCGTACAGCATCTACTTAGTGCTGCGCATTACAACCGCTGCAACAGGCAAAACAATCATTAAATGGTCCGCCAAGACCCTCAGCAATTTGTCAAGTGGTCCATGGGGGGGGGGGAGTTTGGGAAGGAGTGCTTTACACCAAATATATCTCTATCGTATTCCACCACATATGTCTCTCTTGTGTGCAGAAACACATGTCTCAAACATGGGCCACTTTATAGAGAATGAATAGAATTATTTTAAAATTGTCCTTCCTTAGTATCTTATTTCTACTCTTTTTTTGTGGCAGAAGAGGAGCAACCAGGAGTAGGAGACGAAGACAGCTGCTGCCTTCATGCCCTGCTCACCAGTTTCCCAGAAACATCTGGCTGCTGCTGGATACATAATGCTGGACTTAATGGACTTTAAATTCAATCCAGCAGTGGATGGACCACCCTAACCCAAAACCTATTGAAAGAACAGAATATTGGGAAGTGTGCATTGGAAAAAGCAAATATATAGTGGTACCTCTACTTACGTTCACCTCCGGTTACATATCCTTCAGGATACGTACGCAGCAAACCTGGAAGTATTTTTCCGGGTTTCACCACGCGTGCATGTGCAGAAGCACTCTACACGCCGCGCATATGCGCAGAAGTGGCACCTCTGGTTGCAAATTCCTCAGGATCCGACCAGAGCTCCGGAACGGATCCTGTTCACAACCGGAGGTACCACTGTAAAGGCAGATTAAAAGCTGCTTGTATGGCTTGGCTTAGGAAAGAACGGAGCAAATTTAAGTCTTGACCACCATTTAACCTCTCCCTTCCTTTATCTTGATCTCTTTTCCTGCATCTACAAGAAATTGTACACCAAGGCAGATGGGAGTGAATAGAATTTTTACCTCCCAATGACTGAAGACCAGCTGTGGACTGGCTAGGCCACTTGTTCTCTTCCTGATTTCATCAGCGAAACCAAAGCTCTCTGCTACTGGCAACACTGCTTTGATAATAAACACGTCCGTCCCTTCTTTCATCTCTTCCTGCAACACCCGGCCGACTCTTTTGGAGAGGACAGCGTAAACGCGACCTGCAAAGGGAAAAGACCTACTGAGCTTGTTGCATCCTTTTCATCAATTCAGATGCACAATTACTGAACTGGGAGGACTAATTAACACCCGGGGCAAGAGAGAGTCTCGGGAAACAGTCATATAGAGTAACCAGCTACGATTAAATGATGGTGTGAAAAACTTCAGATCTCAGAATATTAAGAAGAGATTGTAGGGACTTCACTCAAGGGTTGGAGTGAGTTTTACTGACCACACAACTGCTGCAAAATCTCAATAGGAGAACTGGGGTTGTGCATGATCAGTAACAGGGATCCCACTCCAACAGGAACATATGGAGCTAGTTATTATATGAGGCATTTAACTTTCTTTACCCCTAAAAATAGTGGGCAATGAGCAAACAAATTATTACATAACTCCAATCATACATATATAATTTTTCGTTACACTTTTTTTCTTTACTTCCCATCTCTCCTTCCCTGATTCCCCCCCCCTTAATAGCTGCATTAAAACACATCTACATTTATTTTCTAAGCCCCACAAATCCATTCTCTACATTCCTCCGTTGCTCATATCTCAAATCCTGCCCATGATTTCATACAGGAATGATAATTCGATAGGTCTACCTTCTTCTATAAAAATATTGTCATTCTGTCCTCTTATTTTAGCAGTTCCTCCTGTGGTTTCCAGCAACTGGCATACAGAAGTACTGACTGTGGAGGCAATGCATAGACGTCATGGCCAGTTGCCACTGACAGCATTATCCTCCGTGAATTTGTTCAGCTCCCTTTCAAAGCCATCCAAGTTGGTGGCCGTCACTAACTCCTATAGAAACAAGTTCCATAGTTTAACTATATTGCAACTACATTACAGTATATTGTAAATCGCCCTGTGATCTCGGATGAAGGGCAATTCAGAAATTTAATCAACAGCAACCACCTGCAGATAATTCCATCTATACCTGGAGAATCACAGGAAATATAATTATTTTTCTTGGTCGGCCTTTGCCAACCTAGCACCCTCCAAATGTTTGGGACCACAACTTCCATCAACCCAAACCTGCATGCTGGATGGGGCTGATGGGAACTGTAGCTAAAAACATCTGGAGGGCATCAGGTTAGCAAAAGCTGGCATGGCCAAGGAAGTCATTCGCAGTCAGCTTTCTGACAATGCTTTCCCCCTACGGATGTAACATCTACCATGTGGTCTGTTTGTAACTCACTCTACATGGGGCTGCCTGCCCTTGAGACTGACCCAGAAACTCCAGCGGGTGCAGAATGCCGCGGCGAGACTCCTTACGGGGTCCTTGCTGTGGGATCACATTCACCTGGTGCTATACCAGCTGCACTGGCTCCCGGTGGGGTACAGGATCAGATTTAAGGTGCTGGTTTTAACCTTAAAAGCCCTATACGGCCTAGGACCCTCGTACCTACGGGACCGCCTCTCCTGGTATGTCCCATGGAGGACCTTATGGTCTTCAAACAAGAACATCTTGGAGGTCCCAGGCCACAGAGAGGTTAGGCTGGCCTCAACCAGAGCCAGGGCTTTTTGGGCTGTGGCTCCAATCTGGTGGAACGCTCTGTCACAAGAGACTAGGGCCCTGTGGGACTTGACATCTTTCCACAGGGCCTGCAAGACAGAGCTGTTCCACCAGGCCTTTGGCCAGGGCACAGCCTGACTCCCTCCTTTGGCAATCCTCACAGAACTCTAGCCCAATGGTTGCCATTAATCTGATTTTGAGCTGATTTTATAATGAAACGATTTTAGAATGTTGTTTATTTTACTGTTGTTAGCCGCTCTGAGCCCGGCTTCAGCTGGTGAGGGCGGGATCTAAATTTAAAAAAATTATGATGACGATGATGCATGTTGCTGGTTTCATGCTTACCTAGGACCTCAGCCGTTGTCATAATCTCACAGGTGTACATGGCAGCCATAAGTCTCTGTGGCTTTGCTTGCATAGCATAACGGCATGCTTCCTTCATGGTTGCAATCAGTTGTCCAGAGAAAGGGCCATAACAGTCTGCAGGCAAAGCCTCTCCTTTGGGCTTACTGGATGATTTGAGGCTACACTGGTCACCATCTTGCAGCTCAGTTTCAGAAGCCGATTCAGTGTCTCCAGTCCTCGACACAAGGGCAGTTTCCTCCTCTGCCGATGTCTCCTCTGCCGACTTCCTTTCATCCGAATCCTGCCGGTTAACTGACATTTGCTCGGCAAATCTGTCCATGTCCCATTTCTCCACCGAAAAACAGACACCCATAAGTGGTTCTTCACACATTGGTCCCGAAAGCGTGGCCAACTGGAACCCGCTGACAAGACTGTTGTCAAAATCCCGATACACGTTTGCTTCCTTGGGTGGCTTGCTTCCTTCCAGGCACTGCCACACAGACCTCTTGTAGCCTTCACATCTGTTCAGTAAAATGTTAGGCCCACATTTTCGGGGGCCAAAGGACCAGATCCCATCAACGACATTTCTCCATTTCCTTCCTGGTAGGTTTTCCTCTAGTCTTTTTTTGAACTCCTGTATCTGGTCAAAGGTCTTCGGATTCATCTCTTCTGTTTTCTTACCTTCATTCAGGTAAGAGGAGAATTGTTCTATGGTCCGAATTAAGCCGCTGTTCTTCTCCAGTAGTCGAGTCACCTCCTCAGGAAGAGGCGTTGCTCTGATGCTGAGCGTGGCATATTTGTTTGGCGTCGATATCGTTATCAGCCCATCTGAATCAACCTGCACACCTTCAGGGATTTTGTTCTGCTCTTCCTTACACTGGTGTATGATGGCAACTTTCTGCTGCTTTCCTATTTCTTCGTTCACCATGTCAACTTTGGGGGGTCTTGTTATGGTTTCCCGAAATGGAATAATTGGTTTCGATACGCTAATTTCTATCTTGGCAAACCTACAGAAAGCCAAAAGGCGACAGTTAGGTCTCACAGCAAATGAAACTTAAGTCTTCAAGGGTTTCAGTTAATGCCAGTAATCACATGATGCCAACTTCACATTATGATTAACCATTGCAGCCCGCTGCCTCCTAAGACATTAAGCAATTACTCAATAATGGGAGGCAGGGAGGGAGGCAGCATTCATTCTAGCATACTTAAAGCAACAGGCATCCCGCCCCCTCCACTGCAACCCATTATGTCAAAGTACAGTTATGAGCCTGTTTTGGATCCTGGTACATTCCTGATGAGGATATTAGGAAGGACTATACTTCAGTGGCATGGGACGCGGGTGGCGCTGTGGGTTAAACCACAGAGCCTAGGACATGCCGATCATAAGGTCGGCGGTTCGAATCCCCGTGACGGGGTGAGCTCCCGTTGCTTGGTCCCTGCTCCTGCCAACCTAGCAGTTCGGAAGCACGCCAAAGTGCAAGTAGATAAATAGGTACCACTCCGGCGGGAAGGTAAACGGCGTTTCTGTATGCTGCTCTGGTTCACCAGTAGTGGCTTAGACATGCTGGCCACATGACCTGGAAGCTGTACGCCGGCTCCCTCGGCCAATAAAGCGAGATGAGAGCAGCAACCCCAGAGTCGGTCACGACTGGACCTAATGGTCAGGAGTCCCTTTATCTTACCTATACTTCAGTGGCAGGACAGCTGTTTTGCATGCATAGGGTACCAGGTTCAAGCCCTGGCATCTCCAGATATGGCTGGGAGAGAACCTTGCTTGAAACCCTAAAGAGTTGCTTGCCAGCCAGTGTAGACCAGGGTTTCTCAAACTTGGGTTCCCAGCTGTTTCTGGACTATAACTCCCATCATCCCAAGCTAGTAAGACCAGTGGTCAGGGATGATGGGAACGGTAGTCCAAAAACAGCTGGAGATCCAAGTTTGGGAAACTCTGATGTAGACAATACTGAGCTTGATGGACCAATGGTCTGACTATACAGCAGATTCCTATCTTGAGGAACAGAACAGGCTCCAAATTCTCTCAACTGCCTCTTACAGTTGTTGTTGTTGCAGCAGCAGCAGCAGCAGCAGCAGCAGCAGCAGCAGGTCTCCCATCCTCTGAGCTGCAACCCAGTGAGTTAGTGTGGAGTGAAGTTAAGTCCTAAAATATTATCTGAGAAGGGCAATGGGCCCCAGCACTTTCCTCAGACAGGAGATGTGTGAGTCACTTAGGTTCATATTCCAGAACATTCCCGATCTTTGAGACTCTGCTGCTTGAAACCCATCCTGCCTCCAAAGAATTAAGAGTGGTATCAGGATGGAATGAAAACTCAGTCCACAACTCAATGAATTAGACTAGAGACCCACTCAAGGATCAGGCTCCTGATTTCTGATGTCTATACGAAAAAGATTGCTGTGAAAAAGATGGCAACAAACATAGCCGTTGCAGAGCAATCTACTGTTGCACACAGTGTGAAAGCTTTACAACTGTGTCCAAACATTCTGAATGATAAAAATGGGCTTTTCTACAAAGATGATTTCTAGATGGGCAATGGTTGCAAACAAATGATTTGGGAAAACATACAAAAGCAGTTTACAGTTAATATGCAGGGACAACCTAACTCCCAATTCCTTATGGCTCTTATGATTTATGTGGAAATTGTTCAATTTATGTGGGTACTTTTTGATGTTTTGTTCATTGTTTATGACGACTTTTGTTATGTTTTGCAGCTATGTAATTTTATATATGTCCTTGAACATGGCTTTAACTTTGGAAAGGCAGTATACAAATAAAATGATTGACTGATGGATAGAAATCTACTAGGAATGCCAGTATGAAAAATCTTTAACTGTGCACCGGCAACAGTGAGGAAGAATTGGGAAAGGATGCTTTGACCTTTCCGTAAGTTAAACCACAATTACACGTTTAACTGTCTTGTAAATGCTGGATTTAATCACTGAGCCTTGAGCAATTCTTCCTTTTCCTCTCGCACCACCTCTCCCTGCCACCAACCTCTCTTTCAAGTCATCCAAACAGCGCTGAAGATGGACTTCTCCTGCTGTAATTAACACGTGCTCCCCTGTCTCCTGGATTAAAACTTGTACACAAGGATCAGCTTGGTTTAAAAGCTTCATGCCTTTAACCAACTGCGGCATCTCACCTGGGAAGACAAAAGCACTTTTAAATGAAGTACCTCCGGAGCGCTTGGATTTCAGAGTAACATACGAGCAAAGCTCAGTAAGAAAGGGAGAACAAGCTGGTGTGAAATACTGAGTACAAAGAATATGAAGTTTTGTTTAGATTTTAGATTTTACATATTGCATATTATAACAGCACTACAAATCTTAAGAGGGATTTAAAAAAAAAAAGACTGTGGGTGGATCTGTATGTTCTAAGAGACACAGGGTTGACACTCAAAACAACAGCCCCATATCAAATCCATTCTTCTCCTTCCAGAATGTGTTTCATGTCCAGATGCAATTACTGTTTCCTTGCCCTAACAGTGACATAAAGTGGGAGCAAGCAAATGCTGAGCTCAAGAAAGCCACCATGCAATATAACTTATGTACCAGGGAAGGGGAATTTGTGGTCTTCCAGATGTCACTGGACTCCAACTCCCATCAGCACCAACCAGTATGGCCCACAGTGAGGGCTGATGGGAGTTGTAGTCCAACATGTTCCCCATTCCTGTTGTACACATTACAGACCAAGAACAAAAAGAAGAAGAAGAAGAGTTTGGATTTGATATCCCGCCTTTCACTCCCTTTAAGGAGTCTCAAAGCGGCTAACATTCTCCTTTCCCTTCCTCCCCCACAACAAACACTCTGTGAGGTGAGTGGGGCTGAGAGACTTCAGAGAAGTGAGACTGGCCCAAGATCACCCAGCAGCTGCATGTGGAGGAGCAGAGACGCGAACCCAGTTCCCCAGATTACGAGACTACCGCTCTTAACCACTACACCACACTGGCTGTCATTGCCCCATGTTTCTTGTAACATGCTGACATCCATCCTAGTATGAGTATGAGTGGTTCTAACTTAACATTTCCTTATTAAGTTTCCCAAACTTGGGTCTCCAGCTGATTTTGGACTACAATTCCCATCATCCCTGACTACTGGCCCTGGTTGATCGGAATAATGGGAGTTATAGTCCAACAATAGCTGGAGACCCAAGTTTGGAAAACCCTGTCTTATTGCGAGGCAATCACCATACTACCATTTGCTCAAACACATTTACAACCACTCCTTCCCACACTTGTGGCTTTTCAAAAGTATACTTAATGATTCTGATTGGATACTCAAGGCACGGAGGGAAGACACTTACTTGGGTGTTTTGGCTCCACAGCAACTCGCACAATTGGTGTTGCTTCAAAGTTGAGAGGGTTAAATGGTGGGCAAGCTGGCGACGATGAGAGCGTTGCCGACTTCAGTACAAATTCTTGCAACCCTCCTATCCCTACAAGGCATTGAAGCATGAAGTCAAGACACACACCCTGAAGTCAACAAAAATATTCAGCTACATGGCCTTCATATAAAAGTAACAGAAACCTGCCAATCGTTATGATGGGCACAGCAGATACAGAGGAGGGTTTGCATATTGTTGAGAGCACAGGGGAGGAGAGGGGAGGAACTGCAAAGAACCGCTGAGCATGGAGACACGTTGTCTCCTGATGGCAACAGCCGTAGTTGCAAACTACTGCTGCATATACTCTCTCGCAGAATACTGCTCCTTCTCCCAATACAACTAAGTTTCCCAAAGCAACTTGTCCACCTGCCCATATTTTAGATGTTTATGGGATTTGTAAAAAGAAAAAAAGAGAGAGATGTTTCATTATCCAGAAACAATTCTTATCTGCCATGGGCAATCAGGATAGTGGCTAGTCAGAAGCTTATACTGACCATATTTATCAGATTAGGATAGTGATCTCTTTACTCAAAAGGCATAACGTTTTTGTACAGGACCACTCTTTTACAACCATGAAGTCTTCACTTCATTCATATCATTGGTAATAACCAAGGTAGAATGAGTTAAACCCCCGATATCCTCAAATAACAAGCACATGTTTTAAGCCACAAACTTCCAGACTGTTGTTCCAGTTTTGATTTGCAGCTGAAGGGGATGAATTGCTGCCAAATCTCCAAAGGAAAAACAGATATATAACTTGTGTGGAGGCCAGTTTTAATCATGGTTTTGAGAAAATGTCTCTGAGCTTGCATCACGTTTGTTTTTACTTGTGGTTACCACTAGCGCTGCAAGGCCAAAATTTAAAAAAGACTTGGTGCTTTGTTGCGTTATTAAAAAGTTATTTTGGTGCTGACCATATTGAAGGCTTTGTTCTTAATTCTTGACAGCATTGAAAAAAAGATAATGAATGTGCAGAATGAGCAGTATCCCAGCACTGTGCATTCTGTTTTCTCTCATCTTCCTTCTTAAAAATAACCTCTCCTTCCTTTTTTCTACTGTTTTTAACACTGGAGACGCAGCCAATATGCCCCACGCGGAGCAAAGGGTGCAAGTTTCTTGCAAACTGCAACCCACTAATGAATGTCCAGGGCAGGGACAGCAGGAAGGTAGCTTGGCACACACTGGTAGATTTCTAGCTGATTTGCAGTAACTTTTCAAACTGCAAGTTAAGGGAAGGGACATTCTGTGCCTTGTCTGACCTTGAACTTTTCACTTTTCTCTGAGACTCATTGCTTACCGTATTTTTCGCCCCATAAGACGCACCGGCCCATAAGACGCACCTAGATTTTTGGGGGGGAAATAAAGGGAAAAAAAATTATTTCCCCCCCAGGTGCGCTGCGCTACACCAGGAGCTTGGGGCGTGCGGAGCTCAGCGCGCCCCAAGCTTCTGCGTGCAGGCAAGGTCTCCGCTAGCGTGGGAGAGCCGGGCGCCTCTCCCAGGGCTAGCGGACTCCTGCGCTAATCCAGAAGCTTGGGGCAAGCTGAGGTCAGCGCGCCCCAAGCTTCTGCGTGCCGGCAAGCAGTCCGCTAGCCCTGGGAGAGCCGCGGGGCTCTCCCAGGGCTAGCGGATCGCTGCGCTATACCAGGAGCTTGGGGCGTGCTGAGCTCAGTGCGCCCCAAGCTTCTAGGTGCGCGCAAGCAGTCCGCTGCCGCCCCAAGCCTGGCGCACCCGGCAGGAGGTCCCACCGGGTGCGCGAGGCTTGGGGCGGCAGCGGACTGCTTGCGCGCACCTAGAAGCTAGCAGTCCGCTGCCGCCCCAAGCCTGGCGCACCCGGTGGGACCTCCTGCCGGGTGCGCCAGGCTTGGGGCGGCAGCGGACTGCTAGCTTCTTGGTGCGCGCAAGCAGTCCGCTGCCGCCCCAAGCCTCGCGCACCCCCTGCCGGGTGCGCCAGGCTTGGGGCGGCAGCGGACTGCTTGCGCGCACCTAGAAGCTAGCAGTCCGCTGCCGCCCCAAGCCTGGCGCGCCCGGTGGGACCTCCTGCCGGGTGCGCCAGGCTTGGGGCGGCAGCGGACTGCTAGCTTCTTGGTGCGCGCAAGCAGTCCGCTGCCGCCCCAAGCCTCGCGCACCCCCTGCCGGGTGCGCCAGGCTTGGGGCGGCAGCGGACTGCTTGCGCGCACCTAGAAGCTAGCAGTCCGCTGCCGCCCCAAGTCTGGCGCGCCCGGTGGGACCTCCTGCCGGGTGCGCCAGGCTTGGGGCGGCAGCGGACTGCTAGCTTCTAGGTGCGCGCAAGCAGTCCGCTGCCGCCCCAAGCCTCGCGCACCCGGTGGGACCTCCTGCCGGGTGCGCCAGGCTTGGGGCGGCAGCGGACTGCTTGCGCGCACCTAGAAGCTAGCAGTCCGCTGCCGCCCCAAGCCTGGCGCACCCGGTGGGACCTCCTGCCGGGTGCGCCAGGCTTGGGGCGGCAGCGGACTGCTAGCTTCTTGGTGCGCGCAAGCAGTCCGCTGCCGCCCCAAGCCTCGCGCACCCCCTGCCGGGTGCGCCAGGCTTGGGGCGGCAGCGGACTGCTTGCGCGCACCTAGAAGCTAGCAGTCCGCTGCCGCCCCAAGCCTGGCGCACCCGGTGGGACCTCCTGCCGGGTGCGCCAGGCTTGGGGCGGCAGCGGACTGCTTGCGCGCACCTAGAAGCTAGCAGTCCGCTGCCGCCCCAAGCCTGGCGCACCCGGTGGGACCTCCTGCCGGGTGCGCCAGGCTTGGGGCGGCAGCGGACTGCTAGCTTCTTGGTGCGCGCAAGCAGTCCGCTGCCGCCCCAAGCCTCGCGCACCCCCTGCCGGGTGCGCCAGGCTTGGGGCGGCAGCGGACTGCTTGCGCGCACCTAGAAGCTAGCAGTCCGCTGCCGCCCCAAGCCTGGCGCACCCGGTGGGACCTCCTGCGGGTGCGCCAGGCTTGGGGCGGCAGCGGACTGCTAGCTTCTAGGTGCGCGCAAGCAGTCCGCTGCCGCCCCAAGCCTCGCGCACCCCCTGCCGGGTGCGCCAGGCTTGGGGCGGCAGCGGACTGCTTGCGCGCACCTAGAAGCTAGCAGTCCGCTGCCGCCCCACGCCTGGCGCGCCCGGTGGGACCTCCTGCCGGGTGCGCCAGGCTTGGGGCGGCAGCGGACTGCTAGCTTCTAGGTGCGCGCAAGCAGTCCGCTGCCGCCCCAAGCCTCGCGCACCCGGTGGGACCTCCTGCCGGGTGCGCCAGGCTTGGGGCGGCAGCGGACTGCTTGCGCGCACCTAGAAGCTAGAAGTCCGCTGCCGCCCCAAGCCTGGCGCACCCGGTGGGACCTCCTGCCGGGTGCGCCAGGCTTGCAGACACTCGCCCGAAGCAGGGGGAGCCCTCCCGAGGGCTCCCCGTGCTTCGGGCGACAGGCTGCCGCCCCAAGCCTCGCGCACCCGGTGGGACCTCCTGCCGAGGGCGCGAGGCTTGCAGGCATTCGCCCCATAAGACGCACCCCCGATTTCCTCTTCATTTTTGGAGAGGAAAAAGTGCGTCTTATGGGGCGAAAAATACGGTACTTCCTGTAAAATATGGTTGCTTGCCTTTGATCATGTCTCTGTACAGTTTTACAAATCTCATTTTAAGAGTTTTAGTGTTGAATCGCTAATCCATAGTAGATGTAGATTTGCAGTTGCATATATAGAGGCTCGTGATGGTGGTGCAGCAGCAGTAAGCAATTGGCTTTGTGACCCGAGTCACTGGTATGTATCTCACTCCATCTTTATCAGCCTGTATTGTGCATTTCTAGATGGCCAGTGGTCCACTGGGTTCTGGGGAAACTTCCCCTTACCTGAAGCCTCGCCCATCCCTGGCCCTAGAATCAGTTCATCCAACCATTGTTAGCTGTGCGGCTGCTACATAAAATTCTGCATTCCTCTCCTTCCTTGGACAGCTGACCATACACAGGAAATTTTATGGTCTCATAGTGCCAAGGATACTGGAGCTTGATTCGAACACCTAGTGGCCAGGAACTTAGTAACCTACATTTAAGAGCAGTTCGAAAGCATGTCAAAGTGCAAGTAGATAAATAGGTACCACTCTGGCAGGAAGGTAAACGGCATTTCCGTGCGCTGCTCTGGTTTGCAGGAGCGGCTTAGTCATGCTGGCCACATGACCCGGAAGCTGTACGCCGGCTCCCTCGGCCACTAAAGCGCCGCAACCCCAGATTCGGCCACGACTGGACCTGATGGTCAGGGGTCCCTTTACCTTTACCTATTGTTTGAACGTGGAACTCAAGTCCTTTGTACATAAAGAAGGGATTATGATTATGCCACACTGGCAAGGCAAAAGGAAGTGCCTTTATTCCTGCATTGCAGGTGGCTGGACCCTCTCGGCGTCCCTTTCCAAGTCTACAATTCTTTGATGCTATGGAGTGGCTCTGCCTGATATTAATAGCAGGATCCCAGCTGCAGGATCCAGTTCTCACTTTTAAAAAAGCAAACAAGGGAGACTTCTGCCAGACGTCTATTGGCAAGGAGTTCCACAGGGCAGAGCCTACCACAGTAAAGATCTGGTTCCTGTTAAATGCCAACAAAATATCAGGGGTGTGGGAGACCCTCAAAATTGGTCCAATGTAGGTCCAATGTAGCTTTCTCGGCAAAGGAGTAACATGATTCCTGTAACCTGCCCCAGTGAACAGACTGGCAGACAGTTAGGGGAAAGGGGCTATGTGCATTATGGAGTTGGGGAGAAGGGTGCTGGAGGCAGATAGGGAGTGAAAAATTTTCCCCAAGAACTTCATGTGAATTTAGAAGAATAATCTGATTTTCTGCAACTGCAGTTGGGGACAAAAATCAGACAGTTAATGAATCTGAGATGAATCTCATCTCAGAGAGCTCACCTATCCTTGCCACACTCTTCATCTGATTCAGAAATATGCTGGAAGTAAAAGCAGTTTTCTAAATATTTCCTTGTGCTACAGATTAATAATCATATTTAATTTGTTCAAATAGACACACGTTATTAGGAGCGTCATCTGACAGCAAAACATACAGAATCCAGAACAGGGTTTCTCAGGTAACATTAATTCACTTTAGCAGTTGTGCCAATCAAGTACAGATGGCACAGATAAATTAGACATTTGAGTTTAGCCTGCCTGCTGTGGATACAAGAAGAGTTCCCCACTGTGGAATTTATAGGTTGTGGTTATTGCAAGAGGAATGTAGAATGAAAAACAAACAAACAAGTATTATGCACATTTGAAATCCTAGCTGCGTCACTGAGCAAGGCAGAAGCTAAGCATTGCCAGATCTTCCTCTGTCCCGTCATTCACCTATTTGTAATATGCTACGTGTCTGACAGTATCCTGGGATCGAGAGCCTACTTCTTTTAAAATGCTGTTTTGCAGTGCTCTTTGTTTGCTTTGAAGATTAATAGTTGGATGTGTGTGTGTGTGTGTGTGAAAGAGATCCCTATATATAGCTCATATATGTTCATTATTTATAGCCCACTGTTTAGTCAAAAAGGTTCTTACAGCAGTATATGAAAACCAGTATTAAGATGATCCCTACTCACAATTTACAAGGACATGACACACAAGGAAAAAGGAACGGGAGTGATAGAGGAAGGAAGGCAAAGCAAACTCAAGGACAAGTTATTAAGGTTATATACAGATTATATGTGTGTGTTCTCGAAGCTACGAACATGAGTTTGACCAAACTGCGGGAGGCAGTGGAAGACAGGAGTGCCTGGTGTGCTCTGGTCCATGGGGTCACGAAGAATCAGACACGACTAAACAACACACACAAAATCTACATTGCCCACTAGTAATATAGTCAACTTTTCTGTTTAAGAGTGATAGACAGAGAAAGGATTCCAGTGGCTTTGAAGGCAGGGGGGAATAATTCATTGGGCTTCCTCAACTCACACTGGGTCCCAAATGTGGATTTGGGATTCACACCTGTTCCCTTCCATGGTAGGTAAGACACTACATCCCACCTCTTGGGCAGCTGTCAATTTAACTGGTGCTAAAAATTAAGGCAGCCTTTAAGGCAGACAATTTGCACATAAAGGTATTTAAAAATTGTTGTCTTGGAGACTTTGTAATAGAAAGGTTAACCTGCTGTCCTCTAGCTGTTTTGAACTACAGTGGTGCCCCGCAAGACGAATGCCTCGCAAGACGGAAAACTCGCTAGACGAAAGAGTTTTCCGTTTTGGAGGTGCTTCGCAAAACGAATCTCCTATGGGCTTGCTTCACAAGACGAAAATGTCTTGCAAGTTCCTGTGGATTTCCTCCCCCCCCCCTTTTTCTAAGCCGCTAAGCCACTTATCAGCTGATCCGATAAGCCAATAAGCCGATAAAAGCCGCTAATAGTGCTAATCTGCTAATCTGTCAATGGGCTTGCTTCGCAAGACAAAAAAAACGCTAGACGAAGAGAATCACAGAACGGATTCTTTTCGTCTTGCGAGGCACCATTGTAAAGCTCATCACCCCCAGCCAGCATTAATACTTCTGAATTAGGAAAACAATCTGCTTTGCAGATTTAGAAATGAACAGGATCATGCTAAAATCTACATAAATAAAAATAACATTTCATTGGCTATCACACTATGTTAGCTACACTCTAGGATTGGCATACGTCCCAGACATACTGCAGTCGGAAGCATTGTCCGGGTGGAAATAGCTCTCATAGGACATAGGAAACAAGACTGATGATTGACAGCTTTGTTGCAAAAAGGGGAACATCATCTTCTCCCCGCAATCTGTCAGGAGCAAGTTGAGCCCTGGGCTCCAGTAACATCTATGTCTGCAAACACCCCTCAACTTTCTCCCACATGGCTTCCATTCACTCCAATGGGGAAAGAACAATGATACTGGCAAAATTTGGGGGCAGACTCCACTGAGAGGATCCCTATGTGGGTTCTTGCAATAAAGAGAGACTCACTCTCCTCCCTACATCATATTGACCCTTATTTTGGTAGTAAAAAATAAATAGCAAAAACCTCTCTTCTGCTAGCTCTCACATCAAAGGTACAACTAAATCCAGTACTCTCAGTTTCCATTATTGTAGCAATTGATTTAATTCTCAATATATAATGAAACACAAATGATCTATAGGCAAATGTCTGCCATTTAAGTGGAACACATTGCAGGAATGTTAAGTTTTAGGATAACACCCAGTGAAAATGCCTTACGTGCGTTCTTCACCCATTCATTATTCTTACTTGCAAAATTATGCAGTTAACCAATTAAAACTGAATTTACTAGGACTTGACTTTATTATTCCCAAAGCCTAGGGCCTTCTTTTTATAAACAGTTTCCACCAGTATACATTTTCTTCCAAATGAGTTTATAACAGTTATTGTCTTGCGCCGAAATCTCTATCAAATCTAAAATACCAGCAATAATTAGAAGGTACCAAGCTATTACCTACAAAAATGACATTTTTACCTGGAACTAAGCTGTTTTAAAATGCTGCGGAAATTAACCAAAGTGGAAATTGGAAAGGAACACACACTTCCAGGCCATCAAGCAATAGCATGAGCAGATACTAAAATGCCCTTTCCCAATGTTTAGATTAAAAAATCTTTGCCACCGTGGGTGTGCGAACAGATGGCATGAAACAGAACAATAGGAATGGCTCAAATATGCTTTGCCGTTATCATTCCAAGATGTTATTAATAAAGGCTCGTGTGTCATGCTTTCTAATTTTAACAGCAAGAGTTACTTCCAAAACAAGGTCTATTGACATGATTATCCTAGCCATAATTATTTTCAGCAATGACTTATTGTATCCTATTTAGGCTGAATCAGAGGCCTATTCACATTTTAAACGCAAGAATGTAAGAAGAGTCTGCTCATCCAGTCCAGCATTCTGTCTCACACTGGCCAAACGGATGCCTGGGCAAAACCGGCAGGCAGGATTCGAACACAAGAGCCCTCTCCTCTCCTGTGGTTTTCGGCTACTGATATTCAGAAGCACTGCTGCCTCCAACTGCAGAGGAAGAACGAAGCCATCGTGGCTACAAGCCCTTTCATGGTGAGAGAAGAAGGCCTCACACCTTCTTCTTTTAAAATAGTTTATTTGCCACGGCATATATTTCAAACCTTCTCATAATCTGAAAAACCATAAAATAACACATCATGTGCCCCAATCTCATTAAAAGGAAGGAATACATTATATCTGTAACAATTTGAAGGGTTAAAATGTGTACTTCAAAGTACAGTCGTACCTTGGTTCTTGAACACCTTGCGACTCAAACGTATTGGCTCCCGAACGTCACAAACCCGGAAGTGAGTGTTCCGGTTTGCGAACTTTTTTGGAAGCCGAACGTGCAACGCGGTTTCCAATCAAGTGCAGGAAGCTCCTGCAGCCAATTGGAAGCCGTGCCTTGGTTTTTTAATGTTTTCAGAAGTTGAATGGACTTCTGGAATGGATTCCGTTTGAGAACCAAGGTACAACTGTATTCCAAACTGTGCTACCCACCCCAAACACTCCTCCCCCATGTACCTCATTACCTGTGTGTTCAATAAAGTCGCCCCCTACTGCATAGAAGTTATTGTTTTTCTTTTGGCCTCTTGCTATCCGCAGTTTCTATGTTAGCTTTTCCAACAAAGCTGTCTGCCAGACTGCTTCATACCACTTATCCACGGTCAACAGTTGCAATGTTTTCCATTGCTATGGTCGTTCTTGCCACGGTCAATAAATAGGTTATAAGATCTTTATTTCTAATTCTTGGTGAGTCCCAACTGTACAAATTAAGCAGTGCCAATCCTGGGAACATAGGTACTGTCTGCATTTTAACCAAAGATACTGTATCTCTGCAAATACATTTTCCCAGAATTTTTCCATTTTTGAACACTCCCACCACATATGTCTGTATGTCCCAATAGTGAGACACTCCCTTGAACACATAGGAGAGCTGTTGGGTTTTATATAAGATAGACATCCAGGTGTTAAATACCAGCTATGTGCGATTTTGAGGGCTCTTTCTCTTGTCATTGCCAAAATAGATTTATACGGGACCTACAAGTTCTAGAAAGGCAGCAAGGTGCCTTTTATCAAGTCAGACCAATGGCCCATGTAGCGTTCCTATAAGCATGCTGGTCTAAGGCCATAAAGTCCTTTAAAACGCAAAGTCAGTAAATTTGGCCTTTGGACTTTGAACAGGTGCAACTGATGTAATGAGATCACAATTCTTTCTGTTATTTTATGATTTTTACACACTGCGTACTTCTTTCCATTGATAAGTTTTTGTAACCTTCCATGTGACAATTAGGTGAAGGGTAGGCTATAAAGAAAAATACAAAATAAATAAGTAAATAGACCACTGTTGTCTACACCTGCTCTGCCGCCTGGTCTTGCCATAGTCTTTTGATTGGTCCAATGCCAGCACCAGCAAGTCCTTGCAGGATGAATAAAGGTAGCTGGGAGACAGAAGTTCAGAGGGAGAGGAGGGAAGGAATGTCTTCCTCCTTTGAGGGTAAAGGGACAGAGGAGATATTGAAGGAAGTTAGAAAGTGAGAGAAAACGTTAACGTTTATTTATATATATCATTATTACTGATGATGAACAACTCTGAATAGAAAGGAATGGGATAAGAGAGGAAAGATGGTATGGGGGGGGGGATGTGAATGTAAAAGGACCAGGGAATGAAGATGAAAGAAACTGGCCATTTTGGGGTGAGGGAAATAAGGGACAAGTTGAGTGTAAAATGAGATTAAGAGAACAAGTCACAAGAGATTAGTAAAAATACTTTGAGAGGCATGCGAGCGGGGAAGAGATAATATATTTTAAAAAGTCTTCTCCATGCAAAGCCTCTAGATGAGCAAAAGTAGAGAACAAAACCAGAAAGTATCAAGTGAATAGGCCTTTTTTTTTTTCTTAAGTCTAAAAAAATGTGAAAGTCCAATGCACTCTGCACAAGTTGAGATTTACTGACGTTCTTAGAGGTGTCGGTCTTTAACATTCCCTTAGACAAAGTGCAGCGATAGGAGCTGATCCAGAGATTAGGTAGCTTTGTCTTCTTAAATCAAGAGGAAAACCTGCTCAAGTCTTCAAAAGGATAACTCATGTCCTCAGCAGGCTAGCAAGGAGTCCCTGCTGATACAGAACACACACAGACAGACGCACATGCAATGTCGTTATGTGAAATAGCCCCAAGGTAAACCGTGACCTCTTGTCCATTTAAGGGTAGAAAGATCAAAACGAGAGAGCCACTTGGGTGTAGTCTGAGGCCTCTCAAAAGAGGAGCTGAATTTCCAAGGCTGCCAAATGTTTTTTATTAGAGGTTTCCATGACAGAGTAAGGTACAGGTACTGGGACAGAGCGAACCATTCCCATGTAACTAAACAAAGTCAAAAAAAGCCCCCCCCCCAAACAAACCAGTAGTATTCACAATAACAGTCACATCTAGTGCAACCAGAAAACGATGGGACCCAAAGAGTACTCCATGCTGTCCAGAGATGGAAGGAAGACAAAGTCCCTACCAGAGAAGAATGGCAGATTAAGTTGATGGATTGTGCCGAAATGGCAAAAATGACTGGAAGAATCAGAAATCAGGAAGAACAAAATTTTAATAAGGAACGGGGGAAATTTATAATTTATCTTAAAAACCATTGTAAACAGCTAAAATTGTTAGTAGGATTGGAATAACACTTGTAATTTAATGGTGAATCTTGGACGTAATGGAGATGTAAAAGATCTGGATTATTATAAAAGATGCAGGAGGAAATGACTGACAATAGGACCCACAAAGGGGAGGAGGGAAGTCCAAGAGATTAATTGGAATCTTGTTTTTATTCTGTATGTTGGATATGTGATAGTAAAACTTTAACCTGAAAAACCAAATAAATAAATTTACATAGAAAAAAGAACAGCGTCTGTGAAAGAGGAGAGATTTCCTTTAGAAACTGCTTGATGCATTCTTAAAGGAAGCCCATTTCACGTCGAGGAAACCAGGTTTGAGGCAACATCTGACACTAACTGTGACCCCTACAGGCTCTCACCAACTTTTTTGTGAACATGGAACTGAATCCCCCCAGGAGGTTGTGGACTCTCCTTTCCTGGAGGTTTTTAAGCAGAGGCCGGATGGCCATCTGTCATGGATGCTTTCGCCGAGATTCCCGCATTGGTCCCTTCCAACTCTTACCATTCTATGATTATTACAAAGACATATAAAAATAAGAAAGGGAAAAGAGTAAGGTGAAGCGGAGAGCTATCTTGGGTGAGGAACTCGCTGCAAAGATCAAGAGAAGGGGCATGTTGTGGTTGTTAAGACTGAATATTAGATTATTATGATGGAGGAGAACTGGGCTGAGGTCCCCAGTCAGCCATGAGGCCTGTCAAAGTGAACTTGGGCCTCTCAGCCTCACAGGGTTGTTGTGAAGAATTGCTGGGGTACAGTGGGAAGAACCACATTCTCCATCCTGAATTTGGGGGGGGGGGAGGGGAGGGCAGGATACCAATGAAATAAATAATTGAAGACTGGGTCTTAAAATAAATTCAAGATGCAGTTGCCAAGAAGCGCTGTGCGTTTTTGAGAATATCATTGCGATTTTCTTTTACATCTCCCTTAAATCGCTACGGCAATGTTATGAACACAAGTCAAATATTGCTATTAATTTTTCATAAAGGACCTAAAACCGTTCGAGCCATGCATAATTAAAACTAAAACGGATCCTTTCCACAAGCTTACAATTTAGATGAGACCCAAGACATCTTAAGGAGAAAAAGGAAAGAAAGGTCAGTTAGGGAATAGTACGCTGCATTCTGTGTCCGCCCCCACCCCCACCGGCAGCCCTCTTTAAGCAAACAGATTACTATCTTTGGCATGTATATCTAGTTGTACACACCCCATTTACTGTTTATAATGGAGATATAGGAATCGCTGCATGAGATCCACCTCCCTATCACCTTGGAAGCCCCACCAAGGAGGCCAATATGGATTCAGGAAAGATGAAGATGAGACCCTCCGCTAGAGGTGAGCTGAACTTTCTCAGAAAACCATTTCTGAGAAAAGGGATTTTCCTCTCACCTCCCCTGAGAAAAGGGTCAACAGGATGAATGTTCTCCAAGTATTCCTCACCTCCCGGTTGCAGTTATCAGCCCCGGCCCGGCCACATCCCAGAATGTTAATCTACATCGTTGGCCGCAAAGTGGTTGCCAGCACAGCTGCTGGCTGCCGACACCACTTGAAGTGGCAGGAAAGAAATGACCAAAAAAAAACCCTTAGGAAAAAGGAAAATAACTCCACCCCAAAAAGTTGCTTGAGAATCACCACCACCATCATTTTATTATTTGTCCTCTGCCCATCTGACTGGGTTGCCCAACATACACAAAAGCATAATAAAGCCTTAAACATTTTGATTCCCCCTATACAGTGGTACCTCGGGTTAAGCACTTAATTCGTTCCAGAGGTCCGTTCTTAACCTGAAACTGTTCTTAACCTGAAGCACCACTTTAGCTAATGGGGCCTCCCTCTGCCGCCGCGCCGCCCGAGCACGATTTCTGTTCTTATCCTGAAGCAAAGTTCTTAACCCGAGGTACTATTTCTGGGTTAGCGGAGTCTGTAACCTGAAGCGTATGTTACCTGAAGCGTATGTAACCCGAGGTACCACTGTACAGTCATAGCTAGTTATGTTCAGTTCAGGTTACGTTTTTTCAGGTTGCATTCTGTGGCAACCCGGAAGTACTGGAAAGGGTGACTTCCAGGTTTCGCCGCTCGCGCATGCACAGACGCGCAAAATGACATCACACGCATGTGCAGCGAATTGTGACCCGCGAGTGCACAGACGCGGGTTGCGTTCCTTTCAGGTTCTGAATGGGGCTCCGGAAAGGATCCCGTTCGCAAACAGAGGTACCACTCTACAGGGCTGCCTTTAAATGTCTTCTAGATGTTGTATAGTTTCTTATCTCCTTGACATCGGGGGAGGGGGGATGTTCCACAGGGTGGGCACCACTACTGAGAAGGCATTCTTCCTTCCCCCTGGAGCTTCATTTCTCGCAGGAGAGAACCGCCAGAAGGCCCTTGGAGCTGGACCTCAATGTCGCGGTGACGCTCCTTCAGGTATGCATTTTTACTCCAGAATCTCTCTGCCACCTGGAGAAATTGGTTGAAAATGTGAACTGCCCTGTGATCTTTGGATGAAGGTAAAGGTAAAGGGACCCCTGACCATTAGGTCCAGTCTCTGGGGTTGCGGCGCTCATCTCGCTTTATTGGCTGAGGGAGCCGGCGTACAGCTTTCAGGTCATGTGGCCAGCATGACTAAGCCGCTTCTGGCGAACCAGAGCAGCGCACGGAAACGCTGTTTACCTTCCCGCCGGAGCGGTACCTATTTATCCTCTTGCACTTTGACGTGCTTTCAAACTGCTAGGTTGGCAGGAGCAGGGACCGAGCAACGGGAGCTCACCCCGTCACGGGGATTCGAACCGCCAACCTTCCGATTGGCAAATCCTAGGCTCTGTGGTTTAACCCACAGCGCCACCCGCGTCCCTTGGATGAAGGATGGCATACAAGTTTTAAAAAATAAGAATAATGTTCTCTGCCAATTTCTCAGCACGCAATTAAGGTGGGGAATCCTGAAAGGCCCATTGCCCTCTTCTGCCCTTCTTAATCGTGGCCTCATTTGCTAGGGTAAATTTGCTGCGGGCGATGCGAAATGTAGTCCAAAACATCTGGAGATGAGCCAGGCTGGCCAAGGCTGTGCAAGGGGCACCTCCGCCTTCCTCTTGCCCACGCAGCATGTGGCCCAAGCACCTCCTAGTGCTCACACAACCTTAATTTGTTTCACTGCCTCGCTGTCACCAAAGGCTCCTCTGAAGCCAGACGTGTCTGGCTAGTATTTCTGCTGACTCAACAGCGAGCTTTGCAAAAGGGGTGTCATGTGTCAGCCACAAGGAAACAGCAGCCAGGCAGCATCTCCTCCAAGACGGAGCAAAACACTGGAAGCCAGATGTCAGCTTCTTTCCCCCAAACAACAGAAAATTCGGTCGTTTGCTCCTCCATCTTTAAAGACTGCAAAAAGCCCAGATTGCCCATCTGTCACTCGCCTTAAAAGTTATCACCGTGACAGAGCCATTTTAAAACACAACTTCAGGTTGTGCTGTAACGTTGCTAACCTAGCAGACACCACAGCCTTTTAAATGAAGACAAAGAACAGTGGAAAGCGTATGTAAAGATAATGCATCAACTCACTTTTCTCCCCAGTTCCCTTCCAGGAATGCTCTAGAGGAGAACATATTTAATAAAAAATTAACCATGAGATGCAATCTACAGAGGGACCAGCTGTAAAAGTCACTTACTGTGGGTTCATTTTTACTCCAGAACCAGAGCTGCCGGCAGCTGTTTGTACTCACTAAGAGATAACAGCATTCAAAAGCACCCCACTCTGGGTTATTTTCATAGGATCATAGAATTGTAGAGTTGGAAGGGACACCAAGGGTAATCTAGTCCAACCCCCTGCAGTGCAGGAATCTTAGCTAAAGCATCCATGACAGATGGCCACCCAACCTCTGCTTAAAAACCTCCAAGGAAGGAGAGTCCACAACCTCCTGAGGGAGTCCGTTCCACTGTCAAACAGCTCTTACTGTCAAAGTTCTTCCTGATATTTAGTCAGAATCTCCTTTCTTGTAACCTGAAGCCATAGGTACAAGTCCTACCCTCCAGAGCAGGAGAAAATGAGCTTGTTACCTCTTCCAAGTGACAGCCCTTGAGATATCTGAAGATGGCTATCTTATCTTATGAGGAACTGGGTAGTGTTGTGGGTAAAACCACAGAGCCTAGGACTTGCTGATCAGAAGGTCGGTGGTTTGAATCCCCGCGACGGCGTGAGCTCCCGTTGCTCGGTCCCTGTTCCTGCAAACCTAGCAGTTCGAAAGCATGACGTGCAAGTAGATAAATAGGTACCACTCGGGCGGGAAGGTAAACGGCGTTTCCGTGCGCTGCTCTGGTTTGCCTGAAGCTGCTTAATCATGCTGGCCACATGACCCTGGAAGCTGTACGCCGACTCCCTCAGCCAATAAAGTGAGATGAGCGCCGCAACCCCAGAGTCGGCCACGACTGGATCTAATGGGCAAGGGTCCCTTTACCTTTACCTATCGTATCTTATAACCAGCTCCTTCAACCTTTCCTCATAAGGTTTGGTTTCCAGAACCTTGATCATCTTAGTTGCCATCCTCTGCACATGTTCCAGCTTGTCAACATCCTTCTTAAACTGTCATGCTCAGAATCGGACACAGTATTCCAAGCGTGGTCTCACCAAAGCAGAACAGAGTGGTACTATTACTTCCCTTGACACTATACTTTTGTTGATGCAGCCTAGAATAGCATTAGCTTTTTTCTCAGGCTTACTTTGAACAAATTCCTGTCCCCTGCAGATATCGTTAGACTCCAAACCCTATCACCCCCGACCACTGGTCAGGGTTGATGGGAGTTAGGCATCCAACAGCACTGAAATCCCTTCATCTCAACCATGAGCTCTAAGAAAGATACTGAGGGGGTTTTTTGTACATGCAGTTCTTTTTCATTTGTTAATATATATTTGAAAATGAAAATAATTTTTAAAAATACCAATGGGTTGATATAGTTTAATATATTAAAAATCAAACTTCACTGCTGCATAACCTAATGCACTTCTTTGCTTTATAGCAGCTGGGTTTCCACAATATTTGGAGTGCATAGGGGAGGCTTACAGTTTAAAACATGAAAATGCTGGCGCAGCTCTTATCACCAGATCTGCCAATACATAAATATGCCAGAGCAGATCAATATTTTTAAATGAATATGCGGGAGAAGTGATCACACAAGCCATTATTGGACTTACAAATGTCACAGGGTTCCAGAATTCTGATTCCAAAGATCTAAATAGACACTATATACAAACAAACTGTCCCTCTTAAGAGCTTAACTGCCTGAGATGAGCCAAGCCCAAACAACCTGATTGGTGACATCAGAGCAGCTCAACCAATGAGAAGCTAGGCAAGGAGAAAACCAAGCCATCCATCAGAAGTGAGTTTCAATGACAAGGGCCCACTACTAGCACAGAATTAAGTTCTATAACACAATGGAATGTGCTTGCAAGTAAAAGTGCATGCCATGGGTGGGTGGCTAACCCATGGACCTCCAGATGTTGTTAGACTCCAACTCCCATCATCCCCAGGCAGTATAGCCAGTGGTCAGGGACAATGGGAGCTATAATCCAACATCTGGAGGGCTACCGGTTGGCCACCCCTGGTGTACAGAATTTACCGTATTTTTCGCACCATAGGGCGCACCCAGTTTTTAGGGGGGGAATTCAAGAAAAAAAATATCCCCCCCCCGCAGCCCCAAAGAGCAGCGTACAGGCTGCACACAGCCTCTCCCTGCCGGAGGGGTTGCGTGCAGCTATGGAACAAGCCAAGGCAGCGAGCGGGATGGATTCCGCTCGCTGTTTTGGCTTCCCCTTTAGCCCCGTGCAGCCTCTCCTTGGCAGAGGGGTTGCGCGCAGCTATGGATCAAGCCAAGGCAGCGAGCGGGATGGATTCCGCTCGCTGTTTTGGCTTCCCCTTTAGCCCTGTGCAGCCTCTCCTTGGCGGAGGGGTTGCGCAGGGCTTTCCTGGCTTTACTGGGAGGTGGGGGGATTCCCTCACCTCTCCCAAAAGCCCGCAGAAGCCGTGCAACCCCTTTAAAGAGATCGCAGCTTCTCCTGGCTTTTCTGGGAGGTGGGAGAAGGGACTGATGCCGCCAGTCAGTCCCTTCTCCCTCCTGTGGAAAAGCCCGCAAGAGCGCACGGAGCTTGTGTGCGGCTCTTGGGGGCTTTTCCCGCCTGCCTCCCCCCCTGCATTCATTCCATAGGACGCACACACATTTCCCCTTGCTTTTTAGGAGGGGAAAAGTGCGTCCTATGGTGCGAAAAATACGGCACTTTCTACATCTCTGAACCTATCAGTGCCCCTTTCAACCTCGTGAAATCCAGCGAAGCATCCAAGTTGCCTGGACTCTGTTGACACCAAGCACAGCAACCATTCCCAACAACAGAAACACACCTCTTCTTTCATTTGCTCTATCAAAAGTTCACAGAATCAAACAAAGCCAGCTTTCTGACTCACACCCAGTCTAAAGTGATAATAAAAAAAACACTTTTGCCATTTCACAACCATGAAGCAAGCAAAACAGAAATACCTTGTTTTAATAGTTTTATTGCAGTTTATATTAAAAAGGATACCACACAAAATTTTATCAGTTAAGAAAGAATAAATACTAAATGCAAATTGGTTGGAACTGATGGTTTGGAAGAAAACGATGGGTGGAAGTAACCATAGTTTACCTGATTCATACACCGATGTAAACTTTGGTTGTAGTGAACCAGTGAGTGAGTGAATCAGGAAAGTGAGGCAGGCCAAAGAAGGGCATGGGTGAGAGAAGGGCTTGTGAGCAGGTCAAAACTGTTGGGCACCTGCCCAGGTCCAGACCTGAGGAGGGTGCCAAATGTTTCCTAACAGCCGCAGCACAGACCTGACACTGCCAATGACGAAGCCATGGTACCAGCCAGGAAACAAACAAATGTTCTTGCTTTTTTTGTAAATGCTGAATTTAATCAGAAAGTGCAGCTAAGAAGCAAAATAAGGATTGAGAGTTCAGAAAAGGAGCATTACGTTTTCAGTCTTAAAAGCCACAATTCACCAGAATCCCTCTGTCCCTCACCTGTAAAAATATACAAAACTGATTTACCTAATAAAAGAGGCTGCAGAAAGCACTTGCAGCATCACTACATCAGTAGTTTATTTCTACTGTGCATTATTATATTGTGGTAGAAAATTTCTGAAGGATAGTGTGTCTTAGCTTGAACCAATCCATTTTTTTATATATAAAAAAGTTATATTGGTGGTTGTTTTCTAACACTTTTGCCCCATTTTCTTCCTTCTCTTTTTTTTTTAAAGAAAGGAAGTATGGATGAGAAGAAGAAAAAACCTAAAATGTGGTGCTTGAAGCCTATGTTCTGCACTCTTATTGCCTCCTACTTTTGATGTATCTGCCTGGCTTGCTCTCCAACTGTATGATCAAAGTCAGACCATGCCCTGGGGAGGCAGTATCCAGCTACATCATGCCACTGAAATGCTTGTGGCAAGCACACTCACGCCAAAGAGGACGACAGCTTTTCAAAACACTGCCTGCTGCCAGCAGCTTCCTCTAAACGGTGTGATGAGGCCAAAACCACATAATCTCTGAGGTCACTCCAGCCTTTGGGACTTAGGTTAACGAGGAAAACCAAGTGCCATACAGTCTGCGGGCTTCTAGATTAGGCTTCTGCAGGCTTATTTTAAAGCTGACATGGTTAAAAACGAAGCATGTGCATGAATGGTGGACACAAATGCATGTGTGCAGATGTTTCCAAATTGCAGATCCAGGGCAGGGGATGAGCTGCACGGGCAGAGAAAGTCCTTGATGCCATTTGGACCCTCCTATTGCAGTCAGAAGGGACACGGGTGGCACTGTGGGTTAAACCACAGAGCCTAGGACTTGCCAATCAGGTCGACGGTTCGAATCCCCGTGACGGGGTGAGCTCCCGTTGCTTGGTCCCTGCTCCTGCAAACCTAGCAGTTTGAAAGCACATCAAAGTGCAAGTAGATAAATAAGTACCCCTCCGGCGGGAAGGTAAACGGCATTTCCGTGCACTGCTCTGGTTCGCCAGAAGCAGCTTAGTCATGTTGGCCACATGACCTGGAAGCTGTACGCCGGCTCCCTCGGCCAATAAAGCGAGATGAGCACCGCAACCCCAGAGTCGGCCACGACTGGACCTAATGGTCAGGGGTCCCTTTACCTTTATTGTAGTCAGAACATTTCCTGAACATTCCACTAAGGGTTGAAGCCACTGGGAATATCCCAGAAGGCTGATGGGCTCCCACAGTTTACCCTTTGCAGAGCCACACTTCCCAGCTCCCTTAAACTACAGTTCCCAGGATTCTCTGGGGCAAGCCATATGCACTGAATGTGATTTAAAAGTATGGTCTGGGTGTGACCATCCTATCTTCCTTTTGTCAATGTCAACCAGGTAGAATGTTACATTTGCATCAAGTTTAATGCTAATCATGGTTGATTTTAAACCAGAGCTTGAATCTAACCCAGAAACCCTGAATCAGCTGGTTTACAAATTCTGAATACCTTGGTGCAGGCATGAGCAATATGCTGAAAAGGAAATAGTGGAGGGGGGTCTGTGCTGAGGGGGCAGGGAATGGACAGTGTGAGCATGCAAGGAATCCCTTCTCTCCTAACAATGGTTCAATTATCAGGAAAATGGTACATCTGCACTAGGCCTTAGAGGTTTTATACAGCTGCTCACATGGATTTTCTTATGAAAGTCAGCAGCCCAAAACCTGTGTAGATCGTTTTCTGCACAAAAGGATTTTTGCACATGTTATAAAGCCAGAATTTATTCCCCTTTCAATATTTGTTGGGATTAGTTATCCTTCCTGACAAATATGCAGCAATGCTCAAGACACATAGACATATGTTCACGGGAAGACTAAAATTACTTACAGCAATCCTGAAAGCTAGGCCCGTTTTAACATCTCTACGTTACAAACAGGGATGGGAGCAAGACCCACAAGTTTGAGATCTGAAAGAGGGAATTCCAGTTCTCAAGCACTGGCCTGTACCTGCTTTCTTAAGCCGTTATTCGTGTGTTTTGTTTTATAATTACCTTTGTAAACCGCTTTAATATATTGTTGTGAAAGTGGTATATAAATATTTTGAAATGCATAAACTAAGGCATGGGAGCGCACGGACTTTTGTCAGGACTGCAGCCTGTAGAAAGCTGAGGTTTAAGCCCTGTCCCACCTGCATTTGCTATGGAAGGGATACTCTCTTCTCACTGGCAGCACTGTGTGAGTGACATGTACAGTGGGATGTACCACGACAAGTAGGGTACCCGTTTCTGGCGGCCCCTCTACATAAAAGCCTCCTTACAAGTTATAAAAACTGCACATCTGGGAGAGATGTCCCACTCTGATTCACTTCCTGCTGTACTCCTTGTATGTATAGAGAGTTTTGTGGGGTTCCCCCCAATCTATATGCTCTCCCCACCTGCAGCCTAAAGTATTACTATTCATTCTAGCAGGTGACAACAGGAATGGTGGAAGTGACTCAGGTTTCTGTCCCCTGCCCACTGCAATTGGTAGCACACTCAAAACCACTCAGAGAAATGAACACAACTATGATTTATTCAGGATGATTTACCCAGTGTTTTCATTTTGATTTTATATATTGTGATCTTTTTTATGAACTGCCCTGAGACCTCCAAGTGTGGGGCGGTATATCAATTCAATATTTTTTTTTAAAAAAAACTAAAAAACCCTGATTCTTTCTACCAAATCACAGAAAGGTGCAAAACGCACTAAAATAGAACAACTGCCATCGCAGTAACTGAGTGTAACAGAGAACTTTACATGGCAAATCTAGTTATCACAGCAGTTTCAAATCCCAGCCTTCTAATGAGAAACTTGCACATACCTACTACAGATGCCAGCAGGGGGTGGGGGTGTAGGGATGGGAGCCAGGTACAATTTTCTGGTCCTCAGAGGGCTAAACTGGCTGGGGGGGTCCCTGCCAGGGACCAACTGGTTTTTTGTTTGAGTTTATAACTTTATTCTAACAAACTCCTAGCTTGGGCCTCAGACGAGCTCTGCATGGGCCTAGATGCCAGTACTGTAAGTGTTGGCACTAAACTGGTGACAATTTGGGCTGGTTTTCAACACTGTGATATATCACCAACTAAACATCGTGATGGGGATGCGGGTGGCGCTGTGGTCTAAACCACAGAGCCTAGGGCTTGCTGATCAGAAGGTCGGCGGTTCAAATCCCCACAACGGGGTGAGCTCCCATCGTTCGGTCCCTGCTCCTGCCAGCCTAGCAGTTCGAAAGCATGTCAAAGTGCAAGTAGATAAATAGGTACCACTCCGGCAGGAAGGTAAATAGCATTTCCGTGTGCTGCTCTAGTTTCGCCAGAAGCGGCTTAGTCATGCTGGCTACATGACCCAGAAGCTGTCTGCGGACAAACGCCGGCTCCCTCGGCCAGTAAAGCGAGATGAGCGCCGCAACCCCAGAGTCGTCCACAACTGGACTTAATGATCAGGGGTCCCTTTACCTTTACAACAGCGTGATATACCAAAATATAACCATGTCTGAAATAAGGATGGAGCTATGAGAAGGCATTGGCTGGCTTCACAGTTTTTCCTGTATCACGATTCTTGCATAGCACACACAGGTTTAGATGCACATAGAGAAACATATCTGTTGAAATAAACATACATCTCACCATAGTGGGGAAAACTGTAACCAAGTGAGCTATGCTCCTGCTCAGTCTGCTGTCTTGGAGCTAAGCCTACCTGCTCTTCCTTCTTATGGTTCTTATCTTTAAAACAAACTTTGACTGGGCACCCCATTCAAAATAGAGGACATCTTCAAACAGAAAGGCTGTCCTACCTCAAATACACTTTGCGTAATTTACTCTCGTTTGGAAAGCCATTTGGATGTCTCAGCAACACACAGGATACTCATTCTCCCGAAGAAAGAAGAGGAGAGTCATATTTGGGAACCATCAGTGGAAGCTTTGAAAGAATTCATCGCTGACAAAAGAACTTCAGAGCCACAATAATGTAAATTCTTCAATCAAATCCCAATTTGGCCATTGTTGTTACAGTACCTGATTGGGACATTTTTTTTCTTTTTCTGTTGGTACTCTCACTGAGTATTCCTGCAGGTAGGATATGTGTTTAAAAAGTGTTAAGAGCTCGTTTAGTATTTTTGGTAATTTTTACATTAGAAGTGAACAGGCCCAGTTTTATCCAGGAAGAAAATACAAAGGTCGCCAGCACATACGATTTACCAGCTGAGGGTGACAATTCTGAACCTTCCTCTCTCACCCCTATCTTCTGCAGGGCTAGCTACTCCCTGGCACCCTAAGAATGACCAATAAATGCAAAGTTGTTTGCATTGTTTGGCTGGCTGTAGTAGCCAAATGTTGGTTGAAGGGCAGGGTCCTGGTATTCACAAAGGGCATATTCCTGATATCACACTATCTTAGAAACACGGCACAAGGTCAAGGACAATCCACCAATCTCAACTTTGAAGCTGGACAGAATTGAACTATGGGCACCTGGTGGTGATATGAGCACCATGTAAATCTGGGGCAAAGGGAGCAAAAATTTCTAGCTATTATGGTTATGAAAATATGGTTGAAAGCATATGGGCAACTGCCTAACGAGATCTCTGAAATGAGAATAAAGGTTTATGGAGAGCAGAAAGGGCTTCTTTTAGTGACCTGTATAGCTCCTTTCCCCTCTCCCATGACTAACAAAATCTGAATTAAGCAAAACTAATAAAAAGGCAGAACCATGCAAATAAATTATGCATTTATTGAATTTGCATAGTTTATACAGGTGGCAGAACTGAGGGTTTGCTTAAGTGCAGAATTTGAATTGCCTTGGCAGGGAACTTCTCTTACACATCCAAAGAACAAAATATGCTTTGCTGTAGTTTTGGAATGACAGCTGTTGCTATTTTGAGAACACACACAAACACACTCCTAGGTTGGATTTCAATTAGCAAATGAGACCTAGGATGGCAGAAAACATCCCATTAACTTTCTTGTTTTTTGTTTAATATTAAAAAAAATACAATGTACTTGCTTCCTTTTAAGACAGCATTCAGTATAACTGATTTCCATCTCTTCCATTTCCCCCCAACTGAACTGATTCACAAATATGCAGCTAAGTTATTCCAACAATATGGGCTGCTGTGACAGAGTTACAGAATGAGCAGCTTCTGTTGGGGATGGAAAATGTACTGCTCTACTGATTTTCAAGGGCTCTCAAATTTCATGTCCACTGATATTAAGCAGTAAGGTTATACACAGAAATTAGGTACTACCCGAATATAATAAAATACTTGCTACTCCATTTATGCGATGATATTGCTGGGATAGGACTACTGTGAAACATGATCAGCACCACTTTGGACATTTGCCTGAAACTATACAGTGGGACCTCGGGTTACATACGCTTCAGGTTACATACGCTTCAGGTTACAGACTCCGCTAACCCAGAAATATTACCTCAGGTTAAGAACTTTGCTTCAGGATAAGAACAGAAATCGTGCTCCGGCGGCGCAGCAGCAGCAGGAGGCCCCATTAGCTAAAGTGGTGCTTCAGGTTAAGAACAGTTTCAGATTAAGAACGGACCTCCGGAACGAATTGAGTACTTAACCCGAGGTACCACTGTAGTTTAAGAGGCACAACCATTCTTTTTTTCATAACAGTGTGAAAAAGTTTTCTCTTCACATACCACTGCAGAAAATGTGGAGCACGTAACACATTCTTATATCATTTGCATGCAATTTATTATTGCTTTTAAAATGTACGATCTTATGCAGCTTAGAACGACACACATGGTTAACTTAATAGAATTTGCAGCCACAAACACGTGGCAAAAGGGCTACAGCCATGCTTGCGAAATGAGGATTAGACAAATTCAGAATAATAATCCTAACAGTAGCCATGACGCTGAATGCAATCTTGTTCAAAAGTACTATTCCCAGTTCTGGCTCCGGGAATTTGGGGGTCCTTGGGCACGGCACCTTCCGTGGGCCCCTCTAACCTGGAAGCGGTGGGACATGCAAACTAAAGAGTTTCCTTAGGCTGTCCCTGCTTTATGGATGCTAAGTGGGAATGGCAGGACCCTCTGCTGCTCTTGCTCTGCCCTGGCAAATGCCCAACTTGGACACCTAGAGGTGGTCTCAAGGATACCTCGGGATACCAGTTGCTGGGGACAAACAATGGGTAGGGCTGGGGTCTTCATGGTCTCCTTGCAGGGCTCCCAGCTACATGTGGCCCAGCTACTGCAAAAAAAGGAAGGGGGAAATTATGCTGGACTAGGCGCACCTTTCATCTGACCCAGCAAGGCTCTTATAAAACTACAAAATGCAGATATGGTGTGAAGAAAGATGCTTGCATTGCAGGAGGTTTGACTAGATGATTCTTGTGGTCCCTTCCAACGCTATGATTCTATGAAAGCAATATTGTTGAAGCTGTATGAGTCTGGTCAGTGCCTGGGTAGACCATCTGGGAACTCTATTGTCTGTCTGTCTGTCTGTCTGTTTCTCTCTCTATACAGTGGTACCTCGGGTTAAGTACTTAACTGGTTCCGGAGGTCCGTTCTTAACCTGAAACTGTTCTTAACCTGAAGCACCACTTTAGCTAATGGGTCCTCCTGCTGCCGCTGCACCGCCGGAGCACAATTTCTGTTCTCATCCTGAAGCAAAGTTCTTAACCTGAAGCACTATTTCTGGGTTAGCGGAGTCTGTAACCTGAAGCGTATGTAACCTGAAGCACCTGTAACCCGAGGTACCACTGTATATACAAGCATCCTCACTCACTCACTTGCATTTTGTTGAGGAAAGGCAGGATATAAATGCAATAAAAAGGCAGAGCCATCATGCATTTCCAGATTCACTAGATACAAGTGTTTTGGAACGTAAATACCAAACAAGCAATGCAGCGGAGAACAGCCCACTTCTTGGCCATGCAAGCAAATGAAGGACAATCTAAATCTAAGTGATGAGTCAGCAGCCTAAACACTCACACTCACAAAGTGTCAGCTGCCAAAGATGAAAGGTGAAACCTACGTGATAATTTTTTATATTTTTATGAACAGATTACAGCCAGGTACAGATTATGAATTGGAAGAGCAAAGCAAAACGAGACAAAGGATGGAAAGCACTGGCAGCGAACTGACGGAGGATGTTCACACCACCAGCAAGGCAATTATGAAGCTTAAAGTCTGTGATACTGACAGCACAACAAAAGCAATGTTTAATTTATCTCTCTCCGTTCTGTAACCAATTGCCAACACACACACACACACACACACACACACACACACACACACACCCTCTCCTTTTACAGAATTGCAGACCAACATTTGAGCCTCCTTTGTTTCCACAGCCCTGTCTTCTTTGTGTGGCACATCATTGAGAAAGGCTGCCCTCCTGCGTTCATTAGCGCAGGCTGAGCAATGATGCTCTTTGTAGCTGGAATGGCTTCAAGCTGGCTTCTTAAAAATAAAAAAATAAAAAAATTAACTACCGAGTCAGAGAGCGCAAAATTAGTCTGAAGGTTTACACAGAAGTAAAAAGCAAGGTGTGTGTGTGTGTGTGTGTGTGTGTGTGTGTGTGTGTGTGTGCTTTATGTGGCAAAGAGCACTGTTTCTAGATTTTCATATAAAAGTGGCCATGCTCACAGGTTGGCATCGATCCCGCAAAGCCATTTTAAAACGGCACTCATGCCCACAGCTGCTTTCTGCACTAAGTGGAGGCTGCTTACTAAAGGATCCCCGACTGTCAGAAGGAAACCCAAAGCAATTTGTGATAAAAGACTGCCTGTGATGAATGTGGAACGTATTATGGCATGCCCAACTGCAAAAGGGATCGTACTAAACACCGCAAGCTCACCTAACAAGAAAAGGTGATACAGAATCTAATTGCAGTTCAGGGCTGCCTTAACACTCTGGGTTTTTGCAGCTTTTTATTCCTAGACAAAGTAGCTACACGAGCAAACAAGTACGCATGTCTGCCTGCAGTACTTTTCTAGCGTCCTGACAATGCTTGCCCAATTACTAGGCATGGTTATAGCTACGCACCCTTGGCTGAGGTTAACAGTTAAAGAAAGGACAAAACACTCCTGACGCAGATATGGCGGCTCAGTTCTAAATAGCCACTCCATGATCCTGGAAACCAAAACAGATTTTAGACTTTGTGATCCAGTGTTCCAGTGCCGCAAGCTGTTTTGAAAATCGAGGGGATCAGCAGTGTGGAATGAAGGAGTGTCAAAAAAATCAACTGGGCACCTGCAAGGCGTCCCTGAAATATCTCACGACAAGGTTAGAACTGCTGCTCAAGCAGTTAAAATTTTCACACTGTGATGTGTCTGTCCAGCCACAGATGTCTCAGCAGTCCATTCTCTCTTGTGAAAAAGGCAAATGTCTTGGGAGGAGTTCATAGCTCAAGGGTACAACATATAGGTGGTACCTGGAAGATCCCAGGTTAGAAATACCACAAGACTTCTGTCTTGAGTCCTTTGAAAACAACTGTCCGTTTGTGGACAAAGTGGTCTGATTCGGTGTGACTTTAGGCAGTGCTGCATAATGGTTAGAGTGCAGTTCTAGTACTGGGGAGGCCTGTGTTCAAATTTCTGTTCTGCCATGCAACTCATTGGGTAACCATGGGTCATGAACTGTCTCACAATCTAACTGCCTGACAGTGTTCTTGTGAGGGCGCTTATCACTCTGAGCACCTTGGAGGAAAATTGGGGTACAAATTTAATAAACAAAATAGGGTGCAATTATGCAGGAATGCTGAAAAAGCAAAATAAATGCAGCAGCAGGCACAGAATTCAGCTTCCTGAGAATCTCAAAACTTCGAGATGTTAAAAATAATTAAAAAGCAAGTTTCTAGCCTTTTATCTACAGAAGCCAGTGGTTCTATGCTGGGAACTAAATGAGCTCCAAGCTTCCCTTTGACGTTAAAATTAATGTTGTATGCAGAAAATGTTTTAATGTAGAAGATGATATTTTTGACATTTGGATTTAAGAAAAATAGATGTACCAGGCCAAAATGCTTTCAACAAGTAGATGGACACAGAAGCTTCCTGTTTTTCTCCCAATTTGCAGGCATGGCCTTGCTCAACCGCTCAGCTTACAAGCCCAATTTATTTTATTTTATTTTTGTTCTGACAAAGAGGACGAATTATGAGTTCTTCTGATTCTCAACCATGAAGGTATCAAAACAATTGTTGCGAAACATGTCCTTTCTCTACTTCTCTCATACTTCTTTCTGCCTTGCAGGATGAGAAATCATTTCTCATATCAAATAACTTCCCCTGCCCGCCCCCCCAACTTTCCCCATTTCTATAGAGAACATCTGGCATTTTGGAGCCCTGCTCCTAAAGTTTTGCAACAGGGGCTCTGCTTGAAATACAATGTTCACATTCTGAAAGAAAAACAGGTGAAGACAGTTCCTAATTCCTTCTAAGGTAGGTGCAGACCTAAGGTAGCTACAAACAAACATTTATACCCTACCCATCTGGCTGGCTGGCTCTTAAGCTTAGCTGTGGTTAAGATATAAAGACTGCCTACAGCAGGCACAGGCAAACTCGGCCCTCCAGGTGTTTTGGGACTACAATTCCCATCACTGCTGACCACTGCTCCTGTTAGCTAGGGATCATGGGAGTTGTAGTCCCAAAACATCTGGAGGGCCGAGTTTGCCTATGCCTAGCCTACAGGCTTTCCCCCCTCTTTCCCTTTTGATGCAGGAAGTATTATCTCTGGTTAATGCCTCATTCTCAAAGGTTTTAGAGGGCACATACAGCAAAGTCCCTGTGAATAACATATACCATACAGTGGATGCTCGGGTTGCGAACGTGATCTGTGCGGGATGCATGTTCGCAACCTTTTTTTAAAAATAAATATTTATTAAAGTTTTCACAATATTACATAATGGGGGGAAAAGGAAATAAAAAACAGTTAAAAATAATTCCATCTTTACATCACTTATCTTTCATTTACTTGTTTCCCGGACCTCCTCATACCTCCTTTTTTTGTATTCCAGTTCAATTTATTAGTTCAGCAATTCCTTTCCCTCCTTATTATCCTGATCTTTAATCTTAATATATTATAACATTAAATTTTTACCTATTAAAAATCCAATCTTTCCATATTCACGTTCGCAACCTGCAGCGGCGCGTCTGCGCACCCGCGGGTTGCAATTTGGCGCTTCTGTACATGTGCGACCGCCGAAACCTGGAAGTAACCCATTCCGGTACTTCCGGGTTTTGGCAGTCTGTAACCCGAAAAAACGCAACCTGAAGCTTCTGCAACCCGAGGTATGACTGCATTTGTAATAATGAAGAGATGGAGTTAAGGGTCAGGTTCACACATAACACTAAGCCATGGTGTAATGTAAAACAAGGTTTCTAAATCTACAGCAAACCATGGTTTACGAGTATAATTTGTTTGTGCTTAATAAGCCATGCTTAAGCGGCTGGGTCATCTTAGGCCTGTTAAATACAGCGTGGCTCAGTTTTACATACAAACCACTTAGCACCTTTCGCATTTGTAGGAATAGATAGGTGGTGTGCATGAGAGAGAGAGAGAGAATGAATGGAAAGAAGGGCGGCAGTAAGAGAGGAGAGGGTATCCCCACCCACTTTGACCCAGTGGTGAAGCTCATTGGAATACCCTGGTCTACTGGCCCCTCCCAACATAACTTACTTCACAAGGTTGTTGTGAGGATAAAATTAGGAGGGAGAAATCCCACACACCACCCTGAACTCCTTGGGAAAATGTGGATAAAAAATGTAAATCAAAGAACAGGCTATTTATTATCCTACTTTTTTTGCAGTAGCTTGTAGGATCCAGCTCCAATTAATGTCGATAACTGTTCTAAATGATTTACTGCAATGTGCTTTTATTGGGTACCAGCACACCCCTTTGTTTAACTCTACCAAAGAAGTTTAGACATTTTAAGCTACAAGCAAGCTATACATTGTCAGTGAACACTCTGCTGGTCTGATATCTGGGTTGCCTATCAGCGTTTCAGATTCCACACGTCTGCACAAGCTTAAATTTGTTTTTGAGAAAGGCTGTATGGAAATGTCTAGATATTTTAATAGGCTTAGTATGAAAATGTAGTCGTAGTGAGAATTCCTTCTAAACCATTAGATGTTTCGGAGATCAGATTCTCCTCCCCTCCCCCTGGTGGGATTTTAAAAGGAGAATATCTTGAAGGAGGTGCCCCCCCCCCCAATACAAACAGGAGGTCGAAGGACAGGGAACATATCTGGGCATTGGATAACACAGGGCAGCCCCCAGATGGAGAAGTGTGAAGGAAAACACTCACGTTTGCAAGAGAAGCATGGAACCCAAGAGTGGCTGCCATGTACTATACCGGATACTAGTATTAACTGGTTTACTCATTGGTTCAGTTATTGTTATATATTAATTTATACCCCACCTTTTCCCATGATAGGACTCAAGGCAGCTCGCAGATAAAAACAATCACTGTGAAAAACACTGGAAAAACAGCAATTAAAAAACAATTAAACACCGAGAGAATTAAAACTACCGTATTTTTCGCTCTATAACACGCACCTGACCATAACACGCACGTAGTTTTTAGAGGAGGAAAACAAGAAAAAAAATATTCTAAACGAAACAGTGGATGTATGTTTTTTGTGGCTCATGCTGTGGCCACAGACATGTGATCTGACAGTGAGTTTGGAGTAGCCCAATGCAAAAATCCTGAGGATCCATGTGGATCCATGCTTTGTAACCACGTTTTTGCACCATTTTAAAGCATCCTTTAAAGCACCATCCCCGGCTTAGCGAGCTGAAAAACTTTGCTGCTATGTAGCGAGCTGAGTGGGGAGGAGAGAGGGACAGAGAGCCTGCTTGCTTTAAAGGAACCAACCGGACAGGAGCCGGTTACACTCGTGTAAGCGGCTCCTCTCCTCTCCCGCTTTGCTGCTTTAAAGAAGCGGGCTCTCTGTCTCTCTCTCCTCCCCACTCAGCGGCTCTTCTCCCGCTTTGCTGTTTCAAAGCGAGCTACGGAGGAGGGAAGGAAGGGGAACCATGGATCCTCTGCTCACGACTGAAGATCCCCCCCCCCCCGCCATCCGTAGGCATTCCCTCCATAACACACACAGACATTTCCCCTTACTTTCTAGGAGGAAGAAAGTGAGTGTTATGGTGCAAAAAATATGGTATATACAGTCGTACCTTGGTTGACAAATGCCTTGTGAGTCAAACGTGAGTGTTCCGGTTTGCGAATGTTCTTTGGAACCTGAACGTCTGGAGCGGCTTCTGACTGGCTGCAGGAGCTTCCTGCAGCCAATCGCAAGCTGCGCCTTGGTTTCTGAATGTTTCGGAAGTTGAACAGATTTCCAGAACAGATTCTGTTCGACTTCTGAGGTATGACTGTATAGTGGAACCTTGGTTCCCAAACGCCTCCGTTGCCGTATGTTTCAGTTCTTGGACGCTGAAACCCAGAAGTAAATGCTTCCATTTTTGAACCTTTTTTCGGAACCCAAATGTGTGACGCAGCTTCTGCTGAGTGCAAGAAGCTTTTGCAACCAATAGGAAGCTGCGCCTTGGTTTTCTAACACTTCAGAAGCTGAATGGGCTTCCAGAAGTGATTTCGTTCAATAACCGAGGTACCACTGTACATACGTATATAAAATCTGTTTAAAACATACAAATAATTACAATACGAAACAGCCCAGCACCAGCCCTTTCATTAAAAGCAGTTGGTTCCCAAAAGCCAGCTGGAACAAGAAGGTATTCACCTGCTGGAGGAGGGACAGCAAGGAGGGAGCCAGTCTAGCTTCTCTAGGGAGGGAGTTCCAGAGCCTGGGAGCAGCCACCGAGAAGGCCCTTTCCTGTGAGGGTGGTGGGACACAGAGAAGGGCTTTCCCCTGAGGATCTCACAACCAGGGCAGGTTCATATGAGGGAATATGTTGTGAACTGCCCTGGGATCGTCGGATGAAGGGCGGTATACAGAGTACTGTGGAACCTCGTGTTAAGAACTTAATTCGTTCTGCAGGTCTGTTCTTAACCTGAAACTGTTCTTAACCTAGGTACCACTTTAGCTAATCGGGCCTCCCGCTGCTGCTGTGCGATTTCTGTTCTCATCCTGAAGCAAAGTTCTTAACCCAAGGTACTATTTCTGGGTTAGCAGAGTATGTAACCTGAAGTGTCTGTAACCTGAAGCGTCTGTAGCCTGAAGCGTCTGTAGCCTGAGGTACCACTGTAAATACATTTTTAAAAAGGTCTCTTGGATAGTTTGGACCTAAGCCATGCAGCGCTTTTTAGGTCATAACCAGCACTTTCAATTGTGTGCGGAAACAGAGTAGTAGCCATTGGAGCTGTTGCAGCAAGGGAGTCGTATGCTCCCCATAACCAGCCCCAGCCAACAATCTGGCTGCAGCTCCTTGAGCCAGTTGAAGTTTCTGAGCACCTTTCAAAGCCATCCCCACATAGAGCATGTGGGATGCAACGAAGGCATGTGTCACTGTGGTCAAATCAGAAATCTCAAGGAACAGGTGTAGCTGGTGCACTAGCTTCAACTGTGCAAATGCAATTCTGGCCAACGCAGAAACCTGGGCATCTATGGTCAGGGTTGAGTCCAGAAGCACACCAAAACTCAAGTTATGTATGCCTCTCTTTATGTAAATGTCCGGGAGTTGTTTCTACTCCTGGAAATACAGTGGTGCCTCGCAAGACGAAAAGAATCCGTTCTGTGATTCTCTTCGTCTAGCGGTTTTTTCGTCTTGCGAAGCAAGCCCATTGAAGGATTAGCGGATTAGCGCTATTAGCGGCTTTTCTGCTGATCGGATCAGCTGATAAGCGGCTTAGCGGCTTAGAAAAAGGGGGGGGGGAACCAGCAGGAACTTGCAAGACATTGTCGTCTTGCGAAGCAAGCCCATAGGAAATTCGTTTTGCGAAGCACCTCCAAAACGGAAAACTCTTTCGTCTAGCGAGTTTTCCGTCTTGCGAGGCATTCGTCTTGCGGGGCACCACTGTATAGACTTTTCTATAATAAATAACGCCAAAATATGTACCAGATAGAGCCCCACTAGTTTCAGAAATAAGACTCTCTTTGGCAATAACCCACATCAAAGCACATCAACAACGTTCTGACCCGTAAAACGGTTTTTAAAATATAAAATTTCTCCAAGAGTGGCAGATCTCTAAAAAGAGTGTAACCAGAATATGCTGCAAATCACGACGACACAGTTTCCCACTGATATGGAGCAAAATTTATAATTTTGCAGTTCACAGAGAATGTGACAAGATAGACCCTGATAAAGGAGGCAGACATTTCTGGCCAAATCACCGCAATAGTTTTATGTTCCAAAAACATTCCATCATCCCTATGCCATATCTTGATGAAAGTATCGTGCCAATTTTTGCTGGATTATGCTAAAGCGGTATGATTTGTTCCAATTGCAACACTGGGAGGAAAAAGTCCGAGGACATTAGTGTTTTGGCAATGGCTTGTGGGAAAGGGCAAAGGAGGAGGCAAGTAATCGAGAGGGATGTAGCAGGGCAGGGGTAGCAGAGCTGTACAAGGCAGATATGTATGCGAAAAATGAATATATATGGAGCCATCCCTCATTAATGGAAGCCCTAAGGAACACTTCAGTGGGCATCTGCACATTTTCAAGCTTTTTTTCCATGAGTATAAAGTCTAGCATTTTGTGTTTTAAATAGATAAAGTCAGTTCCCAAGGTTGTCACACCCTGCTGCAGCCCTTGCCAACAACCTGGGGCCCTACAGATTCTGTGCACTAAATTCTCATTAGCCCTAGACATCATAGATGCACTGCTGGCTGGGACTAATGGGAGCTGTAATTGACCCAATCTGAAGGGCGCCAGGTTGGCAAAACATGCTGTATATGGATGATTGTGAAATCTGTGCATAAGAAAAAGAGAATATCGTTTGGCAGACGGAGGAAGGAGATGCAGGCTTTCTATACAAAAACACCACTCAAAGGTTACAACATACCTTATGAGAAAGAAATTAAAATTCGAAACTGCTTTGGATCCCTTATAACCCATAGAATACAAAACCCAAATAATATTAAAACACAATGAAAAACAAATGTTTCTATTCAAAATCTGATACCAGATCAGCAGTAAGCTTCCCAAAGTTCACTGGTTGGCTTTTAATTCCTCTTGGGGGGAAAAATTCACCACTTACAGATGGTTTACATTTAGAAGACTATTTAATATACACATGCACCTCGGGCAAAGATGTTTGGCATCTCTCCCTGAACCAAATTGCCAACTGCATGGCATTTGTTTGTTCCAATGGCCTAGTTTCTTTCTTTCTTTAAGGAATTAAATTGTGTTAAAAGCTGAACCTATCAAACCACAGAGCCTTGGAGCTGGTTCACAAAATTTAAAAAGACAAACATCAGGTGTGGCGCCCAAAGCCATCTACAGTTACTTTTGCACTTAGGTGGAGATTGTGATGTGTGAATTAGCCCATCCACAACTGTGGCTGCAGCAACAATTTTTGCACAAAAGTGCCAGCCCTAGGAACTGCTTCTACACAACCACATTTAAGTGCTTTCTTGACCTCTCTGGGCATGTTTGTGCACGGTGCTAAAGCATGGCTTAGCTCACAAGACCAAGCAAAGCACTGGGTTCGCATGCTACCCCCCGCTGCCTGCCCAAGAAGTCTGCTGAGTTTAGTTTTGCTTTCAAAGAATCTCAGCTTAGTACAAATAGGGTCCCCTGCCTCTTGCCACCCTAGCAACTTCTGCTTTACTTGAGGCTTGTGGCAAATTTATCAGAACAAAAGATGGAGAATAAAATCCCCTGACAATTACTGAAAATTATTTACCAATATTTAAAATGCTAGCTGCTGTATAAAAATTACATTTGTCAGGGGCATTACTGAATGAAGTGTTAGCTGTAGGTATGATATTTTGCAGGAGTGTATTTTTAAAAAACTCTTTCTATCCAATGAAAAACACTGTGTCTTTGTAGCTGAAACTGGCACCTTTCAAGTCTAGTCTAGAGATGTGGAAGATTGAGATGTTAGAATTTTGAACTGTAACACTGACAACTGCAGACAGGAGATACCATTTTTAAAATACCTCCTCTTCCCTAAGCAAAACACACAAAATTTAACCCACCCTCTTCTCCCTGATGCTTTTTACATAGGGAAGCATTCAAAAATGTGACTTCCCACCTGCAATATGAAGTGGTACGGTAGTTTCTTCCTCACTGTGCTGGTTGAACAATTTCAGACATTGATCACAACAAGACTCAGAACAGATACAGGCTTCAAGTACCATAGGCCCCCAAGCAACCTTCTAGCGTGTGTGTGTGTGTGTATGTGTGTGTGTGTGTGTGTGTGTGTGTGAGAGAGAGAGAGAGAGAGAGAGAGAGAGAATCAAATTCATCTTACCACAAAGCTCTCAATAAAAATCATACCAACCGTAAGATAAATCGGGGGATAATTACACCTAAGCCAGTGATGTTTATATTCGGATGATGTATATTTTTGAGAGCTTCCATGGTGTGGTGCTAGCAACCTCTTTTAAAGCAACTAGACCTGCAGTCCTACACACACTCACCGGGAGCAAGTCCAATTGCATTCAGTACGGCAAGGTAAACATGTGCAGGCATGCAATGCAAAATTAAGGCTCAGCCTTTAAAAACTTGGCATTTTGGAGAATCAAGTATGAAGAATCTGTCATTTATCAGGTTTTACAAAACTAAGTTACAGATCTAAGCCATCATGGAAACTAAACATACAAGAAATCAGGACACAGGAAATTTATTTAAAAAGGCAAGAAAAGTTATCCCAAAATGCTTAATCAAAACCAGTTTTGATAAAGCAGAGCTCTGCCGATATTCGTCATTTTACCAACGTTGATGAAAAGAAATGAATATCACATGGCTTCTGAGGCAGCATTTTAAAATCAAATGAGTTAGGGAAAGACATCTGGAAGGGATTTTAAGTTTCCATGGTAAACAAAGATTTGGAGGGGAAATTTAGTTTCCCACATCTTTTAGGAGATAAATATCTATTTCTGGAAATATGCAATATTAATGTTGGTCACAAAAAACACAGCATATTTTAAATATGTTAAGAACTGATATCTACTTGAATGTCACCACCAGTGCATGTGCTAAAATCTAACCAAATTTAGAAAACTCTCCAATTCCTCTGTGGTTAATGACTATACTGAACTTCTCAGGCACTGGGTGTTGTTCACGGTGCAAAAATGAAAACACACACATCACAGGATACTGAAGAGTCAAATAGATGAGCAATTGACAAAGTTACCAAGACAAAACTATTATTCCCTCTTTATGCATATGAATTAGAAAATCATTCCTATCTACTTTTCTGAGTTCAAAGGTTCAGAAGAATAGGTCTGGGTGTATTCTTGCTTTAAGAAAGACTCAGACTAAGGAGAACAGCCATCCAAAGTTGCCTTATACAGAGCCAAACAACTGGTCCATCTAGTTCAGTCATTTCTAGCTAGCATTGGTTCTCCTCCAGAGTCCCAGCCCAGCTGCTAAAGATCCTTTTAAATGGACAGGTGCTAAACATGGGGTTTTCTGCATGCCTTGCTCAGTGGTAAAGCACAAGATTTGCAAGGCAAAGATCCCACATCCAATAACTGATGGTAGTCGGTGAAACAGAATTAGCGTACCCAAGAATATGTTGTTGGACACCAACATGACCAACCATCAAGGATGATGAGAGCTTAAGTATCTGGAGGGCAGCAACTTTGAGAAAGCTGGGCTGGATGATCCAACGGTGTGATCATGACAGGGGCAAGAAAGTCAGCATCACACGATCCGACGACCCATGGAGTCCTGTCTCATTCTATTCCAATTACTGGTGTCGTTTGCTAATATTGGAAAACTGCTGGTTCTTACTTCATATTGTCATTTCCTTTATGCTGTCTTTTAACTAGATGGATTTTATTATTTTTGAGTCCCTGTAAACTATACTATGGGAAGCTGTTCTGGCCAAAGGGGGGGGGGGGCAAAGGTAAAGGGACCCCTGACCATTAGGTCCAGTCACGGATGACTCTGGGGTTGCGGTGCTCATCTTCCTTTATTGGCCGAGGGAGCCGGCGTTTGTCCGCAGACAGCTTCCGGGTCATGTGGCCAGCATGACTAAGCCGCTTCTGGTGAACCAGAGCAGCACATGGAAACACTGTTTACCTTCCCGCCGGAGCAGTACCTATTTATCTACTTGCACTTGACATGCTTTCAAACTGCTAGGTGAGCAGGAGCTGGGACCGAGGAACGGGAGCTCACCCAGTTGCGGGGATTCGAACTGCCGACCTTCTGATCGGCAAGCCCTAGGCTCTGTGGTTTAGACCACAGCGTCACCCGGGTCCCTAAGGGGGGGGGGGGTACAGGAATTTAATAAATAAAAGTATTTTCAAATGCAGTCTTCAGAAATAAGGATGTTGCCCATCACTGGCGCAATGGCAAGCACGTTTCAAGAAATGCATCTTTTATATATGATAGCACTGGAGGACAAAATGAAAACAATTAAAAGTATGCTCACCCAGCACGTTCCCTGAAGGCACCTCGTGTAGTTCCTCAAGTCCTCTCCCCATCAATAGGTAGAGATCTTCTAAAGTGCAGCAAGTCAAATGAGGCACTGAAGGCAGGTTATCAGAAGCAGAACATCCTACAGGAAGCTGTGGCCAAATTGAAATGTATGTAATTTAATTTTATAATGTACGTTCTTTAACTGCTGATTTGATTTATATCTTGATTAGCTAGGGCCGACTCGTCTTCCAACTCTGAATTTCAGCAATAATTCTTACGTGTATTTTATTATATGTACACCACTTGGAGGTTTTTACTATTAAGTGTATACAAATCCCACATAAACAAGGAAATAAACATGGGGAAGGAGAGAAAATAGAGCCACTCAGTAATGGATACTGTTCTAGAAAAAAAGTTCTCGACACATTTTTCTGAAAAAAACAAAAAGGCAACATTAAGAATAAACAAGAACACTTTCTTCCTTTACATTCTAAGCTGCAAGGGAAAGCTTGATTACAAGGTTCTCATAAGTAAAGAAAATGGAATACCACAAATCCCCCAATTATTATTATTTCCCCGAACAGGCAATGCCAAGCTAAATTATAGGAAACTTTCCTGCTAATGCCCAAGACAAAAGGAGAGTGTGGCTGGTAGGGTTGATGTTTGCTCCAAACAGACCCTAATGAGAGCCAAATGAGACAGAAGTTGGGATGCCACGCGTGCAAAAAACCTTGAGAGTGATCAGCAGCTGAAGGCACAGGGCCAGATCTGTTTCCACCCACCACCCCAAGTGCCAAAAGTTGTCCATCTCTGGGTGGGGTAGGAGATTGAACTTTTGAAAAGCACACTTTGTGAGATAAGGAAAAGGGGCTTACCTTGTGCAACGACTCAGCAGGATCATATTTTGGTCCAAGAACGAAGAGCTTTTGTCCCCTTCTCACAACTCCACTGAACACCCTTGCAAAAGCCACAAAGGCGTCCTTATTTTCGGCTTCCTGTTTTGCAGCAGCCAGGGTCATTGCCTCCATTTGACTTGTAGGTGGTTGATCATCGCCTAAGGAAGGGTTGAGGTGCAAACATTCATTTCCCTGTTTCTATTCTGCTTCATCTTGCACTCAAGACTGCTTACGGTAACATGCAGACATTAATGCAACAAACCCAACTTATGCCAATATCCAATCAACTGGATAAAAATGGCAGCATATTTGAATCCAAGTGCCTTTCCTCTGCTCATTCATCTGGTGAGCAGGGGTCAGGAGTGATATGGATCTTCTCTACCCAGCCTAATGCCACTACTGGGATAAAAATCCATGGGTGTTCTGTACTCTTCGCCCCAAATCAGGCTGGGAAGGCTAGAGGCAAAGGTTTGGTGGACTGATCTCGCCCATAGGCTGATCTGCCATGCTTTATTTAAAATGACAAAAGCAACAGCATTTCATCACCAATCATGAATCAAACACATCCACCGAATCTTCTTCCCTGGCAAGCGTTTCATCTCACCTGTCTTTAGAACTTGGTCCGCTGTATTTCCTCCATTTGTCTCTTGTGCCGACTGCTGCTCCTGATTTGCTGCTAGCTTCTCAGCATGTCGTCGCCTTACAAGATCACGCCTTTGGGCTATTTCATCTTGTGACAGAGGCCTATGTATCATTTGAAAGAACATTATTTGGGGGGGGAGCTTTTCTGGACAGCAGATGCCACCTTTGCAGTTTCTCAAGAACAGTTCAGAAAGTATCCTGACAGTCTTGTAAAACAATATAAATCGGAGCAATCAAGGAAGACAATTGCCTCGGCTTATGCTGGTGGCATTTCAACAAATTCATCACATCCACAATTGGAGGAGTATGGCATCTCATTAAAGTGAGCTTCCACTACCACCCAGTTGGGATTATATCTTATATCCTTAGCATAGTGACATCATCATGGAAGTTTTCCTGGCTGCTGTTGGGGTTTCTCTAGTGCAGCAGAAAAAATGAAGTAGCCTTTCCATTTGCCACACATTAAAGGATGAGTAATTTTTAAAAATGCAAGTCATATATTCTGGCCAGCTGCTGGCAGGAAATTTATGCAGTAGGAGGCTAAAAATCAACTACCTGGATATCATGCCAATGACGAGCTGTTATTATTATACAGCATCAGTCATTAGTTTAATTGCTTTATAATAACTTATTGGAATTCTGAATTAAAAAAAAAGAAAGGGCATGCTTCAGTTTCAACTACGATTAGCTTGTGAAGAAAATAGCTTTTACTTATATAAGGGTAAAAATTAAAAGTGGCTCAGGGACACTTCCTTTTCAATTGTTTAGTAGCCACTGGACTATTCAAAGACTAACTCCGGTTTAAAATTGATTCCACATGTGTTGGTTGGATTCATGTGTGGATTTATCTTCCCTGCAAACAAAGGCTGCACTTCAAAGCAGCCGCAATAAATGGTTCCCTTCCTCTTCAGAGACCCCACTTTACTTTGTTAATTTCATAAGTAGGTGCTATCCACAAATACTGCCCTGCAGTTCTGACAGGATGTGCTGCTGAACATTGTCCTTGCTCCATAATAGATGGAGCTGCTCAGGGTCAACTTAAACCACCAATGAAGTACAATTCACAGCCAAGGGACTCGGCTGCACTACAATGCACAGCGCCCTTTGATGCAAATTCATGTCGGTATTTATTCAGAAGATCGCACAGAGATCTTTGGGAGCTATATAAAAAAAATTACATTCATTTGATGACACAATTTGGAAAGTTGTTACTTGACACAGAGGCTGTGTAGCTTACAGATCACTTTAAAAAACATCCTTCGGGGAATAGGAGATTGTAAAAACAAGCGAGTTAAGGGATGAAACACACACACACAAGCCTTTGAGTTGAAGACATGTAAATAAGCTGCTAGCAGAAAAACAAAAGGAAGCAAGAACATGCAGAACTGAACAGGGAAGCAACAATTTCGTGGCAAGTTCTGCTTGAAGAAGTAGGATGAAGGAGATGAAAGGGGGGGAGGACCTGTTGTGAAATCTTCAGAATAATTCTATTTACTTGTTTTTAGGATTTGTACCCAGCTCTCCAGCCAAACCTCCTCGAGTGGCTTACGAGATTGCTTTTTGTGTCACAATAAAGCCAGCCATAAAACACCACAAAGAAAAGAGCAGAGAACTATAAAAACCATTTCCAGCAGCGCCTGTCAAGAAGCTCATCTATTTGTCTCTGCTAGAGCAAAGGACCGTTTTAGGAGCCGTCTCTTGACTTTCCCTCCTTCAAACCAGGCAGGAGTGATGGGCATTGAGTGCCAAAAGTGTAATAGAGGGGTGGGGGGAGGGACAGTCAGTCAGACAGACAGACACTACCACCATCCACAAAGACTATAGACCTATTGCACTCGGGACAGTACGAACTACCCCCTGCGATGCAGGAATCTCAACTAAAGCATCCATGACATGAGAGATTTTAAAGCACAGTTTGGAAGGCCATCTGCCATTGACTAGAGACCCTCGGGGTCCCTTCCAACTCTATAATTCTATGATTCTTAAGCACTCTCACTGTTGAGAGGTAGTGCGCCACTGTCTCCAAAGAGCAACAGTAACAGGAGAGGGCTTATTGCTTTCATGGCCCGCTTGTGAGCTTCCACAGGGCATATGGTCGGCTGCTGCGGGGAAGATGGAGTCTGGGCCAGATGGACCTTTAGTCTGATCCAGCTGCCTGCTCTTAAAAAAAGCAGGTCCTAACAGCAAAAAGCTTATGATCTTATTTTAGACAGTAAGGAAGACGGGGGGGGGGGGTGAGTGGAAGGGGAGGGAAATACAAAGGGCACCGGAGGACAGGTATGCAGAAATGTGATTCAGAGGTTGAAGGCTAAAGGGTTAAGCCAAAAGCTTCACTGAGGAGGCATTCAAAGAGCGTGCGGCAATGCCATGCTGAGAAGTTCCTGGCATAAAAGGGGGGAAAGAGAGCATTTGAATTGCCCAAGCTCTTTGGAGTTGCAGGAAAAAGTTATCTATGCAGTACTACTGCCAGACAAAGCCAACTCAAAGCGCCTCTGCCTCCGTGTCTTAGCAAGCAGATAACTTTTACAAGACGGCCAAGAACAATGACCCCCTGATCATTAAAAGACCATTTAGTGCCAACTATGAGCATGATCCTGCCAAAGGTAAGCACTTGGAATCCCACTAATTTCAGCTGATGAGAGAATTAGACACGTGCTTAAGTCACCCAATGAAATTAAGCAGATGGGGTAGGGGAAGAAACTTGGAGGTTTGTGGAGGCGAATCAAGCTGTTATTAAAATAAAACCAATTTAGGCAGCTGTAGCTGGTTTAAAAAATGTGACTTGATATACAGTGCAAAAAAAGGGAAAGGAATCACAGTATACAAAAAAGTAAGACTAAAAATACCATATTAAGTATACTTCTAAAAACTTTATTTTTACTACCTGGATTATTAATAGTTCACAGGATGTAACACTCCAGCTACTCTCTGTGAAAAGCCCTCCACATTTAAGGATGTAAATCCCACTTAAGTCAAGGGTGGCTAATCTGTGGCCCTCTGGATGCTATAGGACTACAACTCCCATCACTCTGACCATCTGCCGTGCTGGCTTGGGCTGATGGAAGCTGGAGTCCAACAATATCTGGAGGTCTACAGGCTCCCAACCCCTGCTTACGGATGCCAAGTGACAATCATCATGGCTATCTACTAAAGTGATCTACCTAATGAATCTTCCAAGTGCCAGGCAAATCAGTTTGGGCCTGAAAGTGAAGGAAGGAACCTTCCAGAACATATTATGTGAGTGAATATGGGATTCTTAGCTTAACACCAATGAAAGCTCACCAAGTCGTAACTTGAGACTTGCATACCAGCTACCTCTCTATATCCTCTGTCCACATAGAATCATAGAATTGCAAAATGCTGGAGAGGTCGCACAGCAATAGGCACATACCTCCACATTTGGTGCAAATGCCCCAAAGTCCAATCCTTCTGCATATTAGTGCTGCGGTAAATTCCCAAAATAACAAAACAGATAACAGAAGCAACTCCACAACTTGCCCTATTTAATATCTTCCGGGACAACAACACACACTACAAGGAACTTATAAGTCACTTACTTTCAACAGCTAGAAATATCATAACTAGACATTGGAAGGACCTATCAGGAATGAACATAGACCACAGGTACCAAAATGTATGGGAAACCGCCATACTAGAAAAGTTAATCAACTAACTCAAACCAGCACGGGGACAAGCTATGGAGGATGTCTTCACCTCAGTGTGGTTCCCCTTTATTACATACACAGGACAATGACCTGTCCCCTTTAAGAACATACAAATCAATACAGCTAACCTGACCCAACAACCTAGCCCGCCTCCCTCATACAAATAAGCCACACCACAATCAACTAAACACAACCAACCAAGCTTGGGAACCCCTAACCTCTCGCAATATCAATAAAAATAATTAAACAAACAAATAAAAGACCTACCCATGTAATGCAGACACAAGTCGCCCACACTAAGAATAGACAATAGAATGAAAGAATAATTTCCCCATCCCTCTCCCCTTTGCCCCAACTGCAAGATGTCTATGGCAAAAATGTCTCTCACCAAACGTAAATGAATTGTGAAAAAGACTATGAACTGAAAGTGGAGACAATAGATGCATTAATCTGTTTGCTTTTTAACATAAAAAACCCAATTTTAAAAAATCATAGAATTGTAAGGTACCCTGAGGATCATCTAGTCCAACCCCCTGCAAAGCAGGAATATGCATTTGTCCCATACGGGGATCAAACCTGCAACCTTGGCGTTATCAGCATCACACTCTAACCAACTGAGCTATCCAGGCTCACATACCAGTTGCAATCAAGTTTTGTGCCCTATGCCTTCACTGTGTCATTTTAGAAGGGTGACAACAAGAAACAGGGTATTTACTCCAGTGGCTCCCAAGCCTTTGGAACAAAGCACTTTAATAATATGAGGAGTCCATCTCTGTCAATTATCTGTATCTGCTGCAAAGAACTTTTATTTCAGCAGGCATTGGGTTGAAAATATTTGAACACACACAGAGAGACAGTACATTCGAACATACACATGAAATGATCCTGTGTCTCGACAACACTTCATCTTCCACAGAAAGAATTAAAACTACATAAACATAGAACTATCAAGGCATTTAAAATACTTTTTAGTGCTGTAATCCACCCCCACTGCTTGCCACCTCATGATCATGAACCCAGGAAGAAGCACCTGACTCAACCTAATTTCATTCTTGTTCATAAACTCCTGCTGCCGGTTTGCAGAAGTAGAAGCAAAATCTACGCCTGTCGCTATAAAAATACATTGAAGTCCACTTACAGACAGCTGAATACCACCATCTAGTGGTCCAAATACCCAGTGCTGCTTCAAGCCAAAAATTATTGTGTCTCTTAAATTAGGGTGCAAAATAATGATAATACTCAAGCCCATAGGAGTTCCTAATACTGACCACGGAGCCCCATCTAACTGGATACAGTCACTTTCAGAGCCCCAATGGCACAAGTAGCAATCTGGAGTGCTCACTGGTGGAATGGTCCAAGCTTATCTAACCAATGTTTACAGCAAGCCATTTTTGGAAGATGAGGCAGGCAGAGACATCAAGTTGTGGCCTTTTACTGCAGGTACAAAGCCTCCCTCCCATCCCTCCCTCCTTTGCAGTTTTTCCACTGTCATCACTTCTTTACCCAACTGAGTTCAAGAGGCTCCTCCTGTGCAGAAAGCAACAATTACACTGGAAAATCCTGCATTCACATACTATTTAATGATTGCACGAGGAGATTCTGTATTTACTTGCATGCAGGATGTTTTATTGCAATCATTGCTTTCTATCTAGGAGAGATATGAAGGTGAAGGAGTAAAAGAGAGGAACAACTTCTGAAGTTTGCATGGAAACAGAAAGTGATGGAAAAGCTTACAAAAGCACCTGGAAGAATCCATAGCTTCTCCACATAAAACAAAAACAAATTAAAATTAACTTGTATCATTTGAGCAAGCTATAGAGATACCAATTTAAGTTTGTAATTCACTTAGATACAATGTCCGTATGTTGACCGTAACTGTTAACTCTTTGACAAAGCATTTATTCTTTAAACCGCAAATAAAACATTGAACAAGTCTGCATTTACCAACGCTTTCTTGAAAACAGCTGACTTAGTTTCAGATAAGGGCAAATAATTTTACCAGGAGCAGATCAGAAGCAATCTAGACTTGTATTAGCGTCTAATGCCATTGAGCAGGAGGAGATCCAATGGCATCATTTTTCTCACCTTGGCTTGTTCTGTGGCAATGTCTTAGCATCCACTGCAAACATTTTGGAAACAAAGACAATGACTGGGGCAGTTTCTTCACTGCTGCATTTCATAAACGCTAAGCAAACATAAAACGAGAGAGTTACATGTTTTCCCATGGTCTGATGAGAAAGTCTCTGGCTTTATATTTTATTTTACTAACAAATTAGTGAGTGAATCAAGGAGGGAAAATTGTATGAGATTTCAGCCTGCACTTCTGAGCCAACTTGCAGCATGGATGCAGAAAGCTGAATTATGCCCAGACTGAAAACCAAAACATCTTTTAGGACACTTAGTTTTTCAATTAGGAGACACCAGGGTTTATGGACTTTTTAAAAACGAGACTCATCTGAACAGGACTTAAGTCGCAATTTGCCAAAATTTACTTACCGTCTTTCAGGTCTTGAGTTTCTTGCGGTAGAGAATCAAATGTTTTCGCTCCAACGCACAACAGTTTTTCTACTCTCTCAGCTGTGATATCAAGAGGACTAGGGAGTTTATTACAGACCATGGCTTAAAGCACGGTGCTAAGGATATACACGTTTAGAAAGGAGGATACAGACAGGAGGCTGTGCAGAAACTATAGGCTAGTATCCAGTAAAATCAAAATACAGACCTTGGACAGGGATTTGCCCAAAGCCAAGACTTGCCTGATGACGCAAATATGAACCGTATCTAAAGCATTCGAGGGGATGGATCCTTGGAGGCACTAGGAAGCATGGGGAGTAGGAAGAGAAGAGCAACTCAAGTCTCTCTGGCAGTGGTTGGGCGCTCTTGACTGTAAGCTCAACTCCCTTTACACTGCAAGTTGACTATGAGATGACTGAAGCAGGCAAGAAGCTACTGGGGCTGATGGACAATACTAGGGGAAGGGCCGTAACTCACAGCCTCTGCTTTGCATACAGAAGGTATACAGAAGTCATCCCCCAACATCTCCAGATAGGGTTGGCTATGTCCCCTGTCTGAAACCCAGTCAATATAAGCAATACTGAGCTAGATGGACCAATGATATGACTCAGTATAAGGAACACAGGACGTTGCCTGTATTCAGTTCTCCAAACCCCACCTCCCTCACACAAACTGGTGGACTAAACTCTAGTGCATGAGACAGTAGAAGCTTTTAGTAAATGGTAAAAAAGCTATTTCCTTAAGGATACAGAGAACGGCCTCTGATATTGGGAGCCACTGGCTGCAAATGGCATTAAGCTGAACCTTCGGATCTGTGTGGCGCATTTCACGGGCACCAATTTTCAACCCCAGGGAGGAGACGATTTTATCAATTTTCTCCTTGTCTCTACAAAGAAAGCATACATCATGCAATTACAGCACTACATCTGATCATCTTAAAAACAAAAACCACAAAGAAGGCCTTTGGGCAAACCAGCCTGTTTCTGTTGTCACGTAGAAGCTCACCTTCCTTCACTTAGAAATGACCCGATAATGCAGTTGAGCAACAAGGGCATTTAGCATAAACAACAGATCCCCTGCCTGTTGTGAAAAGTGAAATTCTGAATTGGCATTCCCCACCTCTGCCATCAAGAAAATGAGACTTGGGGATGCTTTTTGTTTACCTGTTTGTAACTGCTTCATAGAGGCTCCATATATTTTCCAGCACCAGATGCACAAACAAAGGCTTCTTTCCTTTCAACTGGAAGAAAGCGGTAAGACAAACTTAGGATGCCCTTTATAACACAGGGGGGAGTTCAATTCAGACAATTACAGGGGTAACACCCACATGTGGACCCATAGGTTGAGGATTCACTATAAGGTCTAACTAACAGACATTTGTCCTCTGACTCAGAGCCACTCCCTTTGTTACTTTAACAACCCATATTTAGCAGGGGTTACCAGGCTGGCCTGGGTATTCCAGCAATGGAATCCGTGTTGGATCAAGGAATCAGAAAAGGGACTCAACCATATAGCCTACCCCCAGCCAAAAAAAAGACACCCCCCCATAACTGTATCATGCTTGCATTACTCCAGATTATCAGTAATTGTTTTTTGGATATTGCTTCTCCATCTTATCATCTACCACAGTTCAGTTGCAACAAGAGCAATCTACCAATCTGTCCTTTCATCCCTGAACTGAAAAATCTTCAAGTACAGCAGCATGCAAGGATCTGCACCCATGTCTCTGTCCAATCGTTTGTCAGCTGTGATCATTCCAATCACCTATTGCAGTGGTAACTACACCCGCCACTGCCCTGAGTGCATCTGCAAGGCATTGCACCAAACCGTTCCAGCGAATGGGAGGCTTGTTCATCCAAGGAACGCATTTTGAAACTTCCACACAAAGATTATGTGATCACAGTGAACTGAACTGAATCTTAAAAAGGTAAAGGTAAAGGTACCCCTGCCCGTTAGGTCCAGTTGCAGATGACTCTGGGGTTGCATGCTCATCTCGCTCTATAGGCCGAGGGAGCCAGTGTTTGTCCGCAGACAGCTTCCAGGTCATGTGGCCAGCATGACTAAGCCGCTGCTGGCGAACCAGAACAGCTCACAGAAACGCTGTTTACCTTCCTGCCAGAGCAGTACCTATTTATCTACTTGCACTGGTGTGCTTTCGAACTGCTAGGTGGGCAGGAGCTGGGACCGAACAAAGAGAGCTCACCCCGTCGCAGGGATTCGAACCGCCGACCTTCTGATCAGCAAGCCCTAGGCTCTGTGGTTTAGACCACAGCACCACCCATGTCCCTACGGATTGAATCTTAGATTTGCATAAATAAGATATAAGCATTGGTAACAGAATCTAAGGTCTAGCCTACAGATGCTGTAGAATGAAGTGGCAGAGATCCAAGGTTGTAAATGTACATTGGTGAGGTATATTGAGAATCATCATAGCAACTGCAATATACTACATTTTGCTTGACTGGGGTGGTAAAGATTAAAAACAAAATTGTTCAGAATCCCAGGAAAGTGGCAATATTGCATACTCAGTTGCTGGCAAGTAACTTTTCTGGTAGGGAAAAAAGAAAATTAAAAGCAAGTTATACACCAGTGAACTCACCTGGTCAGTTTTCATGATCTTCTTAGCTTTTGTATTTAGATAATAATCTCCCCACAGGGTTTTCAGCAGTACTGAAGCTTTGATTCCAATCTTCTGGCTATACAGCTTGGCAAAATGCTCAATGCTGGGTAATAAGCAGAAATAATTTGTTACCCAAACGTATCAAAACTAAAGCACTTTTCAAAAGAAAGCATCTGCTTCAACCTACATAGCAATCATTTTACATATTTGACAAGCGTAGCTGTATTCCGTCAGCAGACCAGATGCTCACATAGCATCCTTGCAGTGACAGTGAGAACAATTGGCATGTTTTAAGTCAGATGCACAGAACACTCTAGTGAAAGAACAAACACCAGCAGGCATGCCTCAAGTTCCTGACCCCACTGTAGGTAGAGGAATTCATACATGAATGGTCATCACTTGATGACAGCAGCACCATCATTACAGTGGTACCTCGGCTTACATACGCTTCAGGTTACAGACGCTTCAGGTTACAGACTCCACTAACCCAGGAATATTACCTCGGTTTAAGAACTTTGCTTCAGGATAAGAACAGAAATCGTGCTCCAGCGGCGCGGCAGCAGCAGGAGGCCCCATTAGTTAAAGTGGTGCTTTAGGTTAAGAACAGTTTCAGGTTAAGAACTGACCTCCGGAACGAATTAAGTACTTAACCTGAGGTACCACTGTACTTGCTTATGTGAATGAGCCACCACATAAATTAGGGTTGCCATATTTCAAAAAATGAAATTCCGGACACAATAGTTGTTGAGCTTTTTTTGAGCAAAGTCGTTGAGCTTTGCAAAATCTCGGAAGAAAAAGTGATTTTTTTGGGGGGGGGGGAGAAATTTATAATGAAATTCGCCAAAATCGACACTTCCGACATGGGTTGCCATATGTTCAGTTTTCCCCAGACATTCAAACGATTTCCACCCAGGCGCTGTTTACGAGGACCGAATACCAGCTATGTCCAGAAAATTCCGGACGTATGGCAACCCTAACATAAATAATACTGCTCCAGATGACAAATCAGACTGGACACTTTTTGTGACATTTTATCTCAACATATAAATATGATCAAAACAAGAAAGCGGCAATTCTATACCCAGTAAAGGAGGATTGAGCTCTGTTGAACTCAATGGGGTCTGCTTCTTAACAGACATAGACAGGTATTGATACAGTTGAACCCTAAAATAAGGCAAACACACAGATGAAGGCATTTTCAACAGTGGAATCCACTATTGCATAATGTGATTCCACTGGGACATCAGAAAAGCCCCACCCCTTGCATATTTTAAACAGGCTTTAAAGGTCTACCGCTTTACTACACTTTTAACTAACTAACATAAGTGTGTAGTATCTTGGCCATATTTTGGTCATTTTATAGTGTGTTCCTTTTAGCTACCAGTTGTTGGGTACTGTTTTAGAAATTTTATGTTGTTTTATAAGATTTTAAATTGCATTCTACTGTATGTTTGACATGTAGCTTGGGAAGAATGTTTTCTTGAAAAGCAGTGCAACAATTAGGTTTTTTAAAAAGAGTATCAGCACAATAGTATGCCATCAGCTATGTTTTGTCAAAACTCTTATTCGAGAAAGCTACAAATAAACTCCAGCTATTTGTAAATGAGTTCCTAATTTGCCTTCCATTTCCAAATCAAAATTAAATGAGTAATTTTACCATCAGCATTTATGCCAACCTCTTAACCAAATCATCTCTGAACAAAGCATCAGCGTTCAATTTTGATGCCATTTCTGTTCGGACTATTAAGTTGATCACTAAGTTTTTCTTTTATTTTTCCGGATTTGTATAGGGTTTACTCCGTAGCTTTTTCTTCTCCCAAAGACAGCCCGCAAGAAGAAGAAGAAGGGGAGGAGTTTGGATTTGATATCCCACTTTATCACTACCCGAAGGAGTCTCAAAACGGCTAACATTCTCCTTTCCCTTCCTCCCCCACAACAAACACTCTGTGAGGTGAGTGAGGCTGAGAGACTTCAAAGAAGTGTGACTAGCCCAAGGTCACCCAGCAGCTGCATGTGGAGGAGCAGGGAAGGGAACCCAGTTCCCCAGATTATGAGTCCACCGCTCTTAACCACTACACCACGCTGGCAGCAGAGGTTTAGGACAAGAATTTTCTTCTCCTAGATGGGCTACCTTCCCAGGTTCACGAGCCCCACCTGCCCCTCGCTTCCTTCTACAGCACATGCAGAAACCACCTTCTTGACCCTCGGACCCACTATTGGTCTCATCCATTCAATCAACCCTGCTGTTTCCTATTCAGTGGTACCTCTGGATGCGAACGGGATCTGTTCTGGAGCCCCGTTCGCATCCTGAAGCGAACGCAACCAGCGTCAGCGTGGGTCGTAGTTCGCTGCTTCCGCGCATGTCATTTTGAGCGTCTGCACATGCGGCGAAACCCGGAAGTAACACGCTCCTTTACTTCCGGGTCGCCGCAGAGCGTAACCTGGAAACGCTCAACCTGAAGCACATTTAACCCGAGGTATGACTGTACACCTGCAAGACAAAAGCTTCTTTCATCCTCTCTTCCCCAGCGTGAAAAAGCAAGAGAACTTGCGACAAGATTTCAATTTCTGGTCATCTATATCCCACTTCTGTGCGTAAAAGGAGGAGTTGCATAACATTTAATGTTACAACTGCCTTGGCTGTAGCTATCCTGGTGCTACGAAGTCATTTCCTGAAGCAGAAACGTGTGAAGTGAAGATGAAGGCTATTAAATGCTCACCGTTGCACACAGGGAGCCTGACAGGCTACAGCTCAAACTGTGTTTTCAAGTCGAGATGTGCCTGCCCTTCCCGCTTTACATGTCTGCTGCGGAAAATGCTTCTGCAGCCCGAGCAGCAACAAACACAATTGTTGGGTAAACTAGGAATCAGCTCAAAGATGCAGACAAATGGGAGGCAGTAAAGCCAGGGTTGCTGGTCTCACAGAGCCTGTGCAGAGTGCAAAATCAGACCCCTGTCAACCAGAGATGTATCATGGTGGGAATGACAATAAAATCTGTCAAATTGCCTGTGCTTACTTCCCTGAAAAATATAGCCAAGTAAGAAGTTTGCATTTCGTCATGGAAATACCGTATTTTTCGCTCTATAACACGCAGATTTTTGCTCCTAAAAAGGAAGGGGAAATGTCTGTGCGTGTTATGGAGCGAATGTGTGCTCCCTGGAGCCGAAAAATGAGGCAAAAATCAAACCGCGCTTCAGGGAGAAGGGAGCTCCGTGAGAGAGGAAGTGGCAGTTTTCCTGCATTCTGCCTCAGGGTCTTACTGCCCACCCTGCTCTGTTTCGTTGCTGTGTTTGCTCAAACGGAACAAAGAGCAGGGAAAGCCCCTCCCCTCCAGGCAAGTAGAGAGGAGAGCAGAGCGTCGCTCTATCCTGTCCCTGCTCCGGAGGGAACAATGTATGTGAAGGGAAGAGAGATTACAGGTTCGGCTTAAAATTCTGATTTGACTTCCTGCTTTTTGTTTTTGGAGACACACAGCATTCAAATATGCTTTCTTCCATTTAAAAGGATGAAATCCTTAAACAGTGTTTTGCCTGTAAATTCATGCGATCTGGAAGATTACAGTGTCTGTACCTCTTAAGGGATGGCAAAGCTTAGGTTTCACTGCTAAATAGTTCTTAATGCAGTTAAAATGCTTTCTTCTGTCATGCTGGTGGGAGGGAGAGGGAGAGAGAGAGAGAGAGAGCGCATGCTGGCTGGCTTGGGTGGGTGGGTGGGGGGAAACTTTTGCCTTCCTTTCCTCACGTTATAGCCCTCTCCTGCATTCTTAGCCTTCTGTGTTTTTCCTTCCCTCCCCACTTAAAATGTGGTTACAAAGCATGGATCCACATGGATCCTCAGGATCTTTGCATTGGGTCACCCCAAATTCACCATCAGAGCACACAGCATGTCCATGGCTACAACCTGCCCCCCCAAAATCACACACCCATTGTTGCCTGGGGCTGCAATGGTGCAAAAACGTGGTTACAAAGCATGGATCCACATGGATCCTCAGGATCTTTGCATTGGGTCAGCCAAAATTCACCATCAGAGCACATAGCATGTCCATGGCTACAGCCTGTCCCCCTCCCCAAAAAAAATCACGCACCCACTGTTGCCTGGGGCTGCAATGGTGCAAAAACGTGGTTACAAAGCATGGATCCACAGGGATTCTCAGGATTTTTGCATTGGGTCACCCCAAATTCACCATCAGATCACATGTCTGTGGCCACAGCATGAAGCACAAAAATGATACGTCCACTGTTTCATTCAGAATATTTTTTCCCTTGTTTTCCTCCTCTAAAAACGATGTGCGTGTTATGGTCAGGTGCGTGTTATAGAGCGAAAAATACGGTAATCAGTTTTGCACTGGTCTGAGCTGGACGGAAGGCCCAAATTTTTGTTCCTAGATTTCTCGAGTCCCAATATTTTCTCAAATGTGACAATATTTGGGAATGCTTCAAAACATACCTCAGAGAGGCCCCCACTTAGTGCTTTTTGACAAAAACACGATCAGCAAAAAAATGTTAACACTGATCAGTGTTTTATTTTGAAATCTTTGAGATGGTATTTTGGTTTCCTGTTAATTGTGTTGCTTTGACTGTGTACTTTATATTTGACTTTCTTCAGAAATGTTTGATTCTGCATTGTTTTATTGAGGTTTAATATACTGTAAACCACGCTGAGATTTTTCTTAAAAATATAAAGTGCTATAGAAATGAAATAATAAAAAAATAATAATCAGATTTAACAACATTAAAATGCCTTGGACAGATGGGTCCTAAGCCCATTTATGTGTTGCCCCACCAGCATGCAATTGACTATTAGGAGGCTGAACAAGCATTTAAATGGTGAATAGCAGATGATTTTTTTGTGGTTTTACTCTTTTATAGGTCTAAGGTTTACACCTATTTGCAATTTTAAGCACCCAAGGTAGAAACAAGCATCCCCACTGAAATACACATAAGTGTTCCCTGGTATGCTTCTAGCCACAACTCAAAGTGCAAGTTTTAACTTTTAAGAACTCTTAAAGCAGTCTAGACAGAAGGCATCTGAAGGAATGCTTCCTCTTATGAATTCTGATCTGTTACAAAGACCACACTGAAGTAGTTCTTGCAACGGAAGCAGACTGGGAATCTTCAGCGCAACACTCTCTAGATGGAACCATCCACTCACCTGTGGATTTATTTATTTTTACTACTGTCTTTTAAATGATTAAGCTCTGAAAACTCCCCCCCCAAAAAAAAATTTAGTCTGCGCTGCAGTAAGATGTATACAAAGACAAAACTGAAAACTTCATCCACCCTAATGAAAATATATGATCAAATTACTAATAAGCATCTATAAACTCACCCAAATCCCCAGCCGTCAATTGCACTAGCAAATACCACGTTCCCCTGATCGGGTGAAAAGTAAAGATTGGAATCATCAGAAAATTCCAAGCCTGCACTCCAGTCATAAACTTGGTCACCATGGGAAGAATCAGAAGTCAACGGAGTTTCCATTTCTTTCTCCGCCCTTTCTTCAAGAACTTTCGAAGTGAAGAGTGTTGCAGTGATTGCATTCACCTAGAAAGACATTCCTGTTTATTTTCATAATATCCTACCTTCCTGCCCCTAAAGAGAATTTAAAGGCAGCTTACAAGCAGAATTCCTAAAACAAATGTTTACAGCCACCAAAATACCAGAAATACAATAATTATTAAAAACCATTTCAGACAGCAGTTACACTACCAAAATTAAAACAATAATAATAATAATAATGGGTGGGGTATACATAAATAAATATAAAATTATTATTATTATTATGATGATGATGATGATGATGATGATTATTTCAGACAATCATCCCAGAGGTTCTCTGGAACCTGAGCTGCTTTTGCCATTTTGCTAAAATCATGAATAAGCTGGTCCTCTGAGCAGTCCCAGAGCTATATATTCCTTCAGAAGATCATATTCCTCATACTTGGGTGTTTTAGCAGGGTACTCAAGAGCAGAGCCTCATCTGATGGCCCAGAGCACATGGGAAATATCAGATAGGAAAAGATAATCCATAAGAGCCAAGCTGCACATTACAGTTAAGGTATTTTTAACCAACAAGGAACAGCGCTGTCTCTTTAGCAAAGGAGCTATTCTCGTTCCAGACTATTTTGGCTGATTAATTTGACCAGAATGCTAACAATAAGCCAGTGGAACTGCTTCAGGTTTGGTGGAATATGTTGTCTGTGACGGACACCATTTAATAACTAGGCAGCTGCATTCTTGAACTTCTGAAGTTTTTGAAAATACTGTCTTTCAGAGCATATTGCAGTAATCCAGCCTTCTCCCATCCTGGCACCCTCTAGATGCTTTGGCTGGTGCTGCTGACAGTTGTGGTCCATCTGAAGTTTGGGGAAGGCTGAAGTAGTCCAACAATGCCTATAGTTTACTTGCTGTCCTTTTCCTTCTACAACTATTGCTGATTACAAATATTCAAGCTATTTAGAACTCTCATACCTGTTCCAAGATATTCTTAAGGTGAGAATATGCTTCCTGAGGGGTAAACTTGAGCTCCATTATGAGACGGTCTATTTTATTAATCACCAGAACTGGACGAATATTTTCTAGCCAAGCCTGCCGCAAAACTGCATGAGTCTAGAGCAAAGGAAAACAAGTATATTGACACCGTGCCATAAAACAGCTGAGGAAAATATGAGCGACTGTATAACTCTGATCTGGTAACTGACCCTTGGTTAGGAATCTGGGTTGTATGAACCTTTCTTCCAAGCCTGCATTCTTCATGTAAACTCCTGGCTTCCTCCTCCATACTGCTTCAGCATTATGAACAAGGATCGCCAACAGTGGTTAAAATTAAACCAAGTTTGGTTCATTTTGCAAATCCTGACTGAAGTAAAGAGTCTGACCATTTTCCTCTTGGAAGTTACATTGATACAGACATCAGTATGTCGATTTCTACCAGTACACTAATATTACATGGCCAACAAAAATATATTCTTGTGTTCACCTCCCTCTCCTTTGCCACATATTCTGAACTCCATCTTGCACACAACACTGCATTTTAAATTACCAATGCATTCTAAATATTAGCTGATGATTCCATGTACTAGTCGAACAGTGGTATGCCTGAATGAGAATATTTTAATTTATTTCCCCCTCTATCTGAAGTAGGTTTTCCTCATTACCTGCGAGCAGACTCCTTCCACAGCATCTACCACAATAATGCAGCCATCACAGAGTCTGACAGCTGTGGACACTTCTGAAGAGAAGTCCACATGGCCAGGGGAGTCGATTAGGTTGATCAGATACTCCTGACCATCTAGAACCAAAGGAAAAAGTGCTTTAAAAGCAAGCATTTGAAGAGTGTGTTTAGGATCAGTTCTGATGTAACATGAAACCATGGTTTAGTACTAAGATGAGGTGTGAACCTTGAGCTAAAGCACTATTCTCTCTCCCCTTCTTCATGAACTGGGGAGGAAGATTAAAGCTTCCATTTGTGAACTGGAAGAAACCTCAGCTCCCAATTACATCTGAATATAGGAACAATGCTCTGTTCCAACTGGAGTACATTCAATAACCATCATGATCCTGGTTTGAATAAAGCATAGTTTCCTACATTAGGATGTAATAGGAAAGCGCAGTTTGCTCCAAACAGCAAAAATAGAAACATTACGTTTTCTTCTCTTCCACATCCAAGGGGAAAAACACCCAAACCTGAGGCTCAGGTCTCCTCAAGCTCATAACACTAAACCATGGTTTAACACTGCATCTGAACTGAGCCTTACAGCGGGTAGCTTAATAAAAAATAATCAGTATTTTAGATTCCATCCAAATCTTTACACTTTATTTAAGCACTATATTTCAACAACACAATACTTAACAGTTTAAATGCACATACAGAATGTGCTAACTATATTACCTTTTCCAAAATGTAATGAAATTGCGCTTGATTTCATTGTAATTCCTCGAATCTGCTCATCTTCTCGGCTATCCAAGTATCTCAGCTATATGAATTGTAAAAAAATAAACAAATACTCTGTATTCACATTTTTCAGAGACTTTTCTTAAATGTGAGAAAATGTGGATAGAGAAAAAATTCTGGATAATATACTGGAAATGTTTAAGTTGTACCTTGCCTGCCAATCTGCTAGAGATTATTCCATTGCTAGAAATAAGGCAGTCAGCTAAAGTTGTCTTGCCTGGGGGAAGAAAGGGTAATGAAAAGTAGTGCACACACACAAAAAATGAAAAACAAGCCCTTATATTTAAGATTAAACATTAAATCCATCCTCCCATGACCACGTCTCCTTCCTTTACAGGGCTTTTCTTACAGACCCATGTAGAAAGTTGTCAGAGATGAGTTATTTAATACACAACTGTGTTACAGAGCAACAAGCTGTTCTTCCATAATTATTTCAGACTGCTAGTGTATTTGTCATGGGATTTGTGTGATATGCAGTTCATAACGTGTCTCTTACCATGGTCCACATGGGCTAGTATACAGATATTCCTAATGAAGTCAGTATTTTTCTGAAGTCCAATCGTCTTATTCAAACTTGCAAGAACCATGGTTGGATGTTTCGCTGCAAGGAAAAGAAATTCATATAGGAAAGATCAAAGTTGTCAGAAAGCTACAAGGTTATATGAAAGCTTTTAATTGGACTAAATTCAGACGGCCAGACAATATGAAGAAAGAGATTAGTACTGGGTGGAATTTTGGCTCTTCTCTTCTCTACCCTCCCCCTGTCCCCAATAAACCACCATTGAAGGAGGACACACATGCAAAAACTATGGTTCTAATAGGAGATCAGCATGAATGCGTCTGTACCAGCACTCAAAGTTAATAGCTACAGTGCAGCCAGGATAAGTATTCCCTAATGAGCCAAACACACCCCAGTCTGTCAAGTACATGGGGAACTAGTGCCCTGCACTGTTGTCAAAAACTTACGTTACTGCCTCATTCAAGGCCCTGAAGAAATCACAGCCCTGAAAACTCACCAAGCTACAGTTTTTAACAGTGCCCAGGAGTAATGATAATGCACATCCATAGTCTTCCTCCACCTCCCCCACCCAGCCATATCAAACAAAAGGCTTCATCCTGAGCCAGGTCACAGCTGGTAATTTTCTTATTTTACTTGCAGTGTAATTAACAGTTAAAAAGCACTGGCTATGCTCAGGAGCTGCTCTTTCGACCTCACACCTTAGTGGCTCTATGAGATTACAACAGCAACTAAGTCCTAAGCAGCAAAGTCAGATGCAAATGAAGGACAGTGAAGGTAATAATTACAGAAACAACCACTCCCGGCATAAAGCTGTTGTTGAAAGCAGAGCAGCCTGGCATTTGTGAGTGAATCAACATGAATATGGCAACAACTTTCCCCTGATTCCATCCACCAACCACCCAGCTAGCTCTCCCAGGAGCTCCAGGGAGGCACACGTTGCCCTTTCACCCACCCAATGACCCTCCTTTGCTTCTCACCACAACAACCCTGTGAGGTAGGAAGGGCCAGATTTAGGTTTGATGAGGCCTTAAGCTACTGAAGGCAATGGGGCCCTTTATATGTGATATTTTAGGGAGCAGGCTAGCAGGTGGGGCCCATTACTTACAGGAGCCTACACAACACAAAACACTGTTGCTGTATGTAGGCTTTGATTGTTTTTTATCTTATATTTTGGGAAAAACATCCATGGGTTTTTTTCCCTTTAATTTTTTTGGGGGGGCCCCCAAGAGAGTGGGGCCCTAAGCTATAGCTTGTTTAGCTTATACGCAAATCCGGCACTGGAGGAAGGCTAGCTGGAGGGATAGTGGGCTAGCCCTGTGAGTTTGGCCACTGGACCTTTCCCAGTTACTGGGCTTCCCTTTCCCAGTGGCAATTCTGCTTCTCTGCCTTCTTCCCGTCCCCCCTCATTTAGCCGCCCTGAGCCCGGTCTTGGCTGGGGAGGGCGGGGTATAAATAAAAT